>NC_057862.1:100404644-100721072 GCF_019393635.1 Dromiciops gliroides | reverse complement strand
CCCTTAATGAGCTTACAATTGAATAAGAGAAGCAGAATGCAAATAAATATATACAGAGCAAGCTATATACAGGATGAACAAAAAATAATTAAAAGAGAGAAAGCATTAGAATGAAGAGGGATCGGGGAAAGATTTTTATAGAAGGTAGGATTTAAAAGAAGCCAGGGAAAATCTTTGGAATTCCAAGTGGTACAACTGGAAGAGGATTGGCTCTGAAGCCAGAGGAACTGGAGTTCAAAGCCTACCTCTGACACTGTCTAAAGACAGTAAATAATTTAGACAAGAAATTTAACTTTCCTAAATCTCAGTTTATATATAAAGGGGGGGAGGAGAGGGAATTCAAGTAGATGATCTCTGAGGTTCCTTTGTTGTTCAGTCTTTCAGCTATGTCTGACTCTTCATGACCCCATGGACCATAGCACACCAATACTCTCCATGGAGTTTTCTTGGCAAAGTCAAGGTCCCTTACTCTTCTATAAGTCTAAATTACAACATAGCTGCTACTCTCTATTGATGAAGTTTCTCGACTGAGAGCTCTCCATATGATGGAATCATATATCTGAACTAAATAAACAAAATAATCCTAATGAGTGTCCCGAGGCAGAAAGTAAGAAATACCTATTCCTCCATTCACATGGCCCTTTCTCCCTCCCTGTCCAGAACCCTGGACATGGAATCCAACAACATGGGGCATGGTTTTAACTCTACCATTAATGAGCTGAATGAACATGGGCAAATATCCTCCCTCAATTTTCTCTTCTATAAAATTATAGGACTTCATATATGTATATATTGCAATGTATATTATAGTAATGATATTCCTACTACCTTCTTCATAAAATCAATATGAGCCTTTACTGAGGCAGTGGATATCAAACTACTTTATTACCACAAAGCAGGATAGACATTTTGTATATATTTTGTATTTGCTACCTTGCATATAAGTTGTATCCCCTCAGTGTGCTAAATCTTTGAGAGTAGGGACTATTTCCTTTTTGTTTTTGTATCCCCATCATCTAATGGGTTGTCAGGAAACATAGTAGGTGCTTACTACATGCTTCTTGAAAGAACAGATGAATTAATGAATGTGAACTACCCTTACTTGACCTACCCCCTTCCCTAGGTCTTGGGCAGTCTACCTTTCTGGACTCAGAAGAGAAGGAAGGAATTGTAGTACGGTGTGAGTGAGCCCTTTCACCAGAACACCTGTTTCTTAAAATCTCTACAAGGGGTCCTGATCTTCCGCAGCAAGAGATCCATTTATCAGGAAAAGGATAAGAAAGGAAAAAAATTCTTGATAATTTGTTTGTTTTCTGCGTTTTTCACATAGTTGGCAGTCAACAGAATAACCACTGCTCTGTCTTACTGGACGGGGGTCCCAGGATAGAGCAGCTGATCTGGAACAAACACTATTAAGCCCCCCTTTAGCACAGCTGGCTGGGGTGGATTCGACCAAAACTTAAATTCATTTCCTATAGAGGCAAGAGCAAGGATTGAGTATGGGAAGGAGAGAAGGGAGAGAGTCAATCTTAACTCTACTAGAGAGAGGCAATAGGTGTGTTAACAAAGAAGATTTTCTCTGATGTTCAAGAGATTTGGGCTAGAATTCTGGCACTTTTTCTTAATTTGCATTGTGACCTTGGACAAGATAGCTTACTTCCTCTGAATTTCATCTATTTCCCCATCTGTGAAATGAGAATAATAATACTTTTATTCTCTCTCACACATAGCGATTGAGAGAGAAATGCTCTTGTGAACCATAAATTTGAATTATTACTCCACTATTAGTATAGATGACCCCTAAAAATCATTAGCTTAAGGTAGCACGGTAATGTAATGTGCCTGAAACAGGAATGGTCCTTAAATGTGGTCACTATTTCCTTTTCTTGTCCTACAACCAATTAGCTATTGGTGGGAGCCAAGATCTACACAGTGAATAGATGCCCGGGTTTATTAAATCAAATATTCAAGCCGAGACCAGATGACCATTTGTAAGGGGATGTTGTAGAGGGAATTCACAAATCAAATAGACACATGGACCAGATGACCCTAAAGGACTTTCAATTATGCTTAAGATCTGGAAGGATCAGAGGATCATGGATGTAGAGCTGGAAGGAACCATCAGTCATTTAGTCCAACCCTGACATTTTACAGATGAGGAAACTGAGGACCAGAGACATTAAATGACTTGCCTGGGGTCACATATGTAGCAAGTGACAAAGCTAAGGTTCAAACATGGATCCTTTGATGCCACAGCCAGCACTCCCTCCACTGTAATATGCTGCTTCTCTTAACAAAGGTCATTTATTTCCTTTCTTTGCCTCAGCCAAAACTATATAAGAATCATGCTTGCCTAGGTTCATACTAAAGGTTTCCAAGGAAAATGATTCCAAGGAATTCTTAGAATCTGCTTGGATAGTTTCTAATATAGAATATGTGATGAATTGTTTAGGAGAAATTATTTTGAGGAGTGAATTCATTGATCTCTTCCTTTTCTAAATCCTGTGGCCTGGCATTCTGATGAGCTAAAAAGTGAATCCAAAAAGTATTTCTACTTTCTATTATGCCTGGAATATCCTAATCTTTGCATCTCTACCTGTTGAAATTCCATCCTTTGAATGAGCTTAAATGTGACTTCCTCCATTAAAGCCTTTCTTGTTCCCCATTTGGAAGCCATCTCTCTCTCCTATGCACTTTCCCTGCACTTATTTTATTTTATATGTCTTGGTCCCACTAAACTATGAGTATTTAGAGAGTGAAGACTCAGCTTATTCATCTTACCCTTTCTCCACAAATCTCACATAGTTTGGAGATAATAGCAGGCACCTGAACTACTGAAATGAGATGCATGAAATTAAATGAAATCCATATCAACAAGGCCCCCTTGTGCCAATGAATATGTAGAAGCTAATATAATAGAATAATCACACCCCTGAGGGAACAGTACTTTGACTGGACACATCTATGCATATCAAGAGACAGAAGCAATTGCTAAAGTCAAACTGCTTTTCATAAGTATTTTAGGTCAGTCCATCCATACTGGTATTGTAGAAGCAAAATCCCACTCTGGCATTATAAGTGGACAGCTTTAAACAAAAGGAATCTCAAAATGTTGGCAAGGAGAGTAGAACAGTCTCTTGGGATAATTGGTCTAGATCTGAGTGAGCCCTTAGAGACCATCCAGTCTAACCCTCTTATTTTGCAGAAACTGAAGGCCAGCTAAGTTAAGTAACTGTCAAAGGTCACACAGAAAGAAAGTGTTTGAACTCAGATCCTTTGACATCAAGGACAGCCTCAAAGTTCAAAACCAGAGGGTAGACCTATTTATTCACCAAGTCCTTGGGACCTTCGGACATCCGGATACCAGAAACAGAATAACTAGTGCTTGATTCAGAACACTATAACTAGGCTTCCAGATTTCAGATTCTACCAACTTGGCTGGAGTGGTTTCCATTTAATTAAATGTCATCTTCAAGAGTTAGCGATCCAGGGAGAATGATTAATTTCATTCACTCAGCAAGCATTTTCTGATCCAAGACTGTGTGTTAGAAGAGGAAGTAATGGTAGTGGTCAGAAGGTGGATTGCAAAGATAAATTACAATACTCCTTGCCCTCATTGGAACTTACAGTGTATAGAGGGGAGGGAGCAGAGTAAGATAAAAAATATGAATTCTGTAATTATAATACAAGTCATGAAGAGAACAAAGTATTCTACAATTTTATCAGTTTATAGCATTTTGTAGTGTAAAAAACCTGATGCTCAGAGAGATTGAATGAATTGTTCAAGGTGGCAAGTCCTATAGATATGGTTTAAACTCTGGTCCTTGCCTAACCAATCCCAGCTACAAAGGAACTGAGATGCTCAGAGTTTTCATGGAAACAGGAGGGATCTCACCCAGGTTTAGTGAGTGTGGGGTAAGAATGAAATATTCTTTCTAATAATTCATTGTTTTTTTTAATAGGCTCCTGGTATAGTCAATGAGTATGGATTTGGGGTGGAGAATCAGTTTAAATGCCAGTTCTTTTGTTTTCTAAACATCTGATTTGAAAAGAAACTTCTCTCTGGGCCATAGTTTCTTTAGTTATGAAATTAAGGTACTGAACTCGATGATCTCTAACATTCTTTCTAGCTCTAGATCTCCATGATTCCAACATAGTGCTCTTCTTCTCTTGTCTTGCTTCCCATTTGTTCTCTTCTTTTTGCCACTTCTCCCTCTCTACCTGAATAAAGAACATTGACCTGAGAGCCAGAAGACCTGAGTTAAAGTTTTGGTCATCATTTCCTAACTAGATGACCTCAGGCTTATAACCTCTTAGAATTCCAGGTTCCTATCTGTAAGATGGGGGGATAATGCTTGTTCTACCTATGTCATAGGTTATTGGTAGAACACACTTTAGGGGGCAGCTAGGTGGCACAGTGGATAAAGCAGCAGCCTGGATTCAGGAGTATCTGAGTTCAAAATCCAGCCTCAGACACTTGACACTTACTAGCTGTGTGACCTTGGGCAAGTCACTTAAACCCTCATTGCCCCACAAAAGATAAAAATAAAAAAAAGAACACACTTGAGAAGTAGTGAAGAACTAGTACTAAATATAAGATATTAACATTTACATCCTACCAATGGCCAAAACATTAATAATTACATGATAATTTTGGCAACTTCACCAGTTTCTAATTTTCTCAAATGCTTAATATAACCAATGTAACCATCTACAACCTGAAAAACTCTATATATTCATTGACCTAGAAGTTTCTCCCACCATTCTGTCAGTTTATTAAGCAAGGAAGACCTGTGGAAGCAACATCGGTAGACACAGAGTCATGAACAAGGCAGCTCAGACATTGGAAGGATAATGATTCTGAGCTGTTTTAACAGTATTGCCAAATTCCTGTCTTACAGAGAGTGAGAATGTAGTGACAGAGTGCCAAAGTGTCTGAGGATGAGACCTAGCTCTGTGCTCTGATAATAGGTGAAAACATTTGCAAGTATTGCAGTTCTGCTGACATCCTCTTGAAATCTCCTTTAAAGAAATATGATGTGGGGCTGCCAGGTGGCACAGTAGATAGAGCACTGACCCTGGAGTCAGGAGGACCTGAGTTCAAATCCAGTATCAGACACTTGACACTTACTAGCTGTGTGACCTGGGCAAGTCACTTAACCCCAATTGCCTCACAAAAAAAAAAAATATATATATATATATATACCTAGAATATAATATGTATATGTATGATGTGGGTGCTGACTAGGTGGCACAGTAGATAGAGCAATGACCCTGGAGTCAGGAGGACCTGAGTTCAAATCCAGTCTCAGACACTTGACACTAGTGTGTGACCCTAGGCAAGTCATTTAACTCTGATTGCTGAGAGAGAGAGAGAGAGAGAGGAGAGAAGAGAAGAAATAAGGTGTCCGAACAGGCCTGACTTGGGCCACTGTGGCAGTTTAGGTTCAGGATTAGATATGAAATGAGACTCTCATCGGCCATATAAACATTGTAGACCAGGAGTTTACTTAATAACAAGGAAAGAATCTTTGCAGAATTAGTTCCAGAGGACACAGCCCCTTTGTCTGCAAAGGGAGATGGATCTGATCTAAAGGTTGTGTGCTGACTCACATGGCCCCAAGGGGTCCATTAAGCCTAGGGAGCCTTGGCTCTTTGTGTGCTGGGTTTTTATACATAGACAACTAGAAACCATGTCAAAAGTTCCAGCCTTTATCCCCTGCTAATACATGGTTGAGTAACCATTTATTGCTTCTTGGGCGGGGAAACAGGGTGGGGCAGCAAAATGAGCCTAGTCACATGGCAGGAACCTGGTCAAGGTACTTATTGAAGTCAAGTAGATGTTGCAAACCAGCCTAACCCATGCACCTTTTATGTTTACTTCCATCATGAAGAACTACAGGAGCACCTATATTATGTGTGTCCCATACAGGCATTGGAGAACTTGGAGAAACCCAGAAAGCTGTCAGTTTGGCTGAAATCCTAGTTTGCAAGTTATGTAATCTCCTTGGGAAATGCCAGACCAATGCCCCTTCTCCAGATGCTAGGTGTGGGCAAACAATAATAATTGCAAGTAACTGTGGGCTTTTCTCTTTAGCCAGGCCATCTATCCCACCTTCACCTAACACCAGAACCACAACAGAAGGAGACTAGGCATTGGGTAACTAACTGGTTTAAGACCATCCTCAGAGATTGGGAGACCCAGGAAATATATATAGAGTGGACTTCTACCTTTCCCCCCAACACATATATCTAGATGTTATCTGATTAGGATGCTTGTTTGCTTTTATGACCAAATTTGTTAGTATTCTCATTTTAAAACTAAAAAACAAAAACCAGGACAGTTGTGGAAAAAAATGAAATAATTTACTTTAAATTTCTTTAGGATTTGGGAGAAGAGTGATTTTCTTTTTCCAGGCAATGGGGGTTAAGTGACTTGCCCAGGGTCACACAGCTAATAAGTGTTAAGTCTCTGAGGCTGGATTTGAACTCAGGTACTCCTGACTCCAGGGCCGGTGCTCTATCCACTGCGCCACCTAGCTGCCCCGGAAGAGTGATTTTCTAACTCACAATGAATAACTTTTAATTCTGGGTAATATTCAGACTAACCTCTCATCTACATTATATAATACAACAACGTATCACTGAAATCTACCTCACTGATTCACAGCTGTTCATTGCTGAAAGAAATTAGTGGTCAAGGAAGGTTTTATATCCAACTAGGATAGTTTAGGACAAATAAGCCAAAGAGTCAGTTTGGATTAGTGATGGTAGCATCGAAGGGTATTTGGTAAGTTTTAATTCACACAAGGGAAGGCTTGAGGTATAAGGAACAACTGGTAAGAGCATGTAGAACAGGAAGCAGGAGCAACAGGGGAAGACACCACCATAGTGTTCAATGGATTCTGGAGACAATGATATATAGTCTATGACTAGAAATGAAAGGTAATTAAAAGTTGATCTATAGAGACTGCCCTTCACCCTTGATTCCAGTCACCCTTATTTGATGGGGTGGGGACACCCACCACCACTGCACATACACAGGCAGAAACAAATACCTTTAAAACCCAAACAGCACACGAGAGCTGGTACTTCTAACATTGGGGTAATGGATTTACATATTCTAGACCAATACTATGATACCTTAAGACCAGAACAAGATCAGCAATGACCACAGGATTTATGAGAAAGAGCAGGTTTTGCTCAGGGTAACTGACGGGATTTATAGGCTGAGAGTTGTCATTTGGCAAGGGTACATGGGTATGGAAGATGCATGGTACTGGTTGGTGGGAAAGACATACCTAGAGCAGTTACTGGTTGTCAAAAGTCTTGATCCAAAAAAACAAAACAAAACAGAGAGCTTGTTTTGTTTTGTTTTCAGATTATTATGCAAAGCAAGATTTTGTGACAAGGTAGATGAAAGAAGAATGTATCTATGATGTGTTTGTTGAATCAAATTAGTAAAATATGTTTTAATCCTTCATGCTGTCACTGGAAGATGGGCAGTTTTTGACTAGTGTACTAAGTATCTGTGGGGGGCAGGGAAGGGGGGGGGGCTGGGGGAAACATATTGCCTAAATGTTTTAAGTCCTGAATCAGAGTTATGATAGGACGTGTATTGTGTGCCAATTTGCATATGGGCAACCTATTTGAGAATGAATCACTTATCACGTGTCCACCATCTGGATTTCAGTATTTACTTTTTGGGGGAGGGAGGGGAGATGGAAAGGAGAGGAAATGGGACCAATGATTTCATTGATATATGTACCTCCCACAACCAAGGTAGACTGCTACTAGCCTGCTACTAGCTCTACAATATACAGTGATGGAGTGTTGTCGAGGAATACTGAAATTAAGTGATTTTCTCAGTGTCACTGTCCCAGCCAGTACATATCTAAAGCAGGTCATGAACCCAGGTCTTTCCATCTCTGGCTCTCTACCCATTAGACCACACTATCCCTTATGTAGAGGAACTAACCTAGGTCTAGTTAAAGACAAGAAGCAACAGATTCTCACCTGGCAGCGAGGAAAGGAAAGATGGAGGAGAGACAAGCTGTCCTTTCAGGCTGTGGGGAATAAAAGCCTCATTTACTCTGTTGAGCTCTTTAAAGATACTTGGATTGTTAAGATTTTCTGATCAATCCTCTGTGGGTATGTGTGAGTTTGAAGAAACAGCAGTGAGTCTCAGTGGTATCCTTTGCTTTTTAATGAGCTCTCTTTTTGTGTGTGAGAAAGGGAGGAAGGACACTAACTGGAGTAGAGGTGAGGGAGGGGCTGATAATTAGCAGAAGAAATAGGAGCTTTCACCAAGCCCTAACCTTTTTATCAGAGCAAGTATCAGATACTTTTGGGCCCAAGTACATTTTGTTCTGTTCTGTTTTTCTAATGCAAATGCCAGCATCCATGAACAAGGGTGCCACAATAAAGTAGAATTGCTTTATCCCCCTCTCATTTGAAAGTGGGTATCACATACCTGATTGCTTAGCAGGATCTCATTCCTGAAGAAATGAGAGAGACTTTTCCCTCCTGCCAGAGAATATTAAAGTTATCAGCCTTCTTTGAAAGTCCAAAACACCTGTTCTTTAGAGACTAGGCATGGTTCTAAAATGAAAAAAAAAATCCCCATTAGAAGCATTTGAAAGCTTTCTGAAGTCAGTTTATAACAAAAGACCCTCTACCCATCTAGTTTTAATATTCCAGATCAGGACCAGAAACTTATCTTAAAAATCTAAAGGTCTTGGCTTTCCCAAATGGGAGTAAGGATCTCTCAAACCACCATTGACTTAAAGCTGACCTGCCTGGAAATATGTTACAATTTGCTTATCTTTCCCTCCCTCTGAGGTCTCTCCATTAGCCATGGAGACACCAAGTTCTTGTTTCTTCAGAGATCATGGTGTTGCAAGGTTTGTAATTATATAACTTTGCTGGAAGAATATTTGCGTTAAATATATGTGTGTATTGTATGTGTGCGCTGTTTGGTTTTGGAGGAAAGGGTCGGGGCAGTAGGGTGAGGGCACAGTTTAGGATCTTCAAAGCATTATACAATCCATCCCCCCCACTTCACCTATCAGTTCTGGACCCTACTTATCATCCATCAACAATATCTGTCCCAATTATATGTACTGATAGCTTAACTCAGTTGAATGACATTTAATTGCATGGCACAATCTGGACAATAGATATTTTTCATCCATTTGCTCATAAGGTCATGGTTCTGGAGCTTGAAGAGAAATTAATGGTCATCTAGTCCACCCCTTGTTTTACAGATGAAGATACTGAGGTCCCAAGATATTATATGACTCATCCAAGGTCACATAAGTAAGAGGCAGAGCCAAGATTCAAACTTGGATCCAATGATTTCAAGTTCATCTTTTCATCACACCATTGAACGGACTAATGAAGTGAATCTCTTTTTAAGAAATCATAGATTTCATTTAGAGGCCCTGTCTTAGGGCTTGATGCCGTTTGCATAATATTGTCTATATTTAGAGACATCTGGAGGACTTTCACCATCCACAAGGAATCTCTTTTTCATCTGGACCTCACTCAGAATCTCATCAATTACAGGAGAGAGAAAACCTTTGATGAGCAACACACATCCCAGTCCTACTTGCCTGATCTTAATAATCCAAGAACTGTTGAACAAAGTTTTCTCTGTAGTTGCCTTTATCAAGGATCCTTGCATGATCTTAACATCTGCCTGAGAGACTCCTCATTTCTCAAGAGCTTTTAATGTTGGTTTTGTTCTACTATATCAAGAGGGTTTTTTTTTTATAATCAAAAAAACAATAAACAGAAAGCTCTTGTCCTGTCTGCACTTTTCAGGTAATATGTGATTATAAAGATGTGGTATCTGCTGTTAGAGAATTGTTGGTAAAAGCTTGTCTGTTTCCTTCTCGTATTTTCAAGGATACCTTTGACATGTGTGTAGCTTGTTCTCAAAAAGATTCCCTAAAATGAGAAAGTAAGAGTATGATTAAGTAATTATTGATATTTTCTTGATTTCTTTTTTGGGACAATAGTATCTCCATATTTTTCCCATTCTTTTGGTATCATCACTCTGAGAAAACTTGCAAAACAACCCCTCCATGCTCTCAGGATTATCCTGACACCAGCACAGATTTCCTCTAGTGTGAACTTGGTCTGATTCAGTCAATTTTCCCAACATTGTCTTTTTTACTGCCTTTTCATTACTGTCTCATAACACATTGGGGAATAAGTGGAAGAGCAATTCTCCAATTGATAAATGGTCAAAGAATATGAACAGGCAGATTTCAGACAAAGAAATTAAAGCTATCTATAGGCACATGAAGTGCTCTAAATCACTTTTGATTAGAGGAATGCAAATTAAAACAACTCTGATGTACCACCTCATATCTATTGGATTGGCTAGTATGACCAAAAAAAGGAAATTGATAAACATTGGAAAAGATGTGGGAAAATTGTGACATTAGTCATTGTTGGTGGAGTTGTGAATTGGTCCAATCATTCTGGAGAGCAATTCAGAACTATGCCCAAAGGGCAACCAAACTGTGCATACCCTTTGATCTAGCAATACCATTACTAGGTCTATATCCCAAAGAGATCATGAAGAAAAAAAGGACCTATACATGGAAAAATATTTATAGCAGTCCTTTTCATGGTGGTAAACTACTGGAAATTAAGGGGATGACCATCAATTGGAGAATGGCTAAACAAGCTGTGGTATATTAATGTAATGGAATACTATTGTGCAATAAGAAATGAACAGGCAGATTTCAGAAAAACTAGAACGACTTGTATGAACTGATGCAAAGTGAAATGAGCAGAACCAGGAAAACATTGTACACAGTACCAGCAACATTGTGTGATGATCAACTATGAATGACTCAGCTCTTCTCAGAAACACAGTGATCTTTGTACTCTTACTAAAGTACCTTGGATGATGCTATAATGTGATATAAACACAATAGGTAGTCTATTATCCAAACTTATAATACAGGTTGAATTGCTATGGATCAAAGTTTTTTAAAGAAATACTCTAGGGGCAGCTAGGTGGCACAGTGGATAAAGCACCGACCCTGGTTTTAGGAGGACCTGAGTTCAAATATGGCCTCAGACACATGACACTTACTAGCTGTGTGACCCTGGGCAAGTCACAACCCTCATTGCTCCACAGAAAGAAACAGAGACAAAGAAGGAAAAAAAGGAAGGAAAAAGAAAAAGAAAAAAAGAAATACTCTAGAATAATTTTGCCTAAAGGTAGCATAGTGGATAGAGCACTGGGCATGGAATCAAGAAGACTCATCTTAATGAGTTCAAATCTGACCTTAGATACTTACTAACTGCATGACCCTAGGCAAATCATTTAACCCTATTTGACTCAGTTTCCTCATATATAAAATAAGCTGGAGAAGGAAATGGAAAACTACTCCAGTATTTATGCCAAGAAAATCCCAACAGGGTCATAAAGAATCAAACATGAGTGAGCAACATTTAAAAATAGAAATAAATCACCGTTATATTTTTGAGAATCAAATTTAGTGATAGTCATCTTCTTTAAATTCAAATATTAGATAATATGTTAAGTGATCCAATAATTTGGGGGAGGGAGGAACAAAATCACTGGCACTTTCCTAGATCTGAAATGAATAACAATGTGTATAGAAATGTCGTTGTTTTTGTTCTTGTTTAATGGCTTTTAGTCCTGCCCAACTCTCTGAAACCCCATTTGAAGTTTTTGTAGCAAAGGTAAAGAAATATACTTTCTCCTAAAATTGAAAGCTTGTTTTTCATATCCTATGGTAGGGGGCGGGGAATGTTTATTATTTAAGAAAACTCCATGAAAAATAACATGAGAGAGAAAGAATCCAGTTTTGACTGGCAGTAATGGAATTCCCTGTCTTATTGTTGCATGTGGTCCCCTTGGAGTTCCCTCCACCCTGGCTTACACTTGTTCATTGTGACTTATCTGGATGAGGGTTTCTTTTTACAACACCAGCCTATATAAAGTGGAGGGAGCATTGAGTCAGTGAGCTCAGGGGAAACCAAGAATTGGGAAAGCAACATATGCAGTGCATGAAGGGTGGACGAAATGAAGCGGCAGGACATATGACCAACAGCATCTGAACAGCAGTTCCTGCCACTGATTTTTGGTATGATTACTGCCTTTGGTATATTGTACATCTGTCAGGAATTATGGGGATGTGGGGCATTACACTTGAATCTCAGGATATCATTTTTTTTTCTATGCAGGTTGGGGTAGGCTGTGTGCTTCCCCTTAGCTGAAAATCTTCATTCCAAGCCCAGAATGATAATGCCCTGGGCTCTCGAAGGATTGTGACAGTTCTCCTTTCTTGATTTGGATGCCCAGCAGTGTCCACACCCCAGAGAAGAGATGATGATAAGGATATTTGTCCTGCTGGCCATCTTTACTGAGACATTGGCAGGCCCGTGTACCCCAAATAAAGCAGGTACAGAATATTTGAATAAAAATTATCGTAAAAAATACCTATTCACAATCCTATAGCTTTTTAAATTTTATAAAATACTTTTCTCATAGTAACCTCTAAGGTAGGTAGTAAAAAGTATTATTATTCCCATTCTATAGATAAGAAAAGTAGGATATAGTGAGATTAAGTGACTGGCCCATAGTCACACCATTACTAAGTACCAGAAATGAAGTCTTAAAACTCTAAGCCCAACTCCTTCCACTATAGATGCTTCCCTTAGATGTAAAGCTATCCAAACTGCTATTCTGTCCCTACCTTAATATTGTCACACTTTATTGGTCTGCTTCTAAGTGTCCTGGATATAAACAAGGCAGATATTGACATTTTTTTAAAAAGACAATATACATTAAGTAAGACTTTTGCCATGAGTTTTAAAGTCATACAGTTTTTAGATTTGAAAAAGAACTTAGAAATCATCTCATCTAATCCCTTCATTTTACAGATGGGAAACTGAGGTCCAAACAGGGTGATTTGCCAAGGCCAAAGAGTGAATTGATGGGAAAGCCAAGACTAGTCCAGGTTTCTTGATTCCCCATTTAGTGAACTTTCAACTACTTTTTAAAAATTGATCTTGTCACATTTTCTCCATTCTCTTCTTTGGGCTTTATTCTTAAACTTTATTTCTTCTTGTTATTTAATTCTTATTACTTGAAGAGCATTTAACAATCTTTTCTTTTTCTTATTTTAAATTTTCTGCCTCTCCTGTGAAATTAAATACATTCAGGGTGAAATTCACCATTTCTCAACCCAAACCATGTGTGTGTTTCTTTCTAGATGTTATTCTTGTATTTTGTTATCCTAAAACCATCATCACAAAAATACCAGAGTGTCCCTATGGTTGGGAAGTGCACCAGCTGGCTCTTGGAGGGGTGTGTTACAATGGAATCCATGAGGCAGGTTACTACCAGTTCATAATTCCTGACCTGTCACCTAAAAACAAGTCCTATTGTGGAACCCAATCTGAGGTAAGGCTGGTCTACATTCTGTGACAATGAAGAAGAACACAGTATTTATGGCAAACAAGATAAGGTTTTATAATTATTGAAAGATGAAGTAATTTGAAAAACGAATCCTTACAAAATACTGGACAATGGACATAGAATCACAGAGTTAAAAGGAACCTCTGAGCTTAGTTAGTCCAATCCCTTAAATGAAGAGATGAGGAAACTGGGACTCCAATATGAAGTCATTTACCCAAAATCACATAGGTGAAACTGGCACATCAACTTGCATCTCCCAACTCCGGTACAATGTTCTTCCAATATTCCAATCAGGCACTTAGCACCATGTATGACTCGTAGCAGGCACTTAATAAGTATCGGTTGACTATTTGTTGACTATATACTTCACTGCCCTGAATGTTAGCAGATTTATTCTCTGTTAGGTTTAAGAGAAAGGAAATGTTACTCCACAAAGAGCTTCTTCTCGGTACAGAGAACTTTTGGGGGTCCTGGCCTCCGTTGCCAGTCTAGGGAAACCTATGGACCCCTTCTCATCATAATGTCTTTAATGCATAAAATAAAGTACTAGGAAACCGATTGTGTGAAATAAAGTCACCAAAATTTTGTTTTTAAAGTTCGCAAACCCCAGGTTAAGAATTTCTGCTTTATTTAGAAGGATTTATCAGGTCAGAATGTTCTGTACTACAGTCTAAAATTATCTAGGAACTGTGCTTTTGTGAGTACAGGAACTCCCCCCACCAAGGCAAATCACAACTTTTTCTGACTTAGGGTCTTAGAAAGTTGCCCAGGTTCAAAGACAGTTACTGACTTGCCCAGAGTCATATAGCTAGCCAGGAAGTGCTAGAGGTAGAAATGGAGAGGACCCTCCCTGACTCTTAAGTCCAACACTCTACCTACTATGGTACATTGCCTTCCTGGCAACACAGTCAGGAATAACAGGATAAAGATGTTATTTATTACTATTTCTGGCTCACATACATTTTACAACGTTCTTTCATTGTAGCAACCCTGTGAGACACTACTGGCTCTGGGCTCTGAAGGCCAACCAAGGAAGCTTACAAAAGGGGGAAGTCAATTAGTACTAAAGAAAGAACCTAGGCCAAATGGGTACATGAAAAACATGACCTTGAAATATTTTCAGTTCCTTCATTTCTGGAAAGAGTCTATCGGGACTGATCCAGGAATTTTGGCTCATGTTATCCCAAATATTGCTGATAAAAATCAAAACCTTCCCTCTACAAACCAAGAAAGTGATAGCAAACTCCAGAGGCTGATCTGAATTCTTTTGCCTTTGGTTTTCACTTGCAAATGCTCTGTCTATTTAAAAAGCAGAGTACAAAACTCTCCATTCATTCCCCCAATCCGTTCCTACAGCATCCCCAGGGGCACCAAGGAAACCTGACCTTGTTTCTTCCTCTTTCTGACTCCAGTACAAGCCCCCCATCTACCATTTCTTCAGCCACATTGTGTCCAATGACAGCACAGTGATTGTGAAGAGCCAACCAGTGAATTACTCCTTCTCTTGTACGTATCATTCAACCTACTTGGTCAACCAGGCTGCTTTTGATCAGAGGTAAGTCTTCTGGGCAAAGAGGATACACGCATGCATGTATTCTGGAGCCCCTTCCAATCTTGCATGTTTCAGTCCTTATGCAAAACTCTCTCCCCTTTCCAGAGTGGCCACAGTACATGTCAAGAATGGGAGCATGGGGTCCTTTGAAAGCCAGTTGTCTCTGAACTTCTATACTGTGAGTTTTCTTTACTTACTACTTTTCGGTTATATTATGGTCAATATGAGAGATCCCTGGACTCACCTGTATGTATTTGTTCCTTCCCTCTTCCCTCTTCCCCAACTTGTCCCCCCTGGTAATTAAGGTTAAGACTCCAACACTCATTCAAACAGTAAACTTTCAGTTTAAATGAAGCAGCATTCCAATTCTTGTGTTCTAGATTCATTGAATGTTGGGATCAAATGGGACTTTGGTGGTCATCCAGTTTGATTCCTTTGTTTTACAAATGAAGAAGAAGCATTGGATTTGGAATTAGGACTTGGTTCAAATCTCAACTCTGTCACTTACTGATTGTACAACCTTGGAAAAGTCATGGAATTTTCTATGCCTCAATTTATTCATCTGTAAAATGAGGGGTTGAGATGGGATGACCTGTAAGGTCCCTTCTGGCTCTAAAACTGTGATTTTATGACTTGCCTAATGTCTCACAGTCATGGCAGAGTTGTTCCTGGAACTTGAATTTAGTACCTTATATTTGGGAGCCAGCTCTTATTTGTCACATCTGTTATTCAAGTCCTAGTGGGCTTACAACAAGGAACTAAGAAACATTGCATTAATTGGGGTGAAGGTAAAGAGTCCCATTCAAAAGCCATGTTCAAAACCATTAGGAACAGCTATCTTTACCCTTCTACCAGTATTTGTTTTTGTATAACCTGCAGCTCCTTTTGAGCAGATATACCACATATATGAATATTCACATTTGCACAGATATACATGCCTTTGTGTTTGCACATATAACCACATACATACTTCATTACAGAAAGCCAGATCCAGGAAAATAGGCATAGAACCTTCAAAGTCAAAGGGACCTTTGAGATCATGTATCATAAACCAGGATTTTGCAGATGAGAAAACTGAGTCTAGGAGAAGAGAGGAGACACCTAAAAGCAGAACCAGGACAAGAACCCAGGGCTCTTGCCTCCCAGTCCAGTACTCTTTCTTCTATGAGCACAGTCTTCTGCAGAAAGTTTGTTCCTAGTTAACAAGCACATCTAATCTTGAGAGAAAGGACCTTGTTAAGCCTTTCCTGGCAAGCAAGCAAAATTGGTCAATACAATGTGGGCTCCTGAGGCCCTGAAAGGATGCAGAGACTGGGTGGTGGCAAAGGACAAATGTGGGATCTGGAGGGAATCCAGGAATGCAAAGTATATATGTGCAGAGTAGCTGCCAACCAGTGGCTAAGCAACAGGCTGTATTAGCTTCCCATTTTTTCTTAAAGGGTTTTTAAAAAATGATTATTTTAATCAAACAAAATAAAACAAAATGCAGGATCATCTGCTTATTTGGCAGTGGTTTAAATAGGAACAATGACAATGTTAATAAGAAATCATGTTCCCAGAGAACTTTTCTTCCTTTTCAGTCACCCTACTGTATCCCATTTAACATGACTGCAGGATACAGTAGGCATATTCTCAGTGCCCTCTTGGCGGGGAGGGCAGGGAACACTCAATGCATTCAGTTTTCTTAAGTTGTTTCTAAAAGGATTTTCCCAAGGGGGGCAGGGTACCAGAATTACACCCCAAGTCTGGGCTCTCAGGGAGCTAAGTGGGTTCCAGCTCTCACTACTTTCCCACATGGTGCTGCTCTGTTTGGGGGGCTGTTTGGCATTCCCCAGAGCCATGAGGTTTGTGGTTTGTTTCCAGGGCCTGACTCATGCAGTCATCTGCTGTTTGGGGGCAAAGCTGGTTTCTTCCACTTCCTTAGAGAGCATTCTTGTGTGTTGCTGAAGCAGCAACCAATCCTTGCATATATTTCCACCCAATTAGCAGGTCATGGGCCATGGCCTAGATTGCACAAGGAAATCAATTCAGCAGCAAATTGCTCTGGATTCCCTGGGGTGCCAAAGGCAGATTCCAAATAGACTATTTTCTTCCCCTAATCTCCAAATTGGGAATTTTAGCAGAAAAATTTCTAGATTCTGAAGCCAAAAAGAAAATTCCTTGGAGGCTGCTTATCTACCTCATAATTTTTAGCCATACAAGAAACAGGAGCATCAGATAGAACCCAACCCAATAAGTATATATTAAATGCCAACAGTGTTTGAGGCAGAGAAGCAGTAGACATTGTGGGATGGAGAGCTTACCTCAGAGCCAGGAAGACCCGAGTTCTAGTCTGACCTCTGATATATCTTGGTTGTGTCACCCTGGGCTAGTTACTTAATCTCTTAATGCTTTAGGTAACTCTCCAAAACTGTAAATTGTTGAGAAGGTGCCAACATACATTGGTTGTGTCCTCATTTAGGAGCTCTATATGCCAATGAAATCAAAGGACCAGTTCCTACTCCTATATTTAAGGCACCATGTTGGGGATCTGGGATTACAAAAAAAAAAGATCTTGGCCTCATCAAGTTTATTTTCTGCTCTGTTCTAATGGGTATGCACTTTGAAAAGCAGAGAGGATATGGTTAAAGTCACAGAGGCAAATATGAAGCTAATTGATCATCATTCTGGGCTTAGGTTCAGCTTTATTCCTTTAAACATTCCATTCATTTAACAAAGATGTATGGAGCACCCAACATGGAAGGCTCTGTACCAGCCACTGAGAGAGCAACAAATGCTAAAAAGGTGAGAATCCCCAACCTAATAAAGTTTGCAGTCTAATAGGGAAGATAATACAGATAGGCAGATACCTAGAGTACAAAGCAGAATGTGAGGGCCTTAAAAGTGCTAAGAAGAAGGTACTGCTACAGTTCCAAGGGAGAGATCACTTCACCCTAGCGGCACTGATGAACATTTTATCAAGGAGCAGGACTTTGAGCTGAGCCATGAAGAAATGGGTAAGTTGCAAGAAGTAGGTATGTGGAAAGAAGGCATTTGATGATTTCGTTGTTGTTCAGTCATTTTTAGTCATTTCCAACTCTTTGTGACTCCATTTGGGTGTTTTCTTGGCAAAGATACTGGAATGGGCTGCCATCTCCTCCATCTGTAAAAGATGAGTAAACTGAGGCAAACAGGGTAAAGGGACTTGCTGAGGATCACACAGCTAGTAAGTGTCTGAGGCCGGATTTGAATTCACAAAGAGAAGTCTTCCTGACTTCAGATCCAGCACTCTATCCATTGTACCACCTAGCTGTCCTATTTGAAGATTGAGGGATATAAAGATAGATCAGAGGAAGGAAGAGGAGAGACATGTTCCATTAAGAGTTTAAGTAATGGGGGAAGCTAGGTGGTGCAGTGGATAAAGCACTGACCCTGGATTCAGGAGGACCTGAGTTCAAATCCAGCTTTAGACACTTGAAACTTACTTGCTGTGTGACCCTGGGCAAGTCACTTAGCCCTCATTGCCCTGCAAAAAAAAAGAGTGTAAGTCATGGGGGCAGCTAGGTGGCACAGTGGATAAAGCACCAGCCCTGGATTCAGGAGGACCTAAATTCAAATCCAGCCTCAGGCACTTGACACTTACTAGCTGTGTGATTCTGGGCAAGTCATTTAATGCTCATTGCCCTGCCAAAAAAAAAAAAGAGTGTAAGTTGTACATAAGGGGGAGTAATATGACTAGAAAGGTAAATCAGAGCCAGATTTGTGAAGAGCCTCTAATGCCAGTCTAAGAAGATTGGACTTAATTTAGCAGGTAAGTATCACAAAAGATTTTTGAATAGGGTAGTGACTTGACTAGATCTGTGCTTTCAATAATAATTTATATTGGCAGTAGATGTATAGTGTGCAGGACATAATAAAGAAGGACAGAGATTATAGGATCATAGAGTTAGAAGGGACCTTAAAGGTGAAGTCCAACCTCCTCGTTTTACAGAAACTCAGTTCCAAAGGTGATCTAGCCAGGGTCACGTGGATAGTAAGTTTCTGAGATGGAATGTGAACCTAGGTCTGCCTGACTACAACTCCCTTGCCCTGTCCACTGCACTATCTATCCATTAGCCAGTGGTTAAAGATAGGAATTTGGAGCCCAGAGGCATAGCTGGAACTAAACAAACGTAGGAGTCATTCACATAGAAAGAATAGTTGACACTGTGGGAGTGGATTAAATAGTCAAGGGAGAAAACAGACAAGAAGGTCAAAAGGCTGAAGGATGAGGACAGAGCCTTAGGGGAATACCTGTTAAGGGAATGAGGATGGAAGAAGCAGGGAGAGTGACAGGAGGAGCAACTAAAGAGGGGAGAGAAGCTAGAGCACAGTGTAACAGAAGCCAAAGGCAAAGAGAGTGAGGAGAGGGGGACGGTAATAAAAGATTTCAGCCTCCTCTGAGAGATCTAGAAGGGTTAAGGCTGAGAAGTTATTCTGTTTGGTAATTAAAAGGTTACTGGTGACAAGAGAGAACAGTCTCAATAGAAAGGAAGTATTAGAGGGCAGCTAGGTGGTACAGTAGATAGAGCACTTCAGGAGGACCTGAGGTCAAATTCCTAGGGAGTGAGTAGTTAGTGGTAAGAGAGTCATTGGGTGTAAGCTCTCCATTCAAGAAGTTTGGCCATGAAGGGAAAGAGAGATCTGGGATCTGAGTCCTGCAGTTGACATGAAATTGGGCTTTAATCTCCATATTTTAGACCAAAACATCACCACCAGTTGATAATTAGTGCCAATAAATAAATAAATAAATGAAAACCAATCAATCAATAAAAATTAAATTAAATTAAATTTTTTCAGAAAGATAATTAGTGCTAGTTGGATGGACCCAGAGATTGCAATGTTAGAGCACACTGAATAAGCCAATTCACTATATAAACTTTCCAACACAGTCTGAAATCTGTCTCAGAAACAAACAAAGGTAGAACCATGGGACCCTTGCCTTCCTGACTGGGTTAATATCAAAGATAATTAGCAAACCCATAGCTGTTAAATTCATTACTACTCTTTGCAAGAGCTCAGTGAAACAGTTACAGACTCAAAGGATAAGCTATGAAGAATCTTAGAAATTATCTTGACCCACTCCTTTTACAAATAAGTAAGCAAAAAAGCCTAGAGTGTTTCAATCCAATAAGCATTATTAAGCTCCTAATATTGGCTAGGTACCATGCTAGGTAGTAGAAATACAAAGACAAAAATGAAAAGTCCCTGTGCTCAAAGGATTTCTGTTTTGCTGGACAAAAACGTTTACACAGACAAATAAATAAGTAAATAAATATGAAATCTATTTTTAAAATAAACACAAAGTTTATTTTAAGCGAGGAAAGATTAACACTAACAACTGGGAGAATGAAGGAAGGCCTTTAGTAGTAGGAGCTGAACCATGAAGGGAAGGGGAGGGGGAGATGGATGGTACCCCAGGCCTGGCAGATATCACTCAAGGTTGGGGAAGGGATGGAAAACCATGTACAGAAACCATCTAGTAAGGAATTCTGACGGTAAGGTAGAGTACATGAGGGAGAATGATGTGAAGTCCGCTTAGAAAAATAGTTTGGATTTCAGGAAGTGAGGGTGATACTTTGGACTCAGATTATACAGGTCTTTAAATGCCAAATAAAGATTTCCATTTTTATCCTCAAGGCAATAGAGAGCTAGAGAAGGTTTTGAACGGGGAAGTGACATGGAAAGAGCTACAGGATGTAAGCTCCTTTAAGGCAGGGCCTCTTTCACCTTTTATCTTTGCATTCCCAGTGTCCCACAGAGAGCCTGGCACATCATAGGTATTTAATAAGTGTTTGCTGATGGAATGGTCTTTTTTTGGGGGGGAGGGGCAATGACGGTTAAGTGACTTGCCCAGGGTCACACAGCTAATGTTAAGTGTCTGAGACTGGATCTGAACTCAGGTCCTTCTGAATCCAGGGCCAGTGCTTTATCCACTATGCTATCTAGCTGCCCCTAGAGTGAATGTTTTATCTCTGCTTTAGGAAGATAAGTTTGGCAGTTGGATTGAAGAGGGGATAGTCTAGATTCAAGAAAATCAATTAAGAGACTATTGTAATAGTCCAGAAGAGAAGTGATAAGATATGTGAGTGGAGAGAAGAGATGTATGTGAAACATTTTGTGGAGGTAAAAATTGATGAGTATTAGCAACTTTCTGGAAATGAGGAGAGATCAAGGAAAACAAAAAGTCAAGAATGAATCTGGGATTTGAACCTAGGTTTCTGGAAGGATTATTTTTCAGGGCAATGGGGATTAAGTGACTTCCCCAGGGTCACACAGCTAGCAAGTGTCAAGTGTCTGAGGCCAGATTTGAACTCAGGTCCTCCTTAATCCAGGGCCAGTGCTTTATCCACTGCGCCACCTAACCACCTAGCCACCCCTCTGGAAGGATTTTAAAAAACAGACAAACAACTAGGGAATATCAAAGAAAGGCAAGTCTGGGGGAAAGATAATTAATTAATTTTATTTTATTTTGGGTATATGCTGAGTTTGAGGTGTCTATAAGACATATAGGTGAAGATGTCCAGCAGAGAGTTGGGGCTATAGGATTATCAGGAGAAAGGTGAAGGTTAGATATGTAGATTTGGGAGTTATCTTTATAGAGGTGACAATTAAACTTCAGAGATGATGTGATTACCAAAAGAGAGATTACTGAAAGAAAAGGAAAAACAGTCCAGGACAAGATCCTAGTGGTATGCCCGCACAAAGGAGACTTAGAAGAACCAGTTAGATGGGTAGAAAATTGGAGGACAATTAGGAGAGAGAGCAATGTCAAGAAAAATGAGGGATGAAAGGAGTGGTTAATGGTGTCAAACTCTGTATAAAGGTCAGAAAGGAGGAGGATTGAGATTAGGCCATCGGCTTTTGAAATAAAGAGGTCATTGGTGATTCCCATAGAGAGTCATTTCAGTCAATTTATAGGATCAAAGGCTCAATTGCAAAGGGTTAAGAAGTGAGTAAGAGGTGAGAAATTGGAAGCAAAGAGTTTAGACAGTGGTTTTTTTCTCCTCCAATTTGTCTTTGAAATGGAAGAGAAATACAGGCTTATAGCTTGAAAAGATAGTAAGAACAACTGAAATTTTTGGTTTTGTTTTTGTTTTAAGCATGAGGTAAATTGAGACAGGGGCAACTAGGTGATGCAGTGAATAGAGTACTGGGAGTCAGGAAGACTTCTCTTTGTGAGTTCAAATTCAGACTCAGACACTTATTAGCTATGTTGACCCTGGGCAAGTCACTTCACTCTGCCTCAACTTCTCATCTGTAAAATGAGCTGAAGAAGGAAATGACAAATTATTCCAGTATCTTTGCCAAAAAAAACAAAAAACAAAAAAACCCTAAAAACTCAACTCCAAATGGGATTGCAAAGAGTCAGACGTGACTGAAACAACTGAATAACAATAACTCTAGACATGTGTAGACAGCAGGAGAAGGAGCCAGTAAATAGACTGAAAATTAGAGAGCTGTTAGGAATGACTGAAGGATCAAACTCTCAAGGAAGAGACTTTAGAGGATGGATCTAAAGGTACAAATAGAGGGGTTGCCCTTGACAAGGAAAGGGTTTATCTCTTCATCAGAGACCAGAACAAAAAAGGGAAAATAGATGATGTGATGTTATGGAAATTTGAGGTTTAGAAGTAAGAAGAGAGGTATGCCATTAATTTCTTCTGTAAAGGATGATACAAGATCATCTGCTAGGGTCAGGGGAGGGTGTGGTACAGGTGGCTAGAAGACTAAGAGAAAGTTTGGACCATTCTGTGGGAAGCGCAATGAACAGTAAGAGAAGAATAAAAATACTGACTTGATTAAGATTAAATGTTTGTAGTTGTGAGATTTAAAATTGGATATTAGATCATAAATCTCCCCTACTTAACCTTTCCCTTAATTTATCTCCCAGACTAGTAAATGGAAGAAGCTTTTGGTTTTCTAGATAGACCTTTTATTGTTATTGTAGTCACAAGGTGATGTTGATTAGAAGGATAGGAAAGTAGAAACACAATACAAATCGTCTTAAGTCTAAGCTTAGTCTATATTCCTTATAAAAACTCACCAAAAGAGAAGTCCACCTTTGGAGAGAGAGAGACCATCTGTGCCGCGCAGTCAGGAGACCAGCAGAGCAGGAAAAAACTCCACTTCCGTTCTCTCCTTGTCTTTTAAGCTCACACCCCGGAAGTTGAGTGCATAGCAGGCAGTCTGACGTGCGCAGCAGGTGCACTGGCATGCGTAGCTCATGTACGCCTCCCCAAAAGGGTGGTCCTTAAAGAAAAACTGGCGTCTTTCAGTTATCCTAACCGACTGTTAAAAAACTTTCATATTTTTTTACCACATAGTGGACCTACTCAGCATATCTGTGTGACTTTTTCTAGCAGTGTTATGGAGGTGCATGGTGGGAATAAGCCAGGGTTGGGATATAGAAAGGAGTGGGCAAATGATCCAAGTCCAGAGAAGAGTATGAAGTTGAACTGATTAACTATAGAGTCAAGATTTTGAAGGGAGCCAAGTGAGCCCAGCATAAGCAATGGCCTATGAAAGAAGGGAGGGATGGAATAATTACAACAATAAGGACAAGGACGGAGAACAGGTTTAGCAGAGGCAAAGCACTAGTGTTAGAGGTTAGAAAACTGTGGTCAGATAAAATCATTCCAAAGTGTCAGACTATGCAGAACACTTAAGGTTGATGACAAGATTAAAGGGATAACCATTCCTGTGTGTGGCTGAGGTGTAATGGTGATGCTAAAATGGGAAGAAGCAAAGTTGCTTGAGAGGATACTGACATGGAAATCGAAGCCCCTAAGCATAAGGGCTGACACCAAAATGGGGACTATCACTGATCTCCAGAAGGGAGGGCTTGTAGATAAATGACACTAAGATTTGATTAGGGTGATATATAGATGAAATGAACCTCAAAGAAGAACAGCTTGCTAAATAATGGTAGCAAGGGAAAGGTCTAGAAACAGCCACGAGGAGCAAGAAGTATACCAACTCCTTGTGCTTGCCTAGTGGGTTTGGGACATGAGGGAACATAAATCTAGTCCTAGAGATGGTGGCTAGGGATGTGTTGTCTCAGTGGCGGCGGGGGGGGGGGGTGCGGGGCAGAGGGGGAAGGTTTCTGTGATTGAAATACGTAAATGAAAGCTACGTAAGAGGAAGAGATCTAATATGGAGGATAGTTTGTTAATAAAAGAACAGGCTTCCATAGGGCGTGGTTAAAGGAGAAAACAGATTGGTTTAGGTTAAGTGTTTTGCTCATTTCCTCATTTTCTACTAACAATTCATTCATGCCAGGAATCAAACCCTCATCTCCAAAATGAAGGGATTGGGTTAAATGACTTCTAAAAATCCTTCCCTGCTCTAGATCCTTCAAACCAAATCACATTCTCCATAGAAATAGTTGCAGGTAGTTTTGCCTCTCCCTGTAACCCAACTCACCCATTGAAGGCAGTGTATTCCTTATCATCCCACTGACTTCTCTATAACTGTAAGGATGGTCCCTCTGTGTCCACCATCACCTCTGCCCCCTGGGAACTGACCCCTGCACAGTTTCTCAGGCTGAGCCTCAACAGGGTTTTCCAAGTGATCATAATAATCAATATATATTTCTTTCCAAAGAATGCCAAGTTCTCCACTAAAAAAGAAGCCCCTTTTGTGTTGGAAACCTCAGAAATTGGGTCGGATTTGTTTGCAGGCGTGGAAGCCAAAGGGTTAAGCATTAGGTAAGGAAGCCAGTACCACTGAAATTTGGACTGAAAAAAGAAAGCAACTTGGAGCCCTGTCTGAGCAAAAGAACCTCTGCTTCAATGGGCCTGTGTTTTCCTTTTCAGATTTAAGGTTGTCCTGAACAGCTGCTGGGCCACACCTTCAGCAGACTTCATGTATCCCATGCAATGGCAGCTAATTGGTAAAGGGTATGTACCCTTTCTCATGGGTCAGGGTTACAGGATGGGGACAGCATCCTTTTTCAGGCTGGGTGGCTTTCATGCTTTCAGAGGTGTTGACAAGAAGGCCTCCTTTGCTATGGCATCCATGCAAACATTTCAAATGGTACTCCCAGTTTGATGCAAATGTCTAATCACACATCACCTGAATCAAGCATTGATTTAGAAATAGAGGAGAATAGCTCTAGAGCTGCAAGAAACCTCAGAGGCCACTGATTCCAACCCCCTCATCTTATAGATGAGGAAACTGAGCTCTAGAGAGGCTCACCCAAGTGATTTATCCAAGATCACACAGGAAGTAATAATCAAATGTAGGATATGAACTCAGGTCTCAGACTCCTGGATCTTTTCATGTGCTTGTGGATATGTATTACATAAAGGGAACTGACATACATAGGCCCTTACAGAGGAACTGGGACAAAATAAAAACATTAGCCTGTACAAAACTGGAGTCGGTTAAGTATTGATGTCAATTATATATCATGGTGAAGGATATCCTGGGGAGGCAAGATATTTTGGATAGCTAGTGGGATAGCCAGCCATGAAAATCTGACTTCCAGGCAGAATATGAGTCATTGGTTCATATCTGAATAATCCAGGAAGATTGTCTTCCTTTTGGAGGCAGCAGGATTTCTACAGCAGTTTTGATAGCTGTTTGATCCATATTGATGATGGACTCTTTATGCTTTAGAGAAAATGATACCCACCAAATAACTTGGAGGATCCCCAAATGAATTCTTGACTAGTACGGAGAGGGAGTAACTTCAAAACCTCTCTCTTAGGATTGCAATCTCACAAAGATTTGCACAATGCATCACAATGCTTAAAGCTTTATTAATTAATGCACATTGGTTTATCTTTCCTCAAATCATCCTTATTGCTCCCATATTGCAAACGCGCAACATTGAGTACATCTGGAAGATTCCATCTTTGAGATAAATCTCTACCATGCCTACGACATTTAGCAGTGTTTTATGAATGTTCTGGAAATACTGGTGCAGGAACCTCATCACAAAGCAACCAGAGACCAAAGTTATAAAGTGAGGCCCCAGAATTTCCCAAACATTATTTCTCCTACTCTGATCAGGAGGAAAGACTGATTTTCTAAGACTCCTGGAGAGAGGGGAATAGTCAAAACATCAGAGATTTCTCTTTACAGACAAATTCACCTAATATGATTTATTTTTGCAATATTCAGGTGACAATCACATATGGCCCTAGGGCAGGAACATTTGCACTGAGCACTGTTATAAGTCATTGGGGGCTTGAGGGGAGATGGATTGTAACACTGGCTGGACCTATTGGTCTCCAAGGGTCCTAGTGCCAGGAATTCAAAGTGCCAAGAGGAACTAGGACTGAATGATCTAAGCATGACAATCATGCCTACCCATCCATCATTGCACTATTCCTCTTGCTTCTTCTCTGCCCTTGGGTCTGGTTTTTTTCCACCAGCTAAAGTCATTACATGACATGAGGGCACTCATTTTAGTGAGCTATTTTAAGGATCTGCTTAGTTTCAACTAAGGATCTCAGGTTTACTGGACCAACAGGGAGTTGAATTTCACAACTCAGAAAGTGTCGATGACTCCATCGCCGGTCTGGGGCTGATACAAATAGAGGAACCAATAGAAAAACCTTGAATTAGAGTTGAGACACTCCCCTCAACTTCTTGCCAAGGGTTGGCTCTCAGCACTGGAATTTTCAAGTTTCTATTTCTTATTTCTCCCAGTTGGACCTGTACCTGATGTTCCTGGATTGTTCCCCTTAGGGTCACGGGATCATAGATTTAAAGATAAAAGGGGCCTTAGAGGTCATCTCCTTCAACCCCTTCAGTTTAAAAATAAGAAATCTGAGGTCCAAAGGTTGCCCAAGGTCACATAGATAATGGCAGAGCTGGGATTCAGCCCCATGACCTCTGACTCTAAATCAAATGCTCTGTCCACTGTCTCGTGTTCTGACATAGAATGTCAGAACTGGAAGGGACCTGAGAAACTATCTAATTCAAGCCCCTTATTTTCAAAATGAGGAAACTGAGGTCCAGAGGAGGGAAGGAACTATCCTGAGGTCACTTGGGAAGTCAGTGACAGAACTGTAAGAAAGTATCAATAGAATATCATAGTAGCTTTGCTTACATTTGTGAACCTTGTTTGAGCTAGATATATTGAGTGGGAGAGAGACACTCTGGGAGGTTTGTCCTCATAGTGCTTTCAGAAGCAAAATGTCTAATCCAATTATCCATGGACCATTTCAGAGGACAAAAGACCCAATAGAGTTCCTCTTCTTCTTGCATGTCTATACACACACACACACACACACACACACACACACACACACACGCATGCATGCACGCACACACATACCTCACATGGAAACTCTCCTCAAAGAAATAGCCATTTGATGTGATTTTGGCGGAGGCAGCATGGTATATTGGATAGAGAGCAAACCATATAGATGAGAAGCCTGGGGTTCAGGTTATTCCTCTGATACATTAAGCAAGCCATTTAACTTCTCAATGACCCAGACCACTCTCCAAGACTGTTTCATAATAATTGCTAAACTGCTTTGGTAGAAGAAGTTTCCTTTTCAAGAACTCCTTACACCAAAGGTTATAATCACCCCCTCCATCATATATAATATATGCAAGTATGTAAGTGTGTATGTGCATATGGGTATGTATGAGAGGAGAGAAAGTGAGAAAGTAATAGAAAGAGAAGGAGAGAGGCAGAGGGAGAGAAGAAAGGAGACAGAGGAGAGTGAGAAAGAAATTGATTTTAACTGTATATATAAAGCACTGCACATGGAACTGTCTGATTTAATTGACATGTGGGTTAGTTTTGTGGATCTAATTTTTTTCTTTGTTTTGCTCTCCAAGGAGGGAGAAAAACATATTGGGAAATAAAGGTCAGGTAAAAACCAAAAATATCAATATTTGTAAAGGGGAGGAGACTGAGGGATGGAGCTCAGCCACCTAGTCCTGCTAACTAAAAACAAGAATTATAGCTAGAATTGGTGGGGGGACCTGTAGATTTGAAGCATCATTGGAAAACTGACCTCTACCAAAAGCCCTTTCATGTTGGTGTGACTGGTTGATCGGACTAGGGAATTTAAAAGGACCACTGCTGTGTGAATTCATTCTTAATCTAGCACTCCCCTGGTGATCTACATGGACCATAACACTGTGCACTCAAAGGAGTGACCCATATACTATTTAATCATATCCATATCACCTTAAGAGACCAAGCCAGGGATCAGTTCGATATTTGGTTCTTTGGTTTGTGCTTCTCATTTTGTGTTTTCAGATGCCCCACTGATGAAACTGTTCTGGTGCATGAAAATGGCAAGGATCACAGAGCAACTTTTCAGTTCAATGCTTTCCGCTTCCAGAATGTGCCCAAATTGTCCAAGGTTTGGCTACACTGTGAGACATTCATCTGTGACAGTGAAAAGTTCTCCTGCCCAGTGGTAAGTCAGTCTTCTATCAGTCTTTGGAGACGAGCTCTACTTGCTAGCATTACATTGTCAGATGCCAACTTGGGGAAAGTTTAATACTTGAAGGTCTTCATTTTTAACCAAGGAAATTTGAAATGGAATGGTGTTATAGGGCAATGGAAATTCTTCCAGAAAGAAACAACACTAGGCTAGAGTTCAGGAGACCTGAATTCTAGTCCTGGGTCTGCCACTAGAGACCTCAGGTTAGCCACTTAAACCTGAGCCTTAGTTTCCTCATTTGTGGTGGTGGTAGTGATGATGATGGTAATGCTGGTAGTGGTGGTGGTAATGATGATGATCTGAGGGTTGGAAAGGACCTCAGAGACCATTTAATCCAACTTGTACATGAATAGGAATTTCCTTTACTGCATGCCTGAAAAGTCATCCCCTACACTCTGTCTGAAGACCTCTAATAAGGGGGAACCACTACTTCCTGAGACCGTACATTGTACTTTGGAATAGCTCTCAGTTTTAGGAAGGTTTTCCATATACCAGGCCTAAATATGCCTCTTTGCAACTTTCTACCCTTTACTATTAATTCTACTCCATCTAGCTAAGCAGAAGTATTAATTATCTCCAATTTGTCATATATACACATGTTTTATATATACACATGCATATATGTGTGTATGTATACACACATACAAGCATATATATATGGAGAGAGTTTGTAAACAGTTGTTTTAACATGTCACCTCCATTAGACTGATTTCCTTTAGAGCAGGGACTGCTTTTTGTCTTTCTTTTTAACATAGTGCTTGGCACATAGTAGGCACTTAATAAATGCATGTTAATTGATTGACATTTCTTTCATGATAGCCCTTAAAGTATTTGAAGACAGCTATCCTCTTAGTGTTCTCTTCTTCAGACCAAACACACCTATTTCCTTGAATGAGTCCTCATATGGCATGGGCTTGAGACTCTTTCCTGTTATGGCTGCAGACCTCTGGATTCTCTCCAACCTACCAGTGTCCTTCCTAAACTGTGCTCCTTTTACTCTCCTCCACACATTCTGTGACAGCAATCTCAGACTATTGACTATTCCTTGAACAAAACACTCTGTCTTCTGTCTCCATGCCTTTGTATTGGCTTACCCCCCATGCTTAGAGTGTTCCAGTCACTCATCTCCACTTCCTGGTCTCCCTGGCTTTGTTCAGGACTTGGTTCAAGTCCCACCTTCTAAAGAAAACCTTCTATTAGCTGTGTGATCCTGGGCAAGTCACATAACCCTCATTGCCCTGCAAAACAAAACAAATCAAAAATAAAGAAAACCTTCCCTGGTCCCCAGAGTTGCTAATCCCTCTACTCTCAGATTGCCTCCATCTATTATGTATATATTTTATATGTTCCTAGTTATTTATATATTATCTCCCCCATTAGGGGGGACTGTTTTGCCCTTCTTTGTATTGCCTGATACTTATCACAGTGCTTGATGCATAGTAAGCCCTTAATAACAATTTGTTGACTGGCTATTTCATGATATAGCATAGCATAGCATAGTATAACATAAAACACTATATAACACTATATAGAGACATTATGGCTAGCTGAACTCAAACAAGATATCTCAAAAATCTTAGGGCAGTTTTAAGCTATTCAATTAAGCACTAAGATTTGGGGGATGCCCTGTTTTTGGAGGTCTCTTGCTAAGGAGCCAGTAGATTTTGTTGTTTCAACTTCCCATCTTCCTCTTTAAGTTAGTTCCTGAACACCAGTTGATGGGTTTTTTTTTTACAGCTTTTTAATAGTCAACGTTATCGGGACAGCTAGGTGGTGCAGTGGATAGAGCACTGGCCCTGAATTCAGGAGGACCTGACTTCAAATACAGCTTCAGACATTTGACACTTACTAACTGTGTGACCCTGGGCAAGTCACTTAACCCCAATTGCCTCAACAAAAAACAAACAAACAAAAATAACTAAAGCTATCCATCAATGGAATGAACTGTCTCTGAGTGAGTTCCTAGTCACAAAAAGCATTCAAATAAAATTTGGGTGACTGAAAGTTATTTCTCCTGTGACCTTGTTTAAACTTGTTCCATCAAGAAATAGAATGTGAAGCTCCAGGCTGTTATCTTGGCTGGTTTACTTGGAAGGAAAAAATTAACCAAGGTCATATTTTGCAAGCATGCTCTTTGAGGGCCATTGAGATCAAGGTCAGAATGGGGCATAAGCCTTGCTTCCTGTCCCCAAAGGCTGATGGTCCAAATACAAAGCTACTACTATCTTCCACAGGAGTATTTTTACAAGTCCCCCCTGAGTCTGGAAAGCTAAAACAGGCATAAACTCAGCAAGGCAGCTCTTCTTCAAAATTCTTTCCTTTTTTTCAAGTTAGAGAGGAAATATAGGAATACATTAGGAAACAGGAATATTTGATCTTTGAGGAACTTTACAGATTATTGGTGCCTCTAGCCCCATTCATCTTACAGACGAGGAAACAGAATTACAAAGTAAAGAGACTTTCCTGATGTAATAGATATGATTAATAGCAAAGTCAGGACTAGACTCCCAGTTTTTTCTGACTTCTTGTACAATGATTTGGAAGCAATCATTTAAGAAAAAAAAAAAAGATCTGGCTCATTTTTTTAAGTACCCAATTTAAACGTTCATATTATCAGAATGAGAGGAAGTATTGGATAATGAATAACATTCCAGACTTGGTGTCAAGAAGACCTAGGTTCAGAGTGACTCTTGGACAGGTCACTTAGCCTTTCAGCACCCCCACCCAGAAATACTCTGGAATTATGGATTGAAATTGTTATGTGTTGATAGAGAGTACTTTCTCATTGGGTACTCCCTACACCAATGAAATCCCAGACATACCAAAAAAAAAGAAAAACATATATATTGGGACATTACCAAGTAAGATATTGCTTTGGTATGAATCTCCTGGAGTATGTCACACACAAGAATTGATTTGGAGTTGATTCTAAGGTGAATAATTTGCGGGGGGTGGGGGGGAGGTAGGATAATTGAATTAAATATAAACTATAAAAACCCTAAAATCCTATAAGGCACTTTCTTCTTAAACCCCACCCAAAGAGAATTAGTCCCTCACTGAAGCCCCCAAATATGTCTTCCTAAAACAGTCTCACTTATGAGTTTGTCCGTGGCACAAACTCAGAGAACAGACAGCATTGAAAAGGATTTGCTGGAGCATACTAAGCTAGGATGATAATTGTGTGATTTTTAAAATTTAATGAAAATATTGCTTTCCTCTCTTTTTTCCTTCATTTCCCCAAATGATGATTTCCCCTCTTTCTACTTCTGTGACTCTCCATACTTAATGTTGACTTCTATTCATACAAAAATATTTATAGGCAATATCAAGAGTTAAGAGAATAATACCTAAACTTGGTTTTCAGTGGGTGGGAGTTGAAAATTAAACATGGACAAAATTTAATTTAAAAATTAAAATATGGACAAAATACTCTTTTATACATCTCAATTTGATTTGGTAAATGGTGATTTTTAAAAGTCATTCATTCCATAAGCACTGATTCAAAGTCTAATGTAGCAGTTCTCAAAGTCTGGCCCATGGATCTCTGGGGACTCCTGAGAGCTATTCAGGGAATCCTTGAAGTCAACACTATTTTCATAATAATACTAAGATTAAAATACTCCTCCATTTTTCAACCACATATCTTTCTGAGGCCAGATTTCCTTCATATATTTAAACTAAAATAACATTTCATAATAGATTTAACACAAAAGCAGAGATGAGAATCCAGCTGTCTTCTATTAAGTTAGATGATAGTTTTGCAAAAATATGAAAAACAATGCCTTTTTTCTCACTACTTTTTGGTTTGGAAAATATAGTATTTTTAAAAATATGTGATGTTAAGATGTAATGAGTTTATTATTTTAAAATATACATATTTTAAAAGTTTATCAGTTTTAATTTCTACTACAGAAAACATCAATAGACAAAGTCCACAAAAAACAAAAGCTATTTGAGGTCCCCAATCATTTTTTTTTTTAGTGAGGCAACTGGGGTTAAGTGACTTGTCCAGGGTCACACAGCTAGTAAGTGTTAAGTGTCTTAGGCCAGATTTGAACTCAGGTACTCCTGACTCCAGAGCCAGTGCTCTATCCACTACGCCATCTAGCTGCCCCTTAATTTTTTTTTTTTTGCAGGGCAATGGGAGTTAAGTGACTTGCCCAGGGTCACACAACTAGTAAGTGTCAAGTGTCTGAGGCCAGATTTGAACTCAGGTACTCCTGACTCCAGGGCCGGTGCTTTATCCACTGCTCCACCTAGCCACCCCTTAAATTTTTTTTTCCCAATCATTTTTAAGAGTGTAAAGGGGTTCTGAGATAAAAAGGTTTGAGGAGGCAGCTAGGTGGTACAGTGGATAAAGCACTGGTCCTGGATTCAGGAGGACCTGAGTTCAAATCCGGTCTCAGACACTTGACACTTACTAACTATGTGACTAGCTTTTGCCCTGCAAAAAAAAAAAAATGCAAATACAAATACCTCTGGAAGAATAGAGGAGAAATTCAAGATAAAAAGGTTTGAGAGTCACTTATCTAACATGCAGAGAGAACAGTGTACTGGGCTTTTTCCTCAGAGATAAAATATCATCAGTGTACAGAGTTGTTCCTTATTACCACTACTACAAGAAGTCTCAAGAATGTCCTGAATGCTTCTTTAACACTTCTTAATCTGAGAATAACTTTCCTTAAGTGTCAGAAATACTAAACATTTCATCGTGAACAGGGTTTGAAGTCAAGGCTCTAGACTTGAATCCCTTACTACCTACCTGTGTGACCTTGAACAGATCAATTCACCTTTATGGGCCTCAGTTTCCTCATCCATAAAAGGTGGGTGTTGGATTAGATCAGCTCTTCTATTGTTCTTACAACACTCTTTTTTTTTTTTAAGTGAGGCAATTGGGGTTAAGTGACTTGCCCAGGGTCACACAGCTAGTAAGTGTTAAGTGTCTGAGGCCGGATTTGAACCCAGGTACTCCTGACTCCAGGGCCAGTGCTTTATCCACTGCGCCATCTAGCTACCCCTCTTACGACACTCTTAACAATTATTGCAGACCCCTCAAAGAGATTTTATGTGGGTCATAGCTATTCATATTTACCATATTTTAAATTAAAATGTCTTAATATTATTTTGAAAATGGTTTTAATTTTGTGGACTCCCTAACATTGCTTGTCTTCCAGTGTGCTGAGCTGGAGTCATTCTTATTTGTAGATAACTTTGTAATGGGAATGCATTTTTTGAAATGTTCAAAGTCCAAATCAAAAGAATGCATGCTTTGTTCTGCTTGTTTTCTCCCTTCCTCCCCTAGCCCCTGCCCCCAAAGCTTAGTTGCTTCATTCTTTCTCCATGGCATAGTTAAAATACTGGATTTGTGTAACTGAAGCTTTTATCTAAGAAAAGTGGATATCAAAATATGGAATTGTAAGCACCTTGAGGGCAGGGCCTGTTTTCACTTTTGTCTTTGTATTCCTAGCACAGTGTCTGATAGAGTAATACCTGGTAAATGTTTATTAAATTGTATTGAATTGAATCTGTTATTAGCAAGGAAGTATAGGAGACTAATCTACTGCCTAGCACATAATTCATCAAATGAGAAAAATATTTTTAGGTTAAAAAGTGCCTAATTGGGGGCGGCTAGGTGGTGCAGTGGATAAAGCACTGGCCCTGGATTCAGGAGTACCTGAGTTCAAATCCGGCCTCAGACACTTGACACTTACTAGCTGTGTGACCTTGGGCAAGTCACTTAACCCCCATTGTCCCAAACAAAACATTGTCACAAAAAAACAAAACAAAACAAAACAAAAAAAAAGTGCCTAGTAAATAAAGTTTTAATTTTTTAACAAGAAAAATATCTTTCAATCTGTATTCAGATACCATCAGTTCTTTCTCTGTAGATGGATTTCATTTTTCATAAGTTCTTCAGAGTTGTCTTGGATCATTGTATTGCTGAAAATAACTAAGTCATTCACAGCAGATCATCTTACAATATTGTTGCTATTTTGTATACAGTACATTTCATTTTCTAAGATCTCTTCTCCTCTCTTTTCTTCCCTTCTCCTCTCCCCTTCTCCCTCTGATTCTTTTCTTCTTCCTCCTCCCCCACCCCATTTCCTCTCAGACCTGCGACAAAAGGAAGGGTTTCCATGAAGAGACTGGAGGAGTGTTAGTTGTGGAACTTTCTATCCGTAGTAAGTACTTCTGATTTACAATCTGGGGTCATCGTTGGTTATGTTGTGTCTGAACCCACAAGTGGTGAAAACATTTGGACTAGCTTGTCAAGCCAATTGTGGTGGTGGACCTAACTTTTTTCTCTACCTAATGTTAGCCCTGGTAACAAATTGATACAAGAGAATTGGCCATGCTGAGCCATAACCCCATTTAATGCTGCCCCTGTAAATGGGCAGCACCATCTCTTGAGACCTTTCATTGCATACCAAAACTTGAAGCTCAATTATGAGAAAACATTTTTATCAACTCTCTCAGGATGGATACTTTTTTATCTTGGTATTTATGAGCCCTTAGCATGAAGCTTTGTATACAGTATGAGCTTAATCAATGTTTGTTGGATGGGTGGATGGATGGGTGGATGGATGGATGGATGGATGGATGGATGGATGGATGGATGGATGGATGGATGGATGGATGGATGGATGGATAGATGGATGGATGGCTTGAAGTTCTATCTGGGTTACAGGATCTATCTGTTCTCCAAACACAAATCCCTGGAGGAGATGAAAGTCCTGATAGACTGAAGTGCATTTTTAAAAATGAGAAAAAAAATGTAGTCAACCACTTTCACTTTTGCTCAAGACATTATGTTGTGGTACCTTCCTTATAGGAAGTTTTGGTTCTTAAGATTACAATTGTGTTTTCTCCCCTTAATACAGGCCGAGGCTTCTCCAATCATTATGCTTTCTCAGGTAAGAAAGTGCCAGATCTTGAAGCAAAAGGGTTCTGTTTGCTTGTAAAGGACAAGAAGCCGAAGTCACTTAGACTTGCTCTAAAAGAAACATGAGATCTCACTTTGGTCCCAACAAAGCCTTCCAGGACTAAGAATTAAGTTCTTTTTTAAAAAATATTTAATATTAATTTTAAATTTTTAAAAATATCTTTAACATGCTATGAAAGTAGTTTCTATTGTGGGGGTGCAGAAGTAAAATGGAATAATTCCACCCCCACAACCCTCAACACCAAAGTTAACCCAACCCTTTCCCCATCCCTGACCTGACAGAAATAGGAGGCTTCTGAGGAGACCAAGGCAAAGCAGGGACAAACAGGAAAGCAGGAGGAGGGGAAAGGGGGAATCAGAGAAGTACAGGGCGGGAAAAGCAAAGGCCATGAGGGGGGGAGGAGAGGTAGGGGTGATCCAGGGTAATTGCATTTGGGACCTAGAGGGAAAAGAAGGCAGAAAAGAGCAGGATGTTAGAGAGGAGGAAGAAACTGGCATAAGGAAAAAGGGAGGAAGAGCAGGATAAGGGGAAAGGTGGGAGGGAGGTGAGGAAGAAAAAGGGAGCAGAGCAGTAGATATTAACAGGGAAGAGGAAAGGAGGAAGATGAAGGAAATGAAGAGAAATAAGGGGAAAGGAGGAGGAGGAAGAGAGGAGGAGGAAAAGGGAGAAGAAGGAGGGGGAAGGAGAAGAGAAGAAGAAGAGGGAGGGGGAGAATAGAAAGAAGGGGAGAAGGAGTGATAGGCTGAAGTGCTTTTGAGTAGTTTGTAGGAGGAAGTTTCAGCTGCCAAAAACCTTGTTCTCAGGAGCACTCAGTGTGTTGAGAACTGTTTACATTTCACTAAAGGCCAGATGCCATCTGAAGGACTTTTAATTCTAATTTCTGTTTGTCCTTAATGTGAAGCCTCTTGGATCTCCTAAACATACAATTTTAGTTTGATTGCTATGAGTTGCAATGCCTGAAAAATTGTATGTAACTTGAGTTTTTGTAAAACCCTTTCAATTTTTAAAATATTGGAGGAGCTGATTACTTAAAGGAATTGATGGATCCTTTATTTAAATAGAGAATCATCCTCTATTTTAGGATTTGTAGGTTTAGACTCTAATATAGCCAGTTCACTGTAGTCTGCATTACAGTTTTTTGATACTTTTGCTTTCCTGATGTCTTAGGAAGAATAGTTGATGGAACTCAAAAAGTGAGAAAAAGTGAGCGCTTAGTGGGGAAGAAAGGACTGTCACTGGGAAAAGGGAAGAGACTGTGTGGCTCTGGAGGGTAGAACTAGGAGCAGCGGATGGAAGTTACCCTGGGACAGACATAATAAGCATTTTCTAACAAAAGCTGCCCCCAAATAGAACGAACTGCCTTGCAAAGGAGTGAGTTCTCTGTTACTGGAGGTGTTCAAGCAGAGATGAGATGATCACCTGTGAGTGACCTTTGCAATCCCTTCCAACTCTTAGGGTCTATAATTCTAACAGGATTGAACTTTTTAAAAGCAAAACAAAATCCCACCTTTGGGGATTGTATAGAAACCTCCTTCAAACCTGACCCAGATGACCTCCATTAGTTGTCTGCTGTCACTTCACTTTGTTGCATTGATTTGAACAAACTAATTCCCCTCCCTAGGCCTCAGTTTCCCCTTTAAAAAGGAGAAAGTTGAACCAGATGATCTCTAAGGCTCCTTCTAGCCCCATTTCAGGGATTCTAAGCTTTTTTTTTCTATGATTGGTTTGCAGAGATTCTCTATCACCTGGTCTTCATGCTTGGCTTCTATGCTGTGATAGGAGGCCACATGGCCGCTGTGGCCCCTTGACCCAAGGTCACCCTTTGCTGATGACAAACTCATGTTCATTTCTGCTGCCCAAAGCAGCAAAAGATTCTTTGATCAGGAATGTGAATAAAACTTGGGCAGGTTTTTATTTTCAGTAATTTTTCGAAATTTCTCAGATCTGGAGGGGTTTTGTTTAGTTTTTGTTCCCCAATTTCTGTCTGTTGCTACTTCTCAGGATTGAAAGGGGCTTTCCTCTTCATTCAGTGCCTCTTCCTTTAATAGGAAGACGCTTTTTTTTTCTTTCCAAATGTAAGGGCTGCAGTGGAGTCCTTTGAAAACTATACTAAAGATAACAGTGTAGGGGCCAAACAAAGCTGACCTTTTGAAGGGGAGCTGAGGGCCATTCATTTTGAATCAATCCCACTGTAGGATGCCTAAGAAAGGTCAGCTCTTCAGATAAGCATGATTTTGTCTATACAGAAATGCCAGGTTCAGGCTTCCAACCCCTGACATAAATGTGGACTAGTGAGCACTATAGGGAAAACCAGGAATCTCCAGCCTTTTCTCAGCTTTGCCACAAAATAAATTCATGGTCTGACCACTTAAAGAGACTTCAAGCACCATCAATGAATGGCTCTTTTTACTATATTAAAGTAATATAGCACCTAGCATAGTAGGCACTCGATGCTTATTTGCAGTTCAGAGTGAAATAGAAATAGGAATACTTACTGCACACTTGTGTATACAAAGTGCTTTCCACATGCCCCAGTTCATTTGCGTAATCTGAAACCCCAAACTGCACAAGTCACACACACACACACACACACACACACGCACACACACACACCCCTCCAAAAACAAATGAACAGTTGCTGATTCAACAATAGGAGTTTATTGTAGTGACTATATAACCAGTACAGCCTTCAGTTTAAACCACAGTGCCCAAACCCATTTGGGAAATTTCTTCTCTAACAGTTTCAACTTTTAGTAGGGGAGAACACAAGGGAGAAGCATTTTATTCTAATCAGAAACCTCTCAGCTAGTAAATAGTAAATTTATATTCCCATTCCTGTGAATATAAATTTTTATCCAGCAGAGCAAATCAACGTCTATGTTGGATTTGGTTTATTTTATTATCAAATTTTATAATCCTGTATATCTATCTGACTGGTGCTATGTAATAAAAAGTTTCCTAAAACAAATAATTTGTATCTGCTGTTTATGACCTAGAAACATTGTTCCTGATAACCAATTCTCCAGCATGCCCACGAGTCTACCCTAATTTCTTCTACTTGCAAATATATGACAAGCCCACTACAAGCCCACAGTCCCCACAGTCCCCACAGTGACCTTTTGAGTTGTTGACTGTCAGATTTCCAGGTGTGGAGAGGGAAAGAATCATATCTGAGGAAATAGTGACTTTGGTCAACTGGAAATCATAACATGGCTCTGGAATTCTGCTTGTCTCTGCTTTTTTTTTAAAATAATCATCTGTATCTGTGGACATTAAAGAAAATATTCCCAGGAAGGCTCTCCTATCACCTCCTAGAGGTATCATGCATAAGAGATGGAAACTATTGATAAGGACAGAAAAAAACAAATGTTTTCTTCCTTGTTTGCAACTTGTAAAAGAAAAAAAGGGAAAGCCATCAGACATGGATTTTGTGGAAAGTCACATTCCCCAGAGTAAGGGAAACCTGGGAAACTTGGGCAATGACACCTATAGCTGAAACAAGACATAATAGAGGATACGGTAGGTCAGGCTCCTCCTGCAGAACATCTTTCTTGATTTCCCCAGCTGCTATTTCTGCCATTGCCAAAATCATATTTTGTATACACTTGTGTGTGTATACATATAACCATAGTTCCTTCCAGGAAGGTATGTTTTATTTTTGCCTCTGTATTCCCAGGAAGCATCTTGCATCTGTGCCTGGTGCATAGTAGGTACCTAATAAATGTAGGATAGGGTAAAATGTAGTTTTTAGAGCTGGAAAGTACTTGAGCTCATCTAGACTAGTCTCTTAATTTCCAGAGGAAGAAACTGAGAGCCAAAGAGATGCCATGACTTAACCTGGCTTTCACAGATAGTAAATAATATAACTAAGGTCTTCACTTTCATCTCAACTGCTCTACCCTCTGTTTTACACAGGATTGGTCCTGTTTAAATTTTGACACTTTTTTTTACTATGTTTTGGGGTAGTCAGAACTTAAGTGAATTAGAAACCACTCTCAGTAGGGCAGATGGAGGCAACAGTAGATAGTTCAACTGAAATAATAAAGACTTGAGTCCAAAGCCTGCTTCAGACACTCACCCAGCTATGTGACCCTGGGCAAGTCATTTAAACTCTTTGTGTCTCAATTTTCTCATCTGTAAAATGGGAGTGTTGGACTTGATTTCCTTCCAACCCTGTAATTCTCTTCCCCTGATGGGAGCTGGCTTTTGGCAGGTTGATTATAGATCTTTCCAGAATGGACTCTTAGTAGTGTTAGGGAACCCATCTCTGAAAAATGTAACCATTGGGAATATAAAAAGGAATATAAAAAAAAAGCTAGTTGCTTATATTAAGAATTTAAATACTTACTAGCTGTGTGATCCTGGGCAAGTCACTTAACCCTCATTGCCCCACAAAAAAAAAAGAATTTAAATAGTTAATAAGCTTTTTGCAACTGCCCAGGCCAGTGAATAGAGTGCCAGGCCTGGAGTCAGAAAGACTTTGAGTTCAAATCTGACTTCAGATGCCTACTAGCTGTGTGACCCTGGACAAGTCACTTAATCCTGTCCGCCTCAGTTCCCTCATCTGTAAAAATGAACTGGAGAAGGAAATGGCAAACTGCTCTGGTATCTTTGCTAAGAAAACCTCAAATAGGGTCATAAAGAGTCAGACATGTCTAACAACTGAACAACAACAAAGCTATTTGGGGCTGAGACAAGGATGTATTGAGTGAGATATTTAGAAAGAGGTTAATTGAGGAATTAAAGGATCTGTCAGTGGATTATTTGGCTCCTGACAACCTAATTGGATTAACAAACTCCCAGCTCTAATGAATGAGTGGCTATACTCTGCCTTGATCAGACCACATCTTGTGACAATACTGTGTTCAACTCAGGATGGTGGTGGGGTGGGTATTTGAGAATGGAAGTAGAGGCACATGTATAACCTATATCAAATGGCTTACCATCTCAGGGAAGGGAGAGGAAAGGGATGGGGAGGAGGAGGAGAAAATCTGGAACTCAAAATGTTTTAAATGAATGTTTAAAATTGCGTTTATATTTAATTGGGGAAAAAACAAATTTTTTTTTTTTTTAGTGAGGCAGTTGGGGTCAAGTGACTTGCCCAGGGTCACACAGCTAGTAAGTGTCAAGTGTCTGAGGCCGGATCCAAACTCAGGCACTCCTGACTCCAGGGCCGGCGCTCCATCCACTGCGCCATCTAGCTGCCCCTAAAATATTTTTTAAAGAGAGAATGGATATAGACAAACTTGAGCCAATCCATGGTTTTTTTATTAGAATAGTGAAAGAGCTGGGGACCATACCATACCAACATCAGTGGTGTGAACTAAGAAAGGTTAGTCTGGAATAGAGAAGACTTAGGCTATCTGATAGGCATCCATGCAATAAAATTGCCCTGTGCAATAGGGATTAGATTGGTTGAGTTAGACCCCAAAGAGTAAAATGAGAAGCAATGGGTAGAAATTGTAGAGAAGCAAAGTTAGATTTGCTGTAAACGAATCAATTTCAGGGCAGCTAGTTGGCGCAGTGGATAGAGCACCGGCCCTGGAGTCAGGAGTACCTGGGTTCAAATCCGGCCTCAGACACTTAACACTTACTAGCTGTGTGACCCTGGGCAAGTCACTTAACCCCAATTGCCTCACTAAAAAAAAAAAAAAAAAAGAATCAATTTCTATTCATTAGACCAATCCACAAATTGAATGAACTGCTTTGGAAGGTAGTAGGTTCCCCTTCACAGAAGGCTTTTAGGCAGAAGTTGGAGGGCAGCTTGTTAGGGAAGCTATAAAGAGGATTCAAGTTCATGAATGAGCTGAACCTTGACCTTTCCAAGTCTCAGATTGGATAGATACTAAATATTCCATGGAAATCTCTATTCCTGGGGCCTTAAATCTGGATAGGACCTATCAAGTCCCTCTTAATACCTTGAAGCTTCTCCTCTGACTTAAGGAATGAGCTGGGCGATTTTAGTCAGGGTATTTTTTCTCTGTAGTCAGGCCTCAGTTTCTTCATTTGTAAAGTGAGGAGATTAGACTAGATCTGGTGTTCTTAAACTGAGATCCATGGATCCCTTTTCCACAGATAGATGGAATTTATTTTTCAAAAATATTTTGAAACTGTATTTCAGTATAAGTAGTTTCTTTTGTAATCCCCTGAGTTTGTTTTATGCATTTATAAACCTTATTGTGAGAAGGGATTCACAGGCTTCACCAAATGGCCAAGAAGGGTCCATAAACAGAAACAAGTTTAAGAACCCCTGAACTAAACAGATGATTTCCATGATGATTTGAAGACACTAGCATTAGAAGAGTTAAAATTATCCACACAGATTGATAGTGCTGCTAACCCGGCCTTCTGTCCAGAACCTAAGTAGAGTCATCCCCATTCCTAGGCTCTCCTCTCCCCTTTTTTCTTCTCCCTCCATCCTCCACATTAGGTTCCATTATCATTCATGAGCCAATGGGATGGAAATATCTAGCAGGACCTATTCTTAAACCTAGGGCAGCTGGAAATGAACATACAATAAATTATTTGGGGGACGGCTAGGTGGCACAGTGGATAAAGCACCAGCCCTAGATTCAGGAGGACCTGAGTTCAAATCCGGCCTCAGACATTTGACACTTACTAGCTGTGTGACCCTGGGCAAGTCACTTAACCCCCATTGCCCCGCAAAAAAAAAAAAAAACTATTTGGAGGGACAGAAAGAAGAGGAGTAAGGAAAAAGAATAGTTTCTAGGAACTACTACCCCTGAATCTAGGGATGGAAAATGAAAGTGCATTAAGGAATGAGGAGTAACCTCTATAGAGTAGGTAGAACAATTTTCTTTTCCCCAGTTCTGTCATGAATAGTGAGTGGCACCTTAACAGGGAAACAGTTGTTACCGATAGTAATTGAGTGCCCTGGTCATTTCTCTCCTCAGGCTTAAGTTTTGTGATGACAAAGTAAAACTTAGACCCCCTGTTTTCCAAAGCAAAGGCCCAGCAAGTAAGCTGCATCCCAAGCTAGGCAGGACAATAATCCTTTGTGATCACTCTCTGGATGATCTCACCCTCTGGGCTAGTCACACAATTCACCAGGTGTTCTCTGGTCAAAGACAAACACTGGACAAAATTGGAATGTCCTGCAGTGAATCAGACTTGTCACATGTTTGCTTATCCCTCTTTGTTAGGGCTACAACTCACTGAGCAGTCACTAGTATATATAAATATTGAGATCTCCCCACACTGCCTAGATACCCCTCCATACACTAGGGGTAGGGTCCTGGCACATGTGTCTATAGTTCCTCCTTGCTTTCAAGCCTTTTTCCTCATTTAGAAAATAAACTTTCTAATTCCTTACTCTGGCCTATTCTGTGATGCTCTGGCCATATATAGGTTAGAGTCCAGTTCTGGAAAAATCCAGTTGACATTAGGAATTGGGGGGTGAGGGACGGTTTCCTTCCAACCTCCAGGTGAAGAATGGCAGCTACTTCTTAACCCTGATGGAACTGAGAGAGCTGGGAAGTCTCCTACTGTCTCACACCCTAACAACACCTATTGTACAAAAAGGTGGTGCTGGATGACCTACCTCAGCACCATCCTATGGTGCTATCAAAGAAATTATTGCCAAATTACCAAAATTATTACCAAAAAAAAGTTTACAGCCAGTCAATCCTCTCTTCTCATTTCCAGGCTAGGACTGAATAGTCATGATCTCATCTCCTCCATTCTCTTTCCTGCCCCCAGCACTAAAGTATAAATGTTTTCACTTATTCCTGGAATTCACACCGTATCAATACCCTTTGCCCCTGGGACCTCTCCCTCTGATTGAAGGATGGAAAGTTCCTCCCAGAACCTTCACTCAAGGAGAGGGCCCAGTTTAGCTATCACTTTATTTAACACCAGACTACATTCCTCTGACCTTTTCCATCACATTCAGAAGCTGGGGACCTTCCCTCCCCGACCCCCTTTGGTTTCCTTTTGTTGTCTTCCCCCATTAGATTGCGAGCTCCTTGAGGGAAGCAATCATCTTTCTTCTCCATAGTTGTATGCCTAGCATTTAAAACACAGTAGACTCTTAATAAATGTTTATTGACTGACTCTTAACTGATTATTTTGTCTCAGCCTCCCTAGTACTATATAAACAATCCTTGTTGTGGAGACCCAGAAAAGAAAGCAAACAAGATCCCTGAAACCTAGAATGAGCTGCCCCTGGGCAGGGGCTCCATCTAGAGGGGACTTGAATCCCCAGAGATGTAAAACCTTTGACCTGCCCATTGCTAAAATTTCTGATCCCCCAGCTTGCTTCAGCCTAGAAATGACTCCTGAGCAATCAGAGGTATCACAATGAACTTGAGTGGACCTAAGGAATCTTGCTTTATTGAACAGCTCCACTGTTGGTTATAGGCTACGAGACATTGTTTAGAAATCATCTTAATGTATAATGTAGGTTAATTGATTTGTATTTACAAGCACAAGATCATAGCCTCATAGATTTAGAACTGGAAAGAACCTAAAAGGACATCCAGTCCAGTTCTAACATTTTACAGATAAGGAAACTGAGTCCTAAAGAAGTGAAATTATTTGCCTAAGGTCATACTGATAGCAAACAGTAGAACCAATATTCAAACCCACATCCTCTAGTTCCCAAACCAGAGTTCTTTCCACTTCACACAAATATGCATACATATATGTATATTATGTTGCAAATTAACATGCATATGTGTATATATGTGTACATATACATATATATATAATTTGAATTGTTTGGTTGATCTTTTCATATATGCTCTTGTCCTATGTTTTGAAATAGAGACCTGAAAGAGACCTTAGAGTTTCCAAAATTCTTATATTACAATTAAGGACACTGAGACCCAAAGAAATGTGGTAACCTGACCAAGGCCACACAGTGGGAGGGCTAGGATTTGAATCTGGATCTATTGTCTCCTAGCCCCATGTTCTACTCACCACACCATAGTTTCCTAAGCAAAAGATTGAATAACCAAGATTGGATAGACAATGCTAAAAGTCACGATGGCACCAGGTATGGGTCTTGCCTCCTTTAGTTGCTGAAAGCAATGAAGCTCACCAAGTATCCTGTGAATTCTGAAAGTCTATTGTTCTGATCAGTGAGAGAAACTGGGTGAGAGGATTGTGACCCTTGGACAGAATTGCCCTCTCCGTGGCTGACCCAGGAGAGAAGGCACCTTCTCATAGAGGACTCCTTCCAAGCTTTGTTTAAGTGGTCTCTGTTTTTCTTTCAGACATCTCTGGTAAGGAGAAGCTCCTGTAACAACGAGAAAGAGAAGATTATTAACAATGATTCATAGATTCCCTTCTAAAAGGCATAGAAAAACACAGGATTGTCATAGAAACCTGGATTGTATTCACTCAATTCATTCAAAAAATGTTTATTAAGCATTTGTTATATGGTTGGTACTGGAGCTACAAAGGCACAGACAAAGCAGTCCTTGGCTACGTGGTGCAGTGGACTAAGCACCAGCCCTGAATTTAGGAGTATCTGAGTTCAAATCCAGCCTCAGACACTTGACACTTACTAGCTGTGTGACCCTGGGCAAGTCACTTAACCCCCATTGCCCTGCAAAAAACAAAAACAAAAAAATCAACAACAAAGCAGTCCTTGACCTTAAGAAGGGAGTTCAATGTAAAATAAGTAAATGCAAAGTATATACAAAAGAATTTCCAGAGAGGTGAAGTAGCTACTAGAGGTATCAGGGAAAAAAAAAAAAAAACCTCATGTAAGAGGTTGCGCCTGAGCTGTCTTGAAGAGAACTTGGCATTCCAAGTAGAGGTGAAGGAAAGAATGCTAAGCATTAGGACCATAGAAGTTCAACCCTCTTATTTTACAAATGAAGATATTAAGACCCAGACATGATAAGTGATTTGCCCAAGGACATACAGGTAGCAAAAGAAGCAAGGCCAGGATTAAAATTTATGTTCTGAGACTCCAAGTTCAGCGTTTTTCCTCACTGAAACTTGGTGATACCCTCCACAAAAATAGCAAAGAGGAATGAAATTTTGAGGAAAGATAATGAATTTCAACTTTGAAATGTTGACTTTGAGATACATGTGGGTCTCCTAGGTAGATATGTCAAGCAGTGTATTGGTGATATGATGAGAGAGAGGGAGAGGGAGAGACAGACAGAGAGACAGAGAGAGAAAGAGAGAGAGAACATATGAGCAAGTATTTATTATGTACTTACTATATGGGAATGGAGGGTTGTAGTACATAACCCTTCAAGGCAAGAAGAAAGGCATTTCTGAAAAGAAATTCCAGAGAGTTCATGGGAGGTAGATTTTTTTTTTACATTGGAATTTATTTCTAGTTCTTTTAGTTTCACTCTCCCTTTCAAAATACAAAATTTGACATCAAATTCCATGGGATAAAAAAATACCCAAAGAAAGAATCCCAATGAATCTTTGTCTAAAAGTTAGGACCAAGGATATATTCATCATCACTTGTTTAATACTTTTCCCTCCATAGAAACTCAAAAATCTCTCTCCAAGTATGTCTCTGTGCACAGAAGAGATGAGCTTTCCAGTCATGCTTAGTACCTGAGTCTCATAAAGCTTAGAAGCAAAAGCTAGTTCTCCCAATTACAGTATTCCAGTCACATTCAGGAGCACTGAAATGTAAAATGTTTGGGGTGAGGGGGAGCAGGGGAGCTGTAGGCAATGAGTAGAAAATAAAAACGCCATAGCTTAATAAATCTGTTACACACACAGCTAGATGGAACATGGCACAGAATATCATTCCTTGTAATAAAGAGAAAAATATTTGCAATGTCAAAAGGTGATTACTCCTGGAGATTCTAGAGAAGCAAGTGGGGATGATTCTAGTGAAGTATGATTTTTAGGAAATAGCGATTTTCTTTGTCTTGAGAGCAGAAAAAGCTAAGAAAAAAAAAGTGAGAATCTAGAACTAATTTTGGAGAGTAAAATGTTGACCATGTCAGTTCCCTACTCAGTAAATAAACTCCAATAGCTTCCTATTGCCTCTAGAATAAAATATTAGATTAAAATCTGCCCCCTACCTATCTTTCCAGCCTCATTGTTCATTAGTCTCTATGTATTCTCCAATACAAGCAATTGGGCTTTTTCTCTGTTCTTCATGCAGGATACTCTATCTCCCATCTCTAGGCCTTTTTACTAGCTATCCCCCACACCTGAAATGCATCCCTTCTCCACCTCTGCCTCACAGAATTCCTCTCTTCCTTAAAGATACAGCTCAAGCATCATCTTCTCTCTGAAGCCTTACCTGAGACCCTCAGTTGCTTTTGCCTTCCCTCTCCAATTATCTTTCATTTAATGACTTTGTATTATTTTTATTTATTCTCTTTATTTTTACATTTTAATGTAAGCTCGTTGAAAGTAAGGATTATTGCATTCTTTAACTTGTATCTCCAGAGACTGGCACATAGTAACTGTTTAATAAACACTGGTGGGTGGGTTGATTGGTTGGCTAATTTAGATAAATAGCCAAGAAAGGAGGAGGTTCTTATTACATATTCTCAGGTACAAGCAAGCATACCTTGGATAGATTTTGGGTTCAATTCTGTAACGATTGGAATGACGCCACCTGCTGGAGACTTGCTGTGGAGGAGTTCTGCCCATGAAGGGAAGGTCTTTGAGGGCAGGACCAGGAGTCTTTTCTTTAGCATCAGGAAGTGACGTGGGCTAGTGGGAGGAGGAAGGAAGAGACTGGCGCTCAGTCTCGGGCTTTTTCCTTTGGACTCTGGTGGAGAGTGGAGCTAGAGATGTGCTCTCCCTTTAATAGATAGGAATCTAGGCCTTTCTCTCTCTTTACCAAAATTCTTATTCTCCTTAATAAATGCTTAAAAGTCTAACTCTTGCTAAAGCTTATAATTTATTGGCGACCACTCATTAGATATTTTAGACAGTTTAGCTAGAATTTTAACCCTTAACAGATGGCTGACCACGAAGAGGAAAGCTAAACCTCAGTCTTCTTCTGATCTTCTGGTTGGGTAAGAAATTTTCTCTACCCTCTCCCTTTAACTGCTAAGTACTGGCGTACTGGCTGTGTTTTCCTTTAAATTTTTTCAAATGGACCTTTTAAACTCCCTAATTACCCTATTTTTGATTTTAGTCTGTTTAACCAGACAAATGGGGGATAAGATCATGTTAATGCTTTGTTTTTGTGGATTTTCTGTTTTTCTTTTTATTTTTGTTAAAAGAGCCAGCAACTTACTCACACAAGGAAATATCTCTCTCTCTCCCAACCATGCTTTTTCAGAGAAACCCGAAAAGATTCCTGCAGCTTTTCCCAGTTCTAACACTAATTGTTGCTCTAATTTTGCATGCCTGGAGGCAATGACCCACCCTCTAGAAGCTTTTAATCCCCTAGCACCTGGAGGCAAAGTGGGGGAAGAGGAATCCAGGCCTGAGTTCAAAATCAAGTCTGATTCAAATTGCCCTGGTCCCTCCCCTCCTCTCCAAACCCCACCCTCTACTCCTCCCATGGCCAAGCCCATTGCTTCCCCTGCCAGGGAAGTCCAGAGATCTGATGCGCATGCTCAACTTTCTCTAACTGCATTTGCAGCTTCAGGCTCAGCCCTTCCCCAGCCTGGCTGTGCTTCTGAGACAACCTTAAAAAGCCCTTTAAATTCCAGATATGCTTGTTTTGTTCATAATTTTGCTAACCTGCTTTTGTCTTTAATTAGTAATCTTATAAAGCATTTGTATGGTGAAAAGACTGACAGACAATATAGAGGGATTAAAGAAGAAAAACTTAAGCAGAATAAGAATGACAATCATCAACATAGTTCAAGACTCTGCTTCTTTTGTCATGGAAGGGTATATATTTTACAGAAATGTAGAAGTAAGCAGCAAGGTATTGATATGAGTATTGGGGATTTTAGATATTGGAATGAAAAGTGTTCTGAATTCACTCAGAGTAATAGTATCAGTTCAGAGGTTACATAGGATTTCTATGCTATTACATATACATTTTGAAATTAATGGTAATGGGTTTATTTTCATAGAGATTTTCATGCTTTTGAGATTGTGTTTTATACTTAGTTTCTAAAACAAGGAGAATATTTGTAAAAGCTTTTTATAGTCATGTGATCAAGTTTATATTTTATAAGACTCTTATTAATATTAAGTTCACATTCATTTAGACTTCTCCTTAGTTTGAATTTCATTGTCTTTTATTGTTCCATGTGTATTTTCTTCTATTCGTTTATCTATCTAATTTTGAAAAATTGCAAGATGGTTTTGATTTCATAATACAGTGTTAATTCTAGGAGTATTGTGCTCCCATATTCTGAGTTGTTTGTTTCTGTTATTTTTTCTCAACTGATTATTTGATCAAACTCTTTAAAGCATTTCCCTGGCAAATTGGTTGCCATGGCAAGTGTAAATTGATTCCAGAAGTATTATTTTTGATAAGCATATTCCAAAAAAAAAAAAAAAGAGGGGAACATTTGTAAAAGTTTTCTTTGTTCAAAAAAAAAAGTTTTCTTTGAGATTCTGTTGTGCTTTAACTTGTATTAAAATATGTTCAGATTTTTCAAAAAAGTAATTGTATACTAAGTTTAAAAAAGGGGTATTATTTGAAATTGTTGCATAATTATATATTGTGTTCTGAGTCAAGATGTATTCACATTTTTTGCAATCATTTATTATCCTCAATTTTTAAATCCATATGAGACTTGGATTATGGGAACTTATCATTTAAGACATTAATTGCCTTTATTCTGAGCTATCAGATGCCAGTTGGCCAAGATGCCATTCAATCACAAGAGGAATACATGCAAGAGCAGACACTGAATTGTCACATGAGGGGAGACATGCATGAAGTCAAGGTATGGCCGAGGGAACGGCTTTTGACTAATGTTGAGGTTGGATTCTCTTGGTTTAATATTTTATTTTATTTTTCCCCACAATATTGTACAAATGGAAGTATTGATCCCACCCATCTCACTTCTACACCTGGCTTCTATGCTCCCTCCTATATGCCTGATGCCATGGACATCTCAATCCCATGCATCTGATTAAGTCTGACTCAGTTTCCTCCAATATGTTCGGTGGCATGGACATATATTCCATCCACCTGTTTTAAGCCTGGCATACTGCATGGACAGTATATACTGCTCAAGTGTGGGAGTGCTCATATCCCATCATTTCTCTGTTCTTTTATGGTAACCCCCATAATTATCTCAGGTGTCATGATAAATACACTGTTGAATTTGGCCTTGACACCTGTTACCAATTATATTAGATTTTTTAAATTTCTCATAATGGCATGAGGATGATTAGGCAGATGATGCAAAAAGTGATGAAACAAAGATAAAAATTATTTTGAAAAATTAATATCACAGCAATTGTCTTCTCAATTACCCTCCATAAGGGGGGGACTATAGTAATATTATATAATATATAATAGTAATATTATAATTTTAAAGAATGTTTCAATTTTTGTTTTATTATATGTTTCATGTGTAACAACTAAGATTCTGAATTCCCTTAGACATGTTTTTGAGAACGTTCATTGTTTGATTTGATTATTGACAAAGCTATTTTAAAGTTGTGTTAAGCTCAATTTTGTAGGAAATTTTCCTGGCTGATTACCAGCATCCACACATCAACCCCTGAAAAGACTTCCATTCCACGACTACACCTAGAGGACATCTGAGAAAAGACTTTCAGAGACTTTAAATGAACAGTTTTGATTTGTTGTTTTTGTTGTTTTTTTCTCTTTCTGTTATAATATACACCATCTGTAACATGTATTCTCTGCAGAGGCCCTCCCTTTGCAAGACTAATGTCAAAGCGTCGGTTCATGAGGACAAAAAAAAAATCGCCCCTCTGGACAAAACTTTCCTCTCTTCCTTTTCTATATTGTTGTTCACATATTATTAGTTAGCAATAGTTATTATATTGTTTTTACTGTTCCATCAAGGAAACATTTTGTTTCTTGAGGAACAACAGGGGGGACTGTAACGATTGGAATGACGCCACCTGCTGGAGACTTGCTGTGGAGGAGTTCTGCCCATGAAGGGAAGGTCTTTGAGGGCAGGACCAGGAGTCTTTTCTTTAGCATCAGGAAGTGACGTGGACTAGTGGGAGGAGGAAGGAAGAGACTGGCGCTCAGTCTCGGGCTTTTTCCTTTGGACTCTGGTGGAGAGTGGAGCTAGAGATGTGCTCTCCCTTTAATAGATAGGAATCTAGGCCTTTCTCTCTCTTTACCAAAATTCTTATTCTCCTTAATAAATGCTTAAAAGTCTAACTCTTGCTAAAGCTTATAATTTATTGGCGACCACTCATTAGATATTTTAGACAGTTTAGCTAGAATTTTAGCCCTTAACAATTCCAAATCACCACAATAAAGTGAATATTGCAATAAAGCAAGTCACACAAATGTTTTAGTTTCCTAATGCATATAGAAGTTATGTTTATACTATCCTATATGTAGTTTACTAAGTTTGCAATAGTATTATGTCTAAAACAAATGTACATACCTTAATTTAAAATTACATTATTGCTAAAAAATATGCTAACCATAACCTGATCCTTCAGCAAGTTGTAATCATTTTGGTGGTAGAGAGTCTTTCCTCAGTGTTGATGACTGCTGACTAATCAGAGTGGTGGGTGCTGAAGGCCAGGGTAGTTGTGGCAATTTTTTAAAGTAAGACAATAATGAAGTTTCCCACATCCATTGACTTTTCCTTTCACTTGAACACTTAGAGGCCATTGTAGTTACTAATTGGCCAAATTTCGATATTGTAGTGTCTCATGGAATAGGGAAGGCCAGAGGAGAGGGAGATAGATGGAACAGCAGGTTGGTACAGCAATCAGAACACATACAACATTTATTGATTAAATCTACTGTCTTATATGGGTACAGTTCATGCTGCACCAAATCAATGACAATAGTAACATCATCAGATATAGTAACCATGAAAAAATTTGAAATATTGTTATAATTACCAAAATGTGACAGAGACATGATGTGAGCACATGCTGTGGGGAAATGGATCCCACCAGCTCTGTGCACTGCTGCCAAAATTCTTCAATATGTAAAAAACACAATACCTGAGGAGTACAATCAAGCAAAGTGCAAAAAAGAATGTTTCCCTGTGTTGGCTATTGTCTTCTCAATTTTATACTAACTTCATCTCCTTGTGATTCAGATGAGAACACACCCATTAGTGTGTTTTGTACCTCTGTACATGGAGACTTTTCTGAATTGGGAATTGAAGTTTTAAGACTCCTGTTTTTTCGGCTGATCAACAGATAAGGGAAACAAGGTCTGTGAGCTTAAGTGAGTAGCACCCAGGAAAACAAAGGTGTAATTATTAACCACATTCTTTTCTGTCTACCAGGGAAAAGCAGGCAGGAGGTTCCATAGATGAAACTTGTTCTGTTCTCACCCTTTCTCCTCCCCCCCCCCCCCCCCCCCCCCCCCGTGTGAGATTACCAATCAGTGTGATTCCTGAGCTAATGATCTGGAAACATCTGGAAGTCAAGGAGGCTGATTGGCAGAGTGGGATTGCTTGGAGCAATAGCTCTTCTCTTGTCCCCAAAGAAAAACACTTATTAATCCTTGATACCACATGCCCCCGATCCAAATGAGCTCTATGCTCTGTGCAACTGGGATTTCAAATAGAGTTGGGAAAAGGAGTCTAAACAGATGGGATGTGCCTAAAAGGAAGAAATTCACCACATCTAATCACTACCCTTAAATCTAGGCTTGTTAACCTGCTGCTCACAGATAGATTTAAGTGAGAGCCATGAAGTTGGAGGGGGAGAAATTAAATGTTTGTTTTTACTAGTGTCTAACTGAAGTTAAACATTCATTTACTTAAAAATATCATTCTGAGAAAGGCAACATAGACTTGATCAGACTTCCAAAGGGGTCCAGTACACCAGATAAGGTGGAAAGCCCTTGCTCAGCGAAGGTCAGCTCTGTTTCTTCATGCCGACATCAACAAAGAAAGCCGTACTTGGATCTCTAAGGGAGGGAGACTTACCCCTAAGGATTTCTGGGACTCATTCTCTTCAGTGAACTCTGGCAGGGAGATGGCAAGCCCAGCTTTTCCTTTTAGCCAATAGGTAGTTTGTTCTCCTTTGCCCTGTGGAAATCAATAGCTCAAAGCTTAGTCATAAAGAATGTCCACGTGTTCAGTGAATTAGACAGTTTTGGGGACTACAGTCCATGTGATTTCTGAGTTCTAGTGTCTCATGGTGTGGGGAGGGGGACAGGTGGCATCTCTATTCAGAGAATATGCCTTGGTGACATAGTGGATAGAGCACCTGGCCTGGAATCAAGAAGACCTGAGTTCAAATCCATTCCCAGACATTTACCGTCCATGTGACACTAGCCAAACAGCTTAAATTACTCTACCTCCTTCTCAGTTTCCTTATTATTATTGGGGAAGCTAGGTTGCATGGGGGCAGAGTGCTGGAATCAGGAAGGCCTGAGTTCAAATCCAGCCTCAGACACTTCCTAACTGCATGACCTTGGGCAAGTCACTTAATCCTGTTTGCCTTAGTTTTCTTATTTGTAAAATGAGCTGGAGAAGAAAATAGCAAACCATTCCAGTGCCTTTGGCAAGAAAACCCCAAATGGGGTCATGAAGAGTCAGACACAACTGAAATGACTGGACAACAATTATTAGTATTACTATAATTGAAAAATCAGGCCCTTGAAGGTTTTCATAGGAACCGTAAAAGCAATAACTATAATTAAGCTTTAATATGGAAATTCCTAAGCCCAATTTTATTGTCAATTCAATCTAGGAAAATACACCCTCCTCACTGCTGGAGGAAGGGTAATGTAGGGAAAAAAGGACAGTCTGTGGGTCTGCATGTGTTAGAGCAAAGATTCAGATACCGGATCTGCAGGCCATGTTATAAAAATGAACTAGGTTGGGCAGCCAGGTGGTGTAGTGGATAAAGCACTGGCTCTGGATTCAGGAGTACCTGAGTTCAAATCCGGCCTCAGACACTTGACACTTACTAGCTGTGTGACCCTGGGCAAGTCACTTAACCCCCATTGCCCTGCAAAAAAAAAAAAGAAGAACTAGGTTGGTGCCCTCCATCATTACCTTTACTTTAATGGTGCCTCGTTCCTGCAGATCATAGCCCCCTATGAACTTCAGGGCACTGGCAGTGGTCTGAGAAACATGAATCCGAAGAGCTATAACAAAAGAAGAGTCTAATTTGCTGTGGCAATGACTTTTCCAAAGATAGGGTCTGTTTCAGAGAGAACAAACCATATTGTTTGGGGTCTCAGATTGATATAACCTTTTATAAAGCAAATCACAAAGCAGCATCCCTGATGGAGGGAGAACTTTGGGCCAGAGCCCTTTAACCACCAGCCATAACCCTCCAAATCCTCATCTGGTCAATACAGAAATAGAAGGGCCACATTGGCATTGCAAATAGGTGTCTCTTTTCAGAATGGAAATTAATGAGCCTCCTCAGATTTCAATAGGAAGAAAGGCTGACCAGCTACTGTGCCAAAGTCCACATGTATTATTCATGATTATCTCTGGTAACTAGAAGTGCAAATGAGCTTATTTCTGAGTCATCAATATGTTGCATATACATTGAGAACCTACTCTGCAAACCTTTACTTACAAGGGAAGGAGGTAGGTCAGAGTCTGGGGTTTGGATTTGGTTGGATAAAAACTAGAGACAATGAGGTAATGGGGAAGGGGAAGGAAGATTTGTTTTCATGTGGGAAAAACACTGGAATAGAAAGGAGATAGAGGTCCTGATCTTAGCTCTACCATTAGTGGTGTAATCCTCTCTCAACCTGTCTTCTCATCTATAAAATAATAGGCTTGGACTAGATGTGCCATGAGTTCCCTTTTGAGTCCAAGGGTCTGAATTCCTGATGAGCTATAGAGAGAAACCCAGTTTTAAAACTGAAACACACCCATTTTTTAAATTTCAAGAGACAGTACCCTAACACATTTATACATACATATAGATACACACATATATATGTATATAGGAATATGCATACATATTTATGCATGTCTGTGTTTAAACAATTACAACCTAAATTCTGTATAGGTCAAATTTCTAAGTAATTTTCCCCTTTTCCAGTTGATAAATTAACCATTCATTCAAATCAATTTTGGTTAATGAAATCCCCAGTAGAATAAGATAATTTGTTATTCCTTGGAGTTATCTATCATAAAAGCCTGGAATTCCAGAATATTCCATATGGAAGGGACCTCACAGATCTAGTCCAACCCCTTATTTTCCAAATCTTTTCATTCTTCCTTTTATTATGTGTCAATGTGATGACTTTGCTGTCTCTTTAGAATGTAAACTCTCTGAGGGAAGAGATGGTCTGCTAAAAGCACTTTGCACATTAAGATGTCCAGAAAGCCATTTGATCAGTGATATTTGATAAGGATGGTGTGACCTTCTTTATCTCCCTGGTGGAAAAAAAAAAGAGGCAAAAATGCAAATGGGTCTTCTAAAAATAGTCTCTGTTTAAAGTTCAAAGACCTGAAAGGGTATCGGAAATAGAAGCCAGATAAAGGATACCCACGGAGGCTGTTGCTTTCCATCCTGGATGCCATATTCACAGTATCTCCAAATAGGCAGTACCTTGGCATTGTGATCCCCACAACACCAGCAACTACAGGACCTAAAGAAGAGAGCAAACAAGGCCTTGGCGAATCAGGACCAGGAGACTCCAAGCCAGACAGAGTTTCTAATACCCAAGGGCACACAAACATAATCATTTGTCAAAGAAATATGGCATTTTTCCTTCACAAGGCAAGAAAATAAACAGTAGGGATTTTTAGGCATTAGAATTTCTAAATCCATTACCAATCTATAATAAATGCTTGTCAGCCAACTGTTTGTGTATAGGCCAATAATAACAGCAACGGGGCAGGTAGGTGGCGCACTGGATAGAGCACCAGCCCTGGAGTCAGGAGTACCTGAGTTCAAATCCAGCCTCAGACACTTAACACTTACTAGCTGTGTGACCCTGGACAAGTCACTTAACCCCAATTGCCTCACTAAAAAAAAAAAAGAAAAAAAATAATAATAGCAATAATAACAATAAAAGACAGTTGCATTATACTTTAAAATGGCAAAGAACTTTTGCTTCTACATATAGAGTTAGAGGGCCTGGGTTCAAATTCTGGCTTTGCCAATTACCATCGATATGACCCCGAGCAAGTTGAATCCCCTCTGGGCAATAGTTTTCTCATGTTGAAAACAAGAAGATTTGAATAAATGATCTCTAAGCTCTCTTCCAGATCTAAAATTGTAATCCTTTATACATGTTCTTATCTGATGCTCACAAAACCCTCAAGGTACATATTCCCATGTTGTAAGATGAAGATATTGAACTTCTGAGTGCTTATGTAAGGCAGCACAGTATAGGAGAAAGAATTCAATTTATTTCAACACTTTTAGTCCCTATCACATTCAGGATATTGTGGAAGATATGAGGGATTCAAAACCAAAAATGGGTCAGTTCGTGCCCCCAAGGACCTTCCATTCTACTGGGGGGTGGGGATACAAAATACACACAGGTAAGTGAATATGAAACAGTTTGAACCAGAGTTTTAACAAGTGAGGTAACCGAAGAAGTATTCCTGGAGGAGCCAAGTTGATCCTTGAATGATGGTCATAACAAATAATAATAGCACATATAGCACTTTAAGGTTTATAAATCATTTAAATTCCTTAATGCGATTTGAACCTCACAAAAACAACTCTGTAAAGCAAGTACTGCTAGTGTTATCATCTCCTTTTTCTAGATGATAAAGCAAAGGTTGAGAGAGATTACAGAATCTTCCTCCAGTTGCACAAGTAGAAAGTGTCAAAGGCAAGTTTCAAACTCACATCTTTTTTGTTTAAGTTCAGCACCCTAGGGGTAGAGTGAAGTGGGCATAGGCATGTAGAATGGTTTGTTTGAATGCATGAAGGCAGGGCATAGAATGCTAAAATGAGGAAACAGCTAGTAATCAATGAGGCAAACTCTTAGGAGATGGGAGGAGACTGGTTTGAGGATAAAAATAGAGGTAATTGAAAGAAGGTGGACCTTGGGCATGGTGGTGTTAGCCTTAGCATAAAGGCTTCTTTCTCCTCAGAGACTAGATTAAAAGTGAAGAGAAAGAGGGATGATATAGTAGGCTTTTGAAGTATGGAATAAGGAATGAGAAGGGGCTTTCATAACTGATGGCTTCCATTTTCTCAGCAAAGCATGAAAGGAGGTCATCTGTTAAGAGGTGGGGGATTAGGGGATTGAAGAGAAAAAAAGATTCAAAACTGCCAATGCCCAGGGTGGGACAGTTGATCACTGAAGAACAAAAGAAGTGCTATGCTATGAGAGCTTGGTTGAGATTGGATTATATGAATTTGCTGAGGACACAATCATTTTCAACTTCTGATTTTTGTGGGAGAACAAGTAGGGTAAGAACTTGGGCTGAAGAAAAAAGAAGAGAAAGACAAGGTGATTTGAGGGCTTTAGAATTGTAAATGAGGCTGGTGATTGGATTTGGAGTTGAAAATTTTGGATGGACTTGATGAGAAGTTGAAGGAAAAGAAGGGTTAAAGTCTAAGGAGGTGAAGAGGACTCTAGCAGAAGCCCTTGAGGACAAAGAAGAGAAAGACTTAAGAAAAAAGGTCTATTTCCAAAGGTGATTAGGGAAAAAGGAAAAGAACCTAAATGTTCCAAAATGTTTATAGTGGCTCTCTTTTTTGGTGGCAAAGAACCGGACATCTTAGTGATGCCCATAAATTGGGGAATGGCTAAACAAATTGTGGCATATGGTTTGATGGAATACTAATATGCTTTAAGAAATGATGAGCTCAGTGATCATAGAAAAACATGGAAAGATGTGCAAAATAATGAAGGGCAAATTGAACAGAACCAAGAGAATATTGTATACAGTAATAGCAATATTTTTTGTTGTTGTTGTTTTGTTTTGTTTTTGTTTTTTTTTAGTGAGGCAATTGGGGTTAAGTGACTTGCCCAGGGTCACACAGCTAGTAAGTGTCAAATGTCTGAGGCCGGATTTGAACTCAGGTACTACTGATTCCAGGGCCGGCGCTCTATCCACTGTGCCACCTAGCTGCCCCATAGCAATATTTTTTAATAAAAGTATTTATTATTTCCAGTTACATGTAGAGATAGTTTTCAACATTTGTTTTTATAAGATTTCCAATTTCATATACAATCAACTTTTTTACTATACTATGTTATGAAAATGTTTATTTTATTCCATAAATTAAAAAGAAAATGTTAAAAAAGAAAAAAGGTAGTTGGTAAGAAAAGCTAAGTAATGTAAGTAAGTGGATAAGTAAAAAATTGAAAAAAGAAAAGAGAAGAAATTGGGTGTGACTGTCAAGGTTTTGCAGTAACTGGTGAGGAAAGTGACAACAATGATGTTGAAGATCCTGTAATGCAGTTTATTACAGTAATTCCCAGGGGAACTGCTAGTTAGAAGGACAAGTGTTGAAGATCTCACATCTAGTAAGTATGCAGTACAGAAGGAATTGTACAGTGACCTGAACAGAAAGTATGATGTTCATATTTCTGCCAAGGACAAGTGAATGATTTTGATGCTTAAGGTGCAAGATGATCTCCTTCACAGAAGAGAAGGTAAAGGGGTTTGAGAATTGCCTTTTCCCTCAGCAGGTAATCTGGGAGAAGGGAGTATTCCTCAAGAGGGGTTTAGACACAAAAGCAAAGAAGAAAGATCTGAAGAGACAGAGGGAAATCCTGATGTGTCTAGATGTCACAGGTTAGATGGAACATCAGACAAACAAGAAGAAGGAGAACAACCACTGAACACTTTAAGCTAAGCAACAGATAACAAAGCTCTTCCTTCCCAGGAGGACACTGGATGGCCTGAAGAGGATGCAGTACCCTATTGTCCATAGAATGATTATGTGAATCCACAGATACTCTCTGGTGAGAGTAAAGGTCAGAAAAAGATGAGACAAATAGGGGTGGTTGGCCACTCCTGGCTAAGGGGTACTGAGTCAGCTCTTCGCTCCTCTGATGATGATAAGGAACAGAGAAACAACAGAGAAGTCTTCTTCTGGTTTGTATCTTTGACTTGACAGAAAACCTCCCCAGGCTTATGAAACTAAATGCCTACTACTTAATTATGGTGATTTGTGTGAGCAAAAATGATGCTGACAAAAGAAATGCGAAAGCTTTACTGAATATTACAAAAGCTTAGGTAAGAGACCAGAGATCTTGGAGCCAGAGATGATAGATTATCTTATTACTTTGTTTGTCACTAATTCAAATCAAAGGCAATGGATTCAGAAAAGAAAGGAATATTTGGGAAGTGAATAGAACATTAAGAAGATGGTACCAGAAAACAGGATTTAGATTTCTAGACCATTGTTTTAAAACAGAAAAATGACAGGCTTCTGGTCAGAGATGATGCATACTCAACAAGGGATGGTAGAAGTGCATTTTTGCTTGAGATTTTATGCATCTAATCAAAAGGACTTTAAACTGAAAAGAAAGGAAGAAAGCTGTCTGTGTGTTTGCCAAGCCTGATACCATAGGGAGTAGCTTTAATGTAGGAAGAATAATAGGACTAGCTACACAGAGTAGTTCACAAGAGACAGTCACCTCATATCTATCCTTAGCTCAAAGCATTCAGGGGTATATTTTCTCTTTCTCCTCTGTGCAACATTTCTTTTACCCTCCACCTTCTTGACACAGGTCAGGCCTTCTCTACCTCCTCAGATCCTTTTTCTTTGTTTTCAGATTGGAATCCTTTTAAAGAAATTTTTGTTGTTGTTCAGTCGTATTCAGCCATGTCCAATTCTTCATGACCCCATTCGGGGTTTTCTTAGCAAATATACCAAAGTGGTTTGCCATTTCCTTCTCCAGCTCATGTTTGCAGATGAGGGAACTGAGGCAAGCAGGGTTAAGTGACTTGCCCAGGTTCACACAGATAGTAAGTGTCTGAGGTCAGACATTTAATGAAATCTTTCCTTTTATCTAATAATCTGAAGAGTGAACAGTAATCCAAGAATGACTATAATAATAAAATTCATGGTCTCAGAGGTCTATATGCAAATGTACAAAATGTTGATAACAAGCAAGATAAATTTGTAATCCTAATTCAGGGAGGCATATCAGACCTTATTTAAAAAAAAAAAGCAGGGGGGGGGGTGGCTAGGTGATGCAGTGGATAAAGCACCAGCCCTGGATTCAGGAGTACCTGAGTTCAAATCTGGCCTCAGACACTTGATACTTACTAGCTGTGTGACCCTAGGCAAGTCACTTAACCCCCATTGCCCCGCCAAAAAAACCCAAAAAAACAAAAAAACCAGGATAGGAAAGAGGAAAGGCAGTGTGGAATTATATTTTTTAATTCATGTGAAGACCATAACTTAGAGGAGAGAAGCATTGATAGAGAACATTTAGGTAAAGACCAATGGAGAAGGAAACAATAATGATCAATTAGACAGAAAGAGGAAATATATTACAAGCCTGAAATGGAGACATGATATAATAGGAAGACCTCTAATATCTGGAAATTTGATGGAATTCTCTGCTAAAAGCAGAGATGCTAATAATTTATTGACTTGCCTTAATGATCAAATAGATCCTTAATGATGCCATCATTCAAAAATGGATGAACAAACCAAGAGAAATTCTATTTTAGATCTTACTCTGCCCACCATGAATGAACTGGTTACTGGAGTGGACCAGCAGAATCTGAAAAGCATCTTAGATTAATAGGGGACAGGTTTTAAAATATTCAAAGAAAAGATAGGTAGGATTCTCTTGATGAAAATTCTGTATGTCAGATCAAAAGGGAAAAGCAGTTCCCAAGAATGAAATTCTGAAAGCACAAAGGGAAACAATTCTGATAAGGAGGGGGAAGTGAAGTTATTTGAAGAAAGTGACAAGTGAATAGAGAAGTGATCAAATAATTTAAATTAATTCAAATTCTCTACATCTCTTAAAAGTCATGTACAGAACATGGAGGCAAGGGCAGGTAATGAAGGATAAATACAAAAGTAGGGTGTGGTCCTATAAGAAGAGTCAACGAGATACTAAGGTTCAGAATGAGCTGAGATTATCAAGAAAAACTATGGGGGGAGGGGGTTGTTTTAGCTATTTGAGGGAAATGATGAGGATCAAAGAAGGAACAGGAAAATGGCCTCTGGACCAGAAAGGACAAAATGAAAATGACTAATAGGGAGTTAATATGCAATATAAGACTTGTAGGCAGCTAGGTGGCTCAGTGGATAGAGTGCTGAGCCTGGAATCAGTAGGATCTGAGCCCAAATCTGATCTTAGACACTTAGTAGCTGTGTGCCTCTGGGCAAGTCATTGAACCCAATTTGCCTCTGCTCTCTCATCGGTAAAAAATAATCTAGAGAAGGAAATGGTGAACCACTCCAGTATCTTTGTCAGGAAGACCCCAAATGGGGCCAACCAAGAGTTAGACACAACTGACAAAAAACTGAACAGCAACAATAATCCAAGATAAGAATGGAGATAGGAACAGAGAACTCACCAACCTTTGATTGGAGAAGGGCAAATGTTGCTCCATTTCTCAAAATAGGGAATAAATGGAGCCTTCAAACCATATGTCAATGACTTTGTTCATTAAAAATTAGAACAAATTATTAAAAGGATGGTTAGTGAATACCTCAAAAAGGAAGAGTTTATTATAAAAATCCAATGTGGTTTCATCAAGAAGAGGTAATGCCAAAATGTATGTCCTTTCGTGACATGGATATTAAACTGATCAAGCAAAGGATGCTGTAAATGTAGTTTTTAACTGATTCTTAGCAAAACATTTAACAAAGTTTCTCTTGCTGCTGCCATGCCTTTGCTCTATTCACTCTTCTTCCATTACTATAGAAGTAAGGGAGGAAATAGAAATATCTAAGTCTGACTACCAATTGGAGGAAACAAAAAGAGAAAAGACATGGTTCTTCACTAGCCTAAAATTTAAATACTGTGAGAGACAGGGGACTTGAAGGAAGTAGCAGGGCAAAGAAGACAATATTATTAAATATTAAACCATTAATGACTAATGTTTTGATCTTTAACTAAATTCATTTATGATTTTGTTCCTTAGTTCTTTATTCTATGCCTATAAGTAAAACAAACAAAACTACTAAGTACATCTGTCTATATCATTGTCAGGCTCCCAGCTACAAGCCCTCTATTGGCCAGCAAAACTCTCAAATGTGGCCCAAAATAGATTATTGGAAAAATTTAACAAAATAGAAAATACAATACCATATAGGTAATGTTAACTTGTGGTTTTCTAAGTCTCTATGCAACTTGTAGAAATCCATTTCTATTTTAGTTTTGTACCACTGGTCTATACCACTAAGGAATGGTGATATCACTGGGCTTAGTAACAAAAATAAGATTCAGGGAAGAGGTGGAGTTTCCCATTTTGTTTCAGGTATAAAGCCATTCTAATTGGGTATCTCCACACCAACTATGACCCTTAAATTAATTAAATAAGCAAGCTGCCCTCTAAAAAAGTGGAGCTATAGGAAAGATATTTCCCCAGAATTTCCTGTGATTTGGGGTAGGATGCCAATCCTTTTTTGATAGTCTGCTGACAAAGTGAGTTTAGTACTTGCCCATACTTGCTCCTTTTGGTGAACAGACTTAGCTTAGTGCCTAGTAGCACCATCTGGTGATTAAACTGTTTTTGTGGGAAAGATAGATTTATACTACACAATAGAACAATTCAATAGATTTGGAACTACACAGACCCAAAGACTATTTCATCAATGGTTTAGTGTTAATTTAGAAAATGGTTTCCAATGGATTATATGAGGATCTGTGCTATTGAACATTTTTATTCATGACTTGAATAAAAGCAGGGATGAGATGAGTGGAATGGCTAGCTAACATAATGGAAGGCAGATTCAGAATTCAAGAAGACCTGGATAAGTTAGAGTATGGGATGAAATTCAGTAGGGACCACTATAAAATCCTACCCTTGAGTTGAAAAAAATCAATTTTACCAAAAAAAAGGTAAGAGAGGCTCAGCTAGATAGTAGGTCATCTAAAAAAGATGGTAGCCAAAAAAAGCACAGCATTGTGAAGCATAGTGATCACAGCTAGGAAAGACAGCCCTGTTGCACTCTCCCCATGTCAGTTGACATCTAGAATATTGTGTTCAATAATGGGTTTCAATCATTTTAGGGACAGTATTTATAATTTGTTGAGTATCACCATATAGGTTAGCAAAAGGTCTAAAGATCACGCTGCATGAAAACCTGAAAGAAATCAGGATATTTAGCTTGAACAAGAGAAGATTTAGCAGAGAGGGAATATGATAGCTGCCTATTTGATTTGTTGTTATATTAAAAAAAAATTTAGATTTCTTCTGCTTGTTCCCATGGGCAAAATTAGGAGCAATGGATGGCAGCTGCAAAGAAGTGGCTTTGGTCTTGCAAAAAAGGGGGGAAAAAAACACCACATTTTCTTCACAACAAGAGCTATCTAAAAGTTGAATAGGCCAGCTTCCGGTGGTGGTGGTTTGGGAGGCAGGGTGCTCCTTTTCCAGTGAATCTCTTTAAGCAAGGCCTGGATAATCACTTTTCAGTCATGCTGTAGAGGGGGTTTTTATACAAACATATATTGGATTAGATGGTCCCTTAGGTTCTGTGATGCAGTTAGCCCAGTTATGTGACTTTCTCCAGATGTAGGAACAGGGAATATGGATGATTAAGGATTAGCATTTTAAAATGGTGGTAAGAAATTCAGGGGTACATAGATGATCTAGCTACCATTGTAGAACTGGTCAAGCAAGAAAGGAAAACAGATCAGAGATGATGGACTGGGAGAACAGAGAGGAAGGGAGAGATGGAGGAACTGGAGCTAACAATGAAGGTGAAGAATAGGTTTAGGAGAAGTGAGGAAGAGTCAAAGATGAAAGGGCAAGAAATTCTGATCAGAGAAGAGAATTTCAGAGTTCAAGATAATAGAGGCAGCACAATTTCAAGTGATATTGACATCTAATTATGATGAACCCTGAGGGTACCTGAGGTGGGATGAACATGAAGGTCATGAGAATTGATGAGGTTGAAAAACTGGAAAGTCGGTGTTTTCAAGGGGAGTTCAATGCATATGTTGAAGTATCTCTCTCTAGCCTGAGCTCAGGGGTTGGGATAGAGAAGATTGTTAGGTACATAACATGTACATGGTTAGGTAAATGCAAAATATGTCAAACAAATATCAAATAACTACCAATTTTAGGGAATGAGGAAGAAAGGTATCGTGTAAGAGACAGTATTTGAGCTGAATATTGAATGACACTAGGGATTCCAAGTGCAAAAAGTAAGGAAGAAGGGTAGCATGGGGGAAACAAAGTCATGTACAGGGAAAAGCAAATAGGTTAGTTTGATTAGGACATAGGATATTTGGGATAGAATAATGGGAAATCAGTCTAGAATGGGAAGTTAGAACCAAATTGCAATGGGCTTTAAGTGACAAAAGAGTTTATATTTTTTTCCAGCAATGTGATTTGTCCAGGCTTATGCTTTAGGAATATCCATTTAACAACTATGTAGAGGCTGTAGGGTGGATGGTAGAGATAGGAAGCAAGGAAAACAATTAGGAAGCTTTTGTAGTCACTCAGACAAGAGGTGGTAAGGTCTTGAACCATAGTTTTGATCATGTGAATTGAGAGAGTGGACAGTTATGAGAGATATTGTAGAAGATGAATAAACAAGACTTAACAACTGATTGGACATGATGGACAAGGGAGAGAAAAAAGTCAAGAATGACTCCAAGTTTGTGAAAATGGGTGACTAAAAGGATGGTGGTGATTGAAAGTAAAAGTCATTGAAAATGGACAATGTGTTAGACCCAAGATTAGGAGAGTGGGTTGGATTACCTCTGAGAAATAGCCAAGTCCTTTGAAAGACCCCAAGCTTCTCCTTGAAACAGAACTCATCTGTCATTTCAATATTCTCTTGCTGATGTTGTATGGCTGCAAGTCATAGAATAATATAGGGTCCAAATAATTGAAATTGAGTGTCACCCAAAGGGCAATGGGAAGGTACATACTGGTAGGATCAGGCTGCACCATATCACAAACAAGAATTTAATGAAGGAGAAGCAGACTAAAGGACGTCAATGAACAAGTGAAAGAGGCTGGTCACACAGTGAGATCAAGGGATAAACTCATGGTTAGTCTTTGTGCTCAATGTCAAGAAAAAGTGAAAAATCCCTCATCTCATTGGATGGACCCATTGTGGCAAACTTAATAAGTGTGATGATTAAAAATGTAAGAAACATAGTTTGGGGGTAATTTAATTATTTTATTAATAGGCTGACGGCTTATTAATAAAATGAGGACTACTAGCCATCTCTCTCAGACCAGGCAGGTCCTCAGTTCATATACCCTTCCAAAGAGGAGGTCCATCACATAGCATCAAATCTAATTGGTTAACAACAATCAAATCTATTTAGTTGACATGACTAAAAATGGATAATATTAAAATGAAGTCTGGGGATAGTGACTCAGGTCACTCAACTCTTGGGAAGATGAAATCAGAGAAAAAATGTAGACACCCCCCCCACACACACACACACACACACACACTCAAGCTGATCAGGGCAAAATAGTTTCCATCTAGGTATGGTTTAATCTTATCAGTCCTTCAGCAATCTAGACAAAAGGATCTGTCTCCACCTAAGATTCTTTGTAAACTTGGGTTGGGTTTGACCCAGATGAACTAACTAGACCTGGGAGTCCCTACTCCCAGAGAAAAGACTAGAAAGAAGGAGAGATTACTGAATCCCCCAAGATAATGATTATTAATAATTATTTCTCAAAGAAGGATTCAGATAAGAGTCACACAGGATGGACAGGCATGAATGGGTTATGGGTTGCATTGTTTGAGGGAATAAATCATATAGTTGAGATCATAGATCCACTAACACTGATGATGGTGACACTGAGGATGATAATTGTTTTGTGGTTGACCCCAGAAAGAAGAACTAGGACTAGTAGGTGAAAGTTGCACAGAGTCAGATTTTGGATCAGCTTACAGAATTTTTTTCTCATAATTAGAGCCAATTAAACTGTCAAGATAATAAGTTATCCATCACTGAATATGTTCAAATGGTACCATTAACCAGCTGTTTCACCATAAATGACTTCAGTTCTCTAGGCTCTCAGTTTTCCCATCAGTAAAACAAAGGAATTTGACTATGGGATCTTTAAAGCACCTTCCTGTTTTAAAATCCTATGATTCTATGTAATCACTCTATGTGCATTTTTAAGACCAAGAGCTGTGAGGAATATTACTGAAATATAATTCTAGTAGTAGGGGATGACAGAAATAAATTGGCATTGTAAAGGCTGTAGTGTTCTGTGATACGTACCTGTATGTAGGCCAATCCGAAGCTTCAGTTTTTCCCCTGGCATGTGTCCAATCTTGAAATGGACCACGGCACTAAGGAAGTACAGTGACATTGTAGCAATTTCCTCCACATGTCGGATGCCATTGCGGAGGGGGAGACCACTTGCCACCATGTAGGCATCACCAATAGTTTCAACCTGAAAATATAAGTTCAACGACTGTAACAGCACAATCTCACTTCCCAAATGGGAAATTAGAAATTGAACGATGGGGAAAAAAACCAAACACATTTCTTCTTTTCTCCCAGAATAAACTAGAAGGCACCTTAGATATAATCTAATCCAACCTATTCATTGTATATGTAAACAAACTAAGGTCTCATCCAGGGAAGTTATTTGCTCAAAGTCTTAGAGCCTGTCTGTATAATCCCTGCCTAGCTAGATCTTATCCTTCTTCTATGTCCTGTTTATAACAGCTCTTCCATGAAACTTTTCCTGGACATTCAGGCCCTTAGTCGTCATCTCTCTCTCTCTCTCTCTCTCTCTCTCTCTCTCTCTCTCTCTCTCTCTCTCTCTCTCCCCCCCTTCATTTTATCTATAGGATTTTTTTAAATTCAAGAGATATTTATCAAATGCCTATTAACCTTCAAGGCACTGTGCCAAGTGCTAAGGATATAATGATGAAAATAACACTGTCTATGTCCTCAAAGAATCTATAATCTAGCAGAAGATGTAGAACATATACATCAATAATTATGTTATAAAATGAGTGAATAAGAGAAGTCAGATGGAATCTAAGAGGCTCAAAAAGCAAAAGACCATTTTAAATCAGGGGGATTAGGAAAGATTTTATGAAGGAAATGCATATGAGCTAGGTTTTTACTGACAGCAAGGATGTGACTGTCTGCTGATGAGGGTGGGAGCCAATATGTTCCAGGTGGTAGGGGACAAGAATGCATAAAGGCATGAATGGAATCAGGAAACACTGAATAGTTTGACTAAAGTGTAGAATGAAAACAGTGGATTGCTGTAAAACAGGACTAGAAAAGGATGTTTGGTTGAAATCATTGAGAACCTTGAAAGCAAGGTTAAATAGTCTGCATTCCATTTAATATTTAATAGAGAATGAGAATCAATGAAGGATTTTGATCAAATGAATGAATGACATGATTGGACCTGTAGACCAAAAAGATTACTTAAGCAGCAGCATAAAAGGTTGTCGAAAAATTACATACTACCTCTTATTGTTACTTAACTGGGTTATGTGAGTCACCATATTGAATAAGTAGCAAATTACACAGCATGGTCCTGTAAAAAAATTAATTATTAACTAATCTGGAAAAATATAGAACTGGACTTATGAAAAATTATAAGCTTAGAGAAATTATAATTGGGCCATAAATTCCTTCGTGGTCGCCATTCAAATGTGAAAATATTTTGAATGACTTGGCTAATTTGGGGGGCTAATCTGACGGGAGGACTAATCTGGGGACATTTGACTATTTGGCTATCTGACTATCTATTAATTTAATATGGGCCATTTATAAAGTTCCACCACACTACTCCATTCCCAAATTGATAAGCAAAAGATTAAGAAACCTCCAAACTAAATAATTAAAGCAGAATTTATTTATGAGATACTATTTAAAATTAAGAATACAGGGAAATAAAATGTACAACCTGACTGCGTTCTGTTCAGGTGCTTCCACCAGCTGCCCCTGGAACTTTTTTAATACAATAAGGGCTGTTGCCACCTCTTGCCTTAGGGTATGTTCCACTTTCCCTGCTCTTCTCTTAATCTTCACTTTCTCCAACCTGTCCCCTGTGCTGACCGCTTCTGTGCTCTCCGCTGCCTCCTGTTCTGTCTGTCTGCTCCTCAGTCCGGCTCTCTTAATCTCGTCAGCCTCTCCCAAACTCTGACAGTCCCCAGACTCCTAATCTTGTCCTTCAGCCTCCTCCTCTTGTCTGTCTCCCTTCTAATCTTGTCAGATTCCCTTAATATTGTCCATCGGCCTCTCTTCTCTGCTCCTAGTCCTTTAGCCTTCTCCTGCGTCCTTGTAGCCGCCCGTTTAGTCTAACCCCCAGGTCTATATATATCTTTCTTTTCTTTACTCAAATCTCGAGGCTTTTTGCACCCACACACCAAGCTAATCCACCAGTCAGGGTGGCGGCTGGGGCGATGCTCGAGCATCACATGCCTCAGGCTGTCTGACCTGGCATCTTCTACAGCCCATGGGGCTTTTGGGCTCAACTGAAGCAGAGGGGGAGGGGCAATAGCACCTTCCACACAGAAGAGACCCTGAGGGCCTAAGGCTTTCTAATCTCAGCCTAAATGTAGGGTCCCCAAATCAAAATAAATTTCCACAGTCCTAATGAGCAAACCTAGGACTAATGAGGTAGAAATTACGTAGTAGAGGTTTAGGTTTGAAATAAGAACTTCCTCATGATTAGAGAGGTCCTAGAATGAAATAAGGGCAGTTCCTTGTAAAGGTAATGAGGTCCCTTGTCACTGAAGGCATTTAATCAGAAGCTCCAATAGCCACTTGTCCAGGATTTGATAGCTGAGATTCTGACACTGGGTATGAGACTGGACTTCATGTCTTCTAAGGTACCTTTCAGCTATGATTTTTTTAAATTAATCTTAGGTCCTCAACTACAGTGTAAACTCTTTCAGGTGAGGCACCTTGTCTATTGGTTGTATCCTTAAGGTGGCCTAGTACAATGTTGAACATATCCTAGCTGGTCAGTAAACACTTGGTAAATTTTATTTTGCTTTTTTGTTTAATTGAATTATTAATACCATTCCTTCCCCCATAGGCCTCCCCACCATGAAAAATACTTACCTGTTGCTACAGTTTTGAGTTGAATTAAAACTTCATATTTTGCTTTAAACTCAAAAAGGAAAAGAAAAAAGCCCAAACTTTTTTTCCCTAGATTTAAAAAAAAATTGTTATTTTTTTCTTTTAGAAGTACCTTGAAGAAAAGCCTCATACCTTCTTTGGAAGGACATTGTCCCTTATAATACATAGGCTAGGGGGCAGCTAGGTGGTACAGTGGATAGAGCACTGGCCCCGGATTCAGGAGGACCTGAGTTCAAATCTGGCCTTGGACACTTGACACTTACTAGCTGTATGACCCTGGGCAAGTCACTTAACCCCAATTGCCTCACCAAAAAAATAAATAAAATAAAATACATAGGCTTCTGGGGCAGCTAGGTGGTACAGTAGATAAAGCACCCACCCTAGATTCAGGAGGACCTGACTTCAAACACGGCCTCGGACACTTGATACTTACTAGCTTTGTGACCCTAGGCAAATCATTTAACCCTCATTGCCAGCAAAAAAAAAAACCCCAAAACAAAAAACAATCTAATCCTAAAATACATAGGCTTCTCATTTGTGACCTGAAAGAGGTAAGGGGCCTTTCAAAGATAACTCAACCCAAGTGGCAGCACACTCCATAGTTCATGTTACAGTTATAAACATTCACATATGCACAATGAAGTATGGCCTATTGCCAATTATCTGCATAGGGTATTGTATGCTTTGTAGATTACTATTTAGTTTAAAATCCCAGCTTGGTCTTCCTTTGTCACTTGGCACCTTTCCTGGCAATATCAATCTTTAAGCAAAATTTTAAGATAAATACACTAATATTCCTTGTTCTGTCCCTCCCCCTACCCATCTCGTATTCTCTTTCCCCCACTCCTGAGATACTTTGTACCTTCTGGTTCTCCCCCTCACTCCCTTAAGAAAATTTACTTTCTAGTTCTTTATCCAAAACAAAGGTCTCTTTGACTAATAACAACTCCCCTCCCAGGGGAATCTGCAGTAACCCAATCAAAGCCTTAAGATAAAAGGATGAGCTTTAATGGGAGGGAAGATTTGGGGTAGGAAGGGAGGTAAGACAGATTGAATGTGACTTCAGATGTACAAGGAAGAAAATCACTTAATCTGGTGTGCAAAAGCCAGCTGGTTAATAGACCATCTCTCCCATCAAATGATGTATACTTCAGGGAATGCAAGCTGATTTTAATATTATTCCAAGCAAAATATGATTAGAAAGATAACTCCAATAAATTAGAAATCACAAAGTGTTTTTTGCAGCCAAACAAAAATGACCTGAGGGAAGAATGCTGTCTTAGTTTATTTTCATTTGCCTAGATATTAGTCAATAGTTAAGAATGTTTAAAGGGGTACATCCTTAATCTCTGGACTTATATTTCACTACAATTGACATAACCATTATTTTGTGCCCTTCTACAGAACAGAATTCTGTTCCAATGGGAATGTCAGAATTCTTCAACCAGTGTCTAATGTAGGCATGCTCAAAAGAATAGGGCAGGGCCCAGAACTTGCAGTCAATAATGCAACAGTTACTGGCCATATTTTTCATACAGATTCACTCCTACCACTATCCTTCCCCAATTCTCTATGCCTAAAACCTCAAGGAATTTTCACTGTGGCCTAGTACACAGTATTTTCCCAATGATCCATACAACACAAGATAAGCACACAAGCACAGGTATGGAGGGAAAGTCACTCCCAAACACCGGACTCCTGAAGGCACACTGCTCCAACACAAAGAGATATCATCTGGCTTATTACTCTTGTCTCTTTCCAATTCAATCATTTCTGCTACCAGGAATACAGATAGTTCTCACTTTACATAAGTGAAGCATTCTGGAGCCCTCTACACAAAACAATTTTTATGTAATGTAGATTTGCTCCCATTCACCCACTTCACTTAGCCTATATAACAAAAGCATTTATAAAATACCTTCATGCAAGTCATAAAATGTACTAAAATGCAAATATAGTAAATATTATACCATAATGAACAGAATTAGGAAATGAAAGGTAGTTAATGATAAAGTATGCAAAGTACTGTACAGTAGAGTTAACATAGATGTGCAGTATATTGCCCCTTCCCCACCCACTGCACCTAGCCTTTATCACTGGTAGTTAGCTGCACAACTCTTTTTGTGAAGCTATCAAGAGATAGTTTGGACAGTGGCTCTCTTTTTTGACTTGTGATGATAACAAGCAATATTATCCTCAACTAGTCTTTGAACTTTTAAAATCTTGAAGTATTTGGATTCATCTTTTCAATACAAGAAAAAAAATTCCACTCAAATGACAAAATGCTTCTGCCAACTATTTCACTGTGAACCATTTTAGTTCGACCTTGGGTTCCAAAGCTTCCTTTTCTTCTGTAATCTTTGCAGCTAACAGCTCAGTCAGATGCTCATTAGACAGTTCTCTATGAGACTCAATCAACTCCTCCACATCATTTTCATCCACTTATAGTTCCAATTCTTGTGCTAATTTTACAATCTCGTTACTCATTTCTTCAAACATTTCATTTTTATCAAATCCGTGAAAACAGGGAACAAACTGTGGGCACACTTTTTTATAAACTCTCTTCACGTATGTTTCTGTTACATCTTTCCATGTCTTTCACAATTCTTTACATAAAGTCAAATCTGTGTAATGTAAATTTACATAAAGGAAGAACTTTCTGTATAATCAAACATCTTAACAAACACCAGCAAAGAACCCTTCAATCTCTCTCTGTCTCTGTCTCTTGCTCTCTCTCTCTCTCTCTCTCTCTCTCTCTCTCTCTCTCTCTCTCTCTCTCTCTCACTGTCTGCTTTAATCTTCTAGATATATATAGCCCTGTTGTGGGACAAAGGTTGGTGTACTGCTCCAGGATGTTTGCGATGACTGATGCCCCCAGAATTTAACTGCTAGGGCCTTTTTATTGTGGAAATATCCTAAGGTCCCTCCCCCACACATACCTGGACTCAGACCCCAAATATCTATCCTGTTCTAGAAAATCAGGTAACATAATATCAGCACTTACCCAACAGAATTATTATGAGGATCAAATGAGATATTTGTAAAATGCTTAGCACAGTGCCGACCCCTTAGTAAGTACTTAATAAATGTTTGTTCTTTCCCCACTTCAGCGAACTATAAACCTATCTATTATCACCATCCAGCATTTTCTGTCATCTAGTCATTCTTCTTCCTGCGAAGGGTGGTGTGTGTTGTGTGTGTGTGGTGTGTATGTGTGTGTGTGTGTGTGTGTGAGAGAGAGAGAGAGAGAGAGAGAGAGAGAGAGAGAGAGAGAGAGCCCTAATTTCTTCTCTTTGTCCTCATGAAGTGAATTTTCACTGTACCTGGACATTAATCATAGATTCCTTCAGAAGCACCGTATGAATAAATAACTAGAAACTCAGATATAGCCCTTATTATCATTCTTTCTTACTTAGAAAAGTTAACTATCATACACCCAGCCATGCAAATCAAACCACAAGATCTAAGGATGTGGTCTTTAAAACAAAACAGTCTGTGTCATCTCTGGGTTACTGGAGGGGGATGTGATTAGCCTAAGACCTTTCAGAAATGTTTTTTTTTCTTTAAATTAAGAAAGAAAAGTCAGAACTCAACTGATGAGACTCGACAAGCATAAACCTTTCTTATTAATCAAATTCTATCCAGGAAATTAAAAAAGGGTCAAAGATTGCCTCTCACCATGTCTCTAACAGTGAGACAGAGAGCTCACCATAACTGAAGTCTGCTAGTGGCTTCAGGCTCACGTTCATACCCCAACCAAAGAATAGCAAGTATTCTTCTCAGTCCATAACTGGGGTAGCTCACCTTATAGACATCATATGTTGTAATAATGTTGTCAAATAAACTGTACAAGTCATTGAGGAGACCTACGACTTGCAGGGGGGTACTGAGAGAACACAGCTTCGTAAATCCAACAATGTCAGAGAAAAAGATGGTCACAGAATCAAAGTGTTCTGGTTCCACAGATCTCCCAGCTATGAGCTGCTCCCCGATGAAGCTGAAATGGGAGGGGGGAAGAGAAATTGTCATAGAAATAACCTTTTCTTTATCTACCTCAAAACACACCATGCTACTCATTAATATCCGTGGTACTTTACACACATACATCTCCACATCATCTATTACATTAATGGATTTCATTTCTAGTTAGAACATCTGGTAATTATGGAGAAAGTCTGTCATAGTCATCCTTTCTCAGCATGGCTGTTTGAAAAAGGGACTTTTAACAGACCATAAAGAGGGGGGGAAGAAACATTTACAGAAAAGTTTTCTCCCTAGGACCACAAACTTTCTCCTGTTGATCGCTTCCCTTTTGAAAGTAAAGGTTCATTTTCCAGTAATGGAAGATACTTACATACAAGCACACAAATCAATATTTTTGTTTTGATCAATCTCACACAAGTCAATATTCCCAGCTTCTTTGGTCAGGGCAAGGAGGGCAAGAGATTCTAAATGAAAATACATAAAAGAAGACCTCTCTGCCAACTGCTAATGATGAAGCAAGTTCATATTTAACAAATAAACAAAAGAAGGAGGATCTAGATTTAAAACATCCAACTGGGAGTACATTCTGTAGAGCCAGAACAATGAATACATCTCTGTGGATGGAGACCTTAATGACTAGACTCATGAAACGAGACTGCCATCTAGTGGTACAGTTTGTGCTGCTGCGTTTTACCAGTGCAGACTACTTTAAGATGGTACACTACAGAGCATGTAACTCATAAAATCATGGATTAAGTGCTGGGAAAGACCCACGATGATAATAATAACATTGTACATTTCTATGGGACTTCAAGGTTGGAATTATTTCTCTGCAAAAATACTGTGAAGGGGGCAGCTAGGTGGCACAGTGGACAGAGCACCAGCCCTGGATTCAGGAGTACCTGAATTCAAATCCGGCCTCAGACACTTAACATTTACTAGCTGTGTGACCCTGGGCAAGTCACTTAACCCCAATTGCCTCACCAAAAAAAAAAAAACACTGTGAGTTTTTAACACACCCAAGTTTTTAACCAGGGATTCATTCTCTATATTCCTCTTTAGACACTGCACCTAATTGCCTTGACCTCCTCATAAGAAAGGATATAATAAGTGTTTCATATTTCATGAGGTTCAATCCCTCTTAGATGAAAATGTTGATACTTGGGAAGGGCAAAATCTGTACATGCTAAGCTCATAACTACCTGGGCAACATGGTAGACAGAAGTTTGTCTATCTTTTTCTTCTCAGATAGTAGCTGTGTTGTCCTCTCCTCCACCACCTCCTCCAGATGATTGGCATACTTTTCTAGCTTGTTCACCATGCTGTCCAGGATGCTCGTGTGACTTTGAAAGGATTCAAATAGTAAGAGCTTTGCAAAGAAGTCAATGATCCCAGGGAAACTAAAGTAGCAACAAAACTATCCAAGAAAACATTTTCCCCTTTGGAGTTTTCCAAATGTGGTAAGTAAAATGCTACAGAATAACAGCAGACACAGGCTTCAGTTTCTGCAATCATTAAATAAAACTTTCATCTCTATGGTCCCCTCCATTTCTACCACCCTATTTGCCAAGCTTCTTTTTGTTGGCCCTCTCAGTCCAAGAATTTACCAATAATATTCTAACTGCTATTAGAGAATTTGTATTTCCACTCTGGAAGTAAGCTCATTTCTGGTCAATTTTATGTAACATAGACAAATAGTTAAGTTCCCTCCCTAGCTCCATTAACCCAGGGTTCTAGAGATCAGGGGTGGGGGGTGTAACTCCTTTATTTGTTTCCATTATACTTATCTATTCAGACTACCTATATTTCGAATTCCTATACTTTCAGAACTCAGACTTATATAATGTTCTTCTTTAATTTATTTTTTCAAATAATAAAAATCTATTTTCTCTTCCATTATCCCATTATGAAAAGGAAACCCTTGTAAAAATACTCATAGTCAAGTGAAACAAATTCCCACATTGACCATATCCAAAAAATATATGTAGCATTCTGTATCCTAAGTCCATCATCTCTCCATTAGGAGGTGGGTAGTAGTGGACTTCATCTTCAGTCCTCTGGAATTGTCACTGTTCATTGTATTGATCAGAGATCTTAACTGTTTCAGACTTGTTTGTCTTTATAATTTTTTTTAATTTTACACATTTTTTTCTGGCTTTATTTGTAATCCTTAGCACATTTCCCGGTCCATAATAGGCACTGAATAACTGCTTGTTGACTTGACTTTGTTCTCCTGGTTCTACTCAGATTCATAGAATATTAAAGCTGAAAGGGACAAGAAGGACCATTTTATAAAAGAGAAAACTAGGTCCAAACTTGTCTAAGGTAACAGGGAAAGTTAGTGGAAGAACCCAAATTAGAACCCAGGTCATGTGATTCCCAGGTCAGTACTCTTTCCACTGGCTCATTGCCTGCCTTGTGGCTATAGTTAAGTAAGTCAAATAAAGCATAAAGTTGAAGCAATTATCCTCCAGCTAAGGAATCTTAGAAGTTGGGTGTTCTAAATTAATTGTTGATATTCTGAGATAATAGGACAACAATCATTCCCCTTGGACCTTTTTGCCCAAATCTCTGCTAATGTTTTGTTTTTAGGATTGCTCTGTAAAATACCAAACAAAAAGTTGGAATTGGACTCACCCTTCTGGGCTGGCTTCTCTTAAGATTCTCTTGACCCGGGAGAATGTTGGCCTTTTCTCTGGAGACTCATCCCAGCAAGTCTTCAACATGGCTATAACTTTCTCACTACACTTCTCCTTTGACAGCTTTGGTCTCAGAGGTACAGCAGCAGTATGGTCTTTGATTCTATTGATGATTTCTGCAATTCAATTGGGGTATAATACCTATAAATCTTGGGAGTGTACTACCTTACTTTAAATGATTTGTGAATTTAATGACATTAATCATTATATCTCCTAGAAATTGGAGGTTGAACATCCCAAACATTTCACCCCTGCCTTTATCATCAGACAGAATTAGGGATTCACCTGTCCTGCCTCCAAGTGAATATTCCCACCCCACCTCCACTTTCCACCCATTACTCAATGATGTATAATAAAAATAACATTAATATTTTCACTGTAAAGGGAATGACAACATATTACCCTTTGGATGCACTCAAAATCCCTGTGGTTCTGAGTTTATGGTTACCTAGACTGAGACTATCTTTGCCAGCCACCATTCCCATTCCTTTCTTCTTTTTTTCTTTTTTTTGAGGCAATTGGGGTTAAGTTACTTGCCCAGGGTCACATAGCTAGTAAGTGTTAAGTGTCTGAGGTCAGATTTGAACTCAGGTCCTCCTGAATCCAGGGCCGGTGCTCTATCCACTGGGCCACCTATTCCCATTCCTTTCAAACCTATCTATGTCAACCACATCTCTACCAAATTGTACACTACTATCTATTATGTCTACTGGAACCAATGTTCTATTGTTAACAAATTGCCCTTCCCATCAGATCTGTGCCCTCTGCTGAAAAAATCATTTTGTAGGTATTTTGTGTTTTATTTTCTATGTATATGTTGTTTTCCTCCTATAAAATGTAAGTTCCTTGAAGGCAGGACAATTTTATTTTTGTCTTATTATGCTATGCCATGCTATACTATGTCAGGCTAGGCTAGGCTATACTGTGCTATATAATATCTAGTATAGTGTCTGGCATATAGTTCATGATTAATGCTTATGGAATTCATTTGTCTACTTAAAAGGCAACTCCTGGCAATGAAGGAATCTTTTGTAAGCAAATAACAAGCTCCTAATTTCTCTCTTTTGAAAGTTCAGTTTCTGTACAATTGTTTTGTATCATATTGAAATGCATTAATAGAAAAGTTTAGGAGTTTAGAGACATTTTGCACTGAAAGCTCCCCAAGAACAGGCTTCCTTTCATTTTATTTCTTATAGCACCTTATGTACCATTCTATACATTAATTTGGGGGGGCGGGGCTATGGGGGTTAAGTGACTTGCCCAGAGTCACACAGCTAGTACGTATCAAGTGTCTGAGGCTGGATTTGAACTCAAGTACTCCTGAATCCAGGGCTGGTGCTTTATCGACTGTGCCACCTAGCTGCCCCTACATTAATTTACTGAACCAAAAATGCTGCCATATTCCACTTATCTCAGCTTCCTTGCCCTCTTCAATTGTTAATTTGAATAAGCAATTTATTAAGCATTCTGACAGCACATTGGGATGAAAATATTATTTTGAGAAAAATGCATCCATTAGTGGAATAAAATGCATCTGAAAAAATGGTCCAGCAGATAATTATGTTTCACTTAAACTGTGGCAGGAGGAATTTTAAATGAAACCATCTATTGTTACCTTACAATAATAACTAATACAGATCAAGGAAAGAAACAGTTATTCCATGATCACTTCTTCTACTGTCTTATGTTGAGTTCTGTTATATAAAGTAGAACAAAGAAAATAAAAAATGTGAGAGCAAAATCACACCAAGGGTCTAAAATGCCTCAGGAAGCCCATTATTATCTGGGAATGTCTAACCACCTTCAGAGAACACTTCTTGAAATTGTCTCTAATGGTTAAGTGTGCAGCAATTGATTTTTATTTATTTGACTTTATTTTGGTCATACTTAAAGAGGTCTTTTATCTAAGCTGCCCTGTGGGAGAGTGGAAACATTTAGAAGAAAGTATGAATTTGGTCATAAATAATTTTTGCATCCTGTTCACCACTAAACTAATACAGATTTCTCTCCTCTCTTACCTCACCCACTCCCTGACTACAGATAATAAGACTAAATCTTTTGTGAGTTTACCAAAGAACAAGTGTCTGTGTGTATGCACATGTGTGTCTGTGTCTGTGAGTACATGCCTGTGTTATGCAGAATAAAAAAACATTAGAACTAAGAAGGACTTTAAAAGCCATCTGGAGACTAACTTTTTTTTCTAAATGGAGAAACTGAGTTCCAAATAGTTGTCATGGCTTAACCAAGTTCATATAATGAATTATTAGTAGAAACCATTTTCCAAAAGGAATTTCAATGGCTTTTCAATAGTCTTGCTTTCATTTCCCTTAATTAAATGAGTGCTATTTAAATGTAGATATCTGAGATTAGCTTTAAAACTGAGTGAGAGATTCCTGAGTTGAAAACTACTTGTGGTAATACCTCCTCCATACTTCAGTGGATCTGTAAAGATTAGATCCTATGTATACCTTCTCATATTATTTGACCCTTATACATATCTTCCTGTAAATCCTCCATGGGGGTCTCTCTTGGTCTCTTGACATTCCATGTGAACCAATATAGCTTGTAAGCCTTCCCATCAATTAGCCCTTGCTGTCACTACCTGGTTGACCCACTTATCTTGTCCCATATACTGTGAATAAAATATTTTATACCACTTTTGCAAAATTTTTGGTTGGTAGTATATTTCAACCTACACACATGTGTGTGCCTCTTTGTTGGTGACCCACACATTTGTTTTTTTGGAGACTGGTATTTCATTATTTGTAACCTTATAGAATCACCTGAAAAATGCTGATGTTAAAAAGTGGGTCTTTGTTTCAGGGAGAAGATGTAAGTTTTTTCCAATGAAAATTCAGCACACTCCTCTTATTTAATTCTGAGCCTACTTAATCTCTCCATCTCATTTATTCATTGAGCTATTCTCACTTTCATCCTTAAATGCCCTTGGGATTATGTGAGTTAATTGGATCTTTTGCCAAGGTTTCAATAAATGTATTCCCACTACCAATGTTTTCTTGTAACTATTTTATGATGTGATACCATTTATATTGTTCCGCCATGATCCTAAACAAGTTTATAATATAAATATATCTTCTACATAGCTGCCACATTTCTTCCTTTTACAGGGAAATCAAATACTGGCTGAGTGAAGCAGTTTCTAGACTCTTGTTTTCCTTATCGTGGCCATTGATTTACATGTTAAACTTTCTTAGGGAACACAAATGTGTCAAAGTCTGTTCTGGAATCTATTCCCCATTTTGGGAGATTGCCTATATAGGTCAATCTTGGGTAGGTTCAGTTGTTTGCCAGAATGTTTTCTGCTAATTTTGTATTGATTTTGATCATAAATCAAAGATCTGGTTGTATATCATTAACAAGCATTTATTAAGTTCCTGTTATATGCCAGGCAGTATGCTAAGCACTAGAGATACAAATAAAAGCTAAAATATTCTTTGCCTTCAAGGAGATCATATTCTAATGAGACAGCATGCAAACAACTATGCATATGTAAGATATAGAAATGGTATATTGGCAGTGTTCTTAGAGGGAAACCAACAAGAATGGAGAAAGATGGAGAAAGGCTTCTTGAAAAAGGTAGGATTTTAACTGAAAACTTAAAGGAATCTAGGGAAGCCAGAAGGCAGAGACAGGAAGGAGACCATTTCAGACATAAGGTATAGCTAGGGAAAATGCAGAGTCTGGAAGTAGAGTATCTTGAGTGAGGAATAGCAAGGAGGCCAGTGTCACTAGATCACAGACTACATAGAGGGAAAGAAAGTTTAATAAAACTGGAAAGGTAGGAAGAGCCCATATCATGAAGGACTTTAAAATCCAGAGAGATGATTTTATATTGGAAACCATTAGAATCTGTTAATTAAGGAGATGACTTAGTCAAACCTGAGCTTTAGGAAGACCACTTTGGCAGCCTGAAGGAGGGTAGACCGAATTGGGAAGACATTTAAGGCAAAGAGGCCAACAAGAAAACTACTGTAATATTCTAGGCATGAAATAATAAGGGCCTACACCTCGGTGGCAGTTTTGTTAGAGGGAAGAAAGAATGTTGCGTTGTCAAGGCATCCTACACAGTGGAGTGGATAGTCAGGGGGACCTGAGTTCACATATTGCCTTAGAGATTTACATGTGACCTTGGGTGAGTCACTTGACTTCTCTCAGCCTCAGTTTCTTTATCTGTAAAATGAAGATAGCATCTACATCAAAGGGTTATTAACATATGTAAAGCAATTTGCAAACCTTAAAGTATAATACAAATATTAGCTTTTTAATAGTGAGTTCTTATCACAGTAGCTGGTGGGGTTGGGAATTAGGGCTTGTTTATTGAATACTAGAATATTAGCTACATTTGTTTCTGTGCATTATATACCTAATCTGTTCCACTGATCAATCTCTTTGTTAATACAAAACTTTTAATAATAACTGCTTTGTAGTATTTTTTGAGATCTAGAAGTGCTAGACTCCCTTTATTCCCATTACTTTTTATTATTTCACTTGATATTCTTGACCTTTTTTCTTCCATGAGTTTTATTTTTTTCTATTTTATAAAGTAATCCTTTGATAGTTTAATTAGTGAGGCATTAAATAAGTAAATAAATTTAAGCAATATTGTCATTTTATTATATTGGTTTATCTGACTTGAGCAATTAATATTTTTTTCAATTATTTAGGACTGCCTTTATTTCTGTAAACAATTGTTTATAGTTGTATTTATATCGTCCTTGTGAAAGAACCTCATAGACTCTTTTTCCTAAGTCTTTCCTGATTCCCTTAATTACTAGTGTCATCCCTCCCAAACTGCTTAAGTATGTATGTGAATTTATTAACTTTATATTTATGATATATATCACATATATACATGTATATATATATACATGAATACATATGTATATATAATCTATTTATATATAAAATGCATATTTATTTTTTTTCCATTAGAAAGGTTGAGCTTCAGGGCAGCTAGGTGGCACAGTGGATAAAGCACCAGCCCTTGATTCAGGAGGACCTGTTTTCAAACCCAGCCTCAGACACTTGACACTTACTAGCTGTGTGACCCTGGGTAAGTCACTTAACCCTCATTGTCCCACAAAAAAAAAAAAGAAAGGTTGAGTTTCTTGCAAGTAAGGATTGTTTCATTCTTTATACTTTTATCCCTAGCACTTAATAGAGTCCCTGGTACTAAATACATACTGGTACTACCTACCTGGTACATAGTAGGTACTTTATAATTAATTACTTGTTGATTGATTAAAGCAAAGAAGAAAGAAGAGGATCTTAAATTTAACAAAATTTATGCAAAATATTGTGTTGGAGGATATAAAGTTTAGATGATCATATTGTTCATTTTAAATTATTAATCATAATCATAATTTGTAACCTTTAAAGTGCTTCCCTCACAACAATCCTATAAGGTAAATGATGAAATATTATTCTTTCTATTTTATAAATGAAAAACTGAGGCACAGAAAAATCGACTTGCTCTGGGTCACACAATAGCTCCCAATCTAATGCTCTTTTTCACAACACCATATTTCTACTAGGGAAATGTGACCTGTCCCCAAAAAGGTGAAATATAAAATCATTCATGATGAGGAAATGGAGGGCACAAAGTAAAATGGAGGGCAAGAAGGAAGAATGAGGCTCATATTCTGATGAATGTAGATAGACTAAGCAAGATAATCTTTAAGGCCTCTTCCACCTCTAAATCCTATGATCTTGGAAGGGGGTAGCATTTGAGTTGATCTTTAAAAGGATGGAAAGGGAAAGAGGAAGATAAAAAGGGATGGATTGGGGAGAATATGGCGGCTTACAGGAGCATAGGAATAGTATAAGAATACATCTGTTCCCTACTTCCAGCTCTATTGATTGGGTTAAACTGTTGTACTTTGGGAGCTAATGGTTGAGCAAATTTGATTCACTTCTTCCTTTATACTCACTGTGAACAGCATGTTCCTTCACTTTTGATTTCCTGGTTAAATACTTTAAAGGACAAAGCAGCCAAACAAGAGCCCAGGTGACCAGAGCTGAGAAAAAGAAAAGCCAAGAAATCAAGCAAGCTTTACCTTCAGCCTCCTTGTTCAAGTCTTCAAAGGGCCCATGTCGATTGTTATAAATAAGCTCCCTCATCAGGATAGCAAAACTATAAACATCTCCTTTCTGAGTGCCGTGAGCTGGAGGCTCCTCCAGCCGTAACAGCTCTGGGGCTCTCCAGTAGAGTTCTGTAAGCCGAAGGGGAAAACATTATGGAATAACTGACCTATGATGACTCAGGGGACTCTGCAGACAATTTTTCTTGAGAAAAATATAATAGGGAAAAAGGAATCTGGAAAGAAAAAAAAACAAACTCCATGCTACAATTTAAAATACATTAAGAGAAGCCAACTAGTTGTTCATATTGCCTGTCGTAAAATGTTTCCTGTATCTCCCAAGGATTCTGTGCCACCTTCCAAAAGTCACACCCATGACCATCTCCTCTTCTGCTCTCAACCATCACACTCCTCCACCCAAAGCCCACCAAAGGAAGTTGCTTATGGAAGAATTGATCTAGGCTCTGGAGAAGGCATTTAATACAGTGTTCATAAGGTATTTTTATGACAGAATTAAGGAAAAGTCCTGGAGTCTAGTCCTGGAGCTCCATCATTATTAATCAATTAAGAAACAAACATTTCGATTCCTGGCAAAATTCTTGACTGATTAATTTTAATTAATTAATTGAAATTTAATTTAATTATAATTAATGTTTACATCTAGACAATAAAATGGTGATCACAGAACTTCATCAAAAATAGATCATTCAGGGCAGCTAGATGATGCAGTGGATAGAGCACTGGCCCTGGAGTCAGGAGGACCTGAGTTCAAATGCGGCCTCAGACACTTAACACTTACTAGCTGTGTGACCCTAGGCAACTCACTTAACCCCAATTGCCTCACCAAAAAAAAAAAGATCATTCAATTCAGTTCAACAAGCATGGACTAACTACTGGGCTACACTCTGAAGACACAAAGGCAAAAATCAAATAGTCCCTGCCCCCTAGGAGGTTACATTCTTTAAGGGAAATACCAGGTACACATATAGGTAAATACAAAATATATACAACATAAACATAAGATAATTTCAGGCTGGAGGAATGAGGAAAAGCCTCATATATGTAACGATTGGAATAACGCCACCTGCTGGATACTAACTGTAGAAGAGTTCTGCCCATGAAGCGAAGGTCTTTGAGGGCAAGACCAGGAGTCTTGTCTTTGGTATCAGGAAGTGACGCGGACTAGTGGGAGGAGGAAGGAAGAGACTGGCGCGGAGTCTCGGGCTCTTTCCTGAGGACGCTGGCGGAGAAGGGAGCTAGAAATGTGCTCTCCCTTTAATAGATAGAAATCTAGGCCTTTTTCTCTCTCTTTACCAAATTCTTATTCTCCTTAATAAATGCTTAAAAGTCTAACTCTTGCTAAAGCTTATAATTTATTGGCGACCACTCATTAGATATTTTAGACAGTTTAGCTAGAATTTTAGCCCTTAACAGATGGCTGACCACGAAGAGGAAAGCTAACCCTCAGTCTTCTGATCTGCTGGTTGGGTAAGAAATTTCCCCTCCCTCTCCCTTTAACTGCTAAGTACTGGCGCACTGGCTGTGTTTTCCTTTAAATTTTTTCGAATGGACCTTTTAAACTCCCTAATTACCCTATTTTTGATTTTAGTCTGTTTAACCAGACAAATGGGAGATAAGATCATGTTAATGCTTTGTTTTTGTGGATTTTCTATTTTTCTTTTTATTTTTGTTAAAAGAGCCAGCAACTTACTCACACAAGGAAATATCTCTCCCTCTCCCAACCATGCTTTTTCAGAGAAACCTGAAGAGATTCCCACAGCTTTTCCCAGTTCTAACACTAATTGTTGCTCTAATTTTGCATGCCTGGAGGCAATGACCCACCCTCTAGAAGCTTTTAATCCCCTAGCACCTGGAGGCAAAGTGGGGGAAGAGGAATCCAGACCAGAGTCCAGAATCCAGTTTTCCAGACCAGAATCCAGTTTCCTCCTGATGATATCTTACCACTTCAAGAAGACAAGAGAACTCAGAGACTTTATATGAACTGTTTTGCTTTATTAGCTTTTACTATCTCCTTTCTGTTATATACTATCTGTAACATGTACTCTCTGCAGAGGCTCTCCCTTCGCAAGACTAATGTCAAAGCGTCAGTTCATGAGGACAAAAAAAAATCACCCCTCTGGACAAAACTTTCCTCTCTTCCTTTTCTATATTGTTGTTCACATATTATTAGTTATCAATAGTTATTATATTCTTTTTACTGTTCCGTCAAGGAAACATTTTGTTTCTTGAGGAACAACAGGGGGGACTGTAACGATTGGAATAACGCCACCTGCTGGATACTAACTGTAGAAGAGTTCTGCCCATGAAGCGAAGGTCTTTGAGGGCAAGACCAGGAGTCTTGTCTTTGGTATCAGGAAGTGACGCGGACTAGTGGGAGGAGGAAGGAAGAGACTGGCGCGGAGTCTCGGGCTCTTTCCTGAGGACGCTGGCGGAGAAGGGAGCTAGAAATGTGCTCTCCCTTTAATAGATAGAAATCTAGGCCTTTTTCTCTCTCTTTACCAAATTCTTATTCTCCTTAATAAATGCTTAAAAGTCTAACTCTTGCTAAAGCTTATAATTTATTGGCGACCACTCATTAGATATTTTAGACAGTTTAGCTAGAATTTTAGCCCTTAACATATATATACGTGTGTGGATGTATGCATGTATGCATACATGTGTGTATAGGAAGTATAATTTCAGCTGAGCTTTGAATATTGTTAAAGATTCTAAGAGATAGAGATGGAGAAGAAATGCTTTTCAAGTATGAGTGCTTTAGCTTGAACAGAGGCAAAGAAACAGGGAGATAGGAGATGAAATATTATATATCAGTAACTAAAAATGGGCCAGTTTGCCTGGAATATGAATATAGGGGGCATTAAGGAAAGTAATGTGTAATAAGACTAGAAAGGTAGCCAGGGGCCAAATCATGAAGGGTTGTAAATGTCAAATAGAGGAGTCTGAATTTGGCACGAGAGCTTTTTTTATGCTGGGGGTTGGTATGGTTAGACCTGTGCTTTAGGTCTAACCTGTGCTGATCAGCCAGCTATATGACTTTAGTCAAGTTACTTCCTTGGCCTCTTCTGCTATTGGAAAAAAGATGGGAGGAAGAGAGACAAGACTGAAGAGAGGGAGGAAAGAATAGTGTCTATACTAGAAAAGAGAATTTAAGAACATGTTCTTCTCCCCTAAGATATTTGGTCCAAGTCAAAATCTATTATTTCATATTTCAATTATTTTTGCCTATGTCAGATCCCTCCCCACACCACTCCCCTGACCCACTGTTGCTATTGGGATATAAGGGCTAGTCCACTCAACTGGATAAATAAGATGTTCTTGGCTCTTGTTGGGAGGTGAGAGAGTTAATCCCCTAAAATTCCAGAGTTGAATTTCTGGGCTTCTAAGTACATAGTTTGGTTTGGGTTTGGGTTATGGATTTTTTGTCATTTCTATGCCTATTCTGAAGGCTCTAGAAAATGGGTGAAATGTAAGTGAACAAGGAAAAAGTGTAGAACTCATTAGATTCTGGCGGATGAGTGGAAAGAAATCTAAAAGAGAATGGTTAGGGTATTGAGAAGACTAAAGATCTGGTTGAAGGATTTGAAGATTTTTAGCCTAAGGGCATAAAGCACTGGTCCTGGATTCAGGAGGACCATTAGTTCAAATCCTGTCTCAGACACTTGACACTTACTAGCTGTGTGACCCTGGGCAAGTCACTTAACCCTCATTGCCCCGCCCCCCCAAAAAATTATTTAAAGTGCTCACTTCGGCAGCACATATACTAAAACTGGAACAATACAGAGAAGATTAACATGGCCCCTGCACAAGGATGACATGCAAATTCGTGAAGATTTTTAGCGTATAGAAAAGAAGAATTGAGGAGGGGAAGGAGTCATGATAGATGCCTTCCAATATTTGAAAGGCCATCACATGGAAAAAGGATATTCATTCTGCAGGGCAAATCTAGCAACAGTGGGTAGAAGTTGAAGGGAGACAGAGTTAGACTTTTTAATCATTAGAGCTGTCCAAAATTAGCATGGGCTACCTTAGGAGGTAGCAGATTCCCTTTCATTAGTGGTCTTCAAGTAAAGGCTGGATAAATTCTTGTTGGGTAAGTGTTGTGACACAAGGAAAAGAGCCCCGAGAACTGAGTTCAAATCCTGGTTCTATACCTGAGTGATCTTGATTAAGTGACTTAACCACTCTTGACCTCAGTTTCCTTCTCTAAAACTCTGTGTGTGGGAATGGAGGGCTTGGACTAGGTGACATCTAAATTTCCATACAGTCAGGCATGTCCTGGAGCCCCTCATACCACCAAATCAGATGGGCTGGGCCTGCCCCCTCCAATTTTTTTTTTTTTGTGAGGCAAGTGGGGTTAAGTGAGTTGCCCAGGGTCACACAGCTAGTAAGTGTTGAGTGTCTGAGGCCAGACCCGAACTCAGGTCCTCCTGACTCCAGGGCCAGTGCTCTATCCACTGTGCCACCTAGCTGCCCCTCCCCTCCAATCTTAATAGTAATAGAAAATAAAAAGTCTTCTTGTAGAAACTCATGAATTTATAGAGGCTCTTCAAATTCACCCCATGGGGGGCAGCTAGGTGGCACAGTGGATAAAGCACTGGCCCTGGATTCAGGAGGACCTGAGTTCAAATCCAGCCTTAGACACTTGACACTTACTAGCTGTGTGACCCTGGGCAAGTCACTTAACCTTCATTGCCCCACAAAAAAAACAAACAAACTCATCCCATGACTCCCCAGCAGACAGTGACAACATGATCAGTCTCCATTACCCTCCAACAAAGGATGTCCTCAGTATCCCTTAAGTAATATTTGGAGAGTAATTCAGGGAGTAAGACCTAAAAATTACCTAATCCAAATCCATCATTTTCCAGAGGAGAAAACTGAGGTACAAAGAGATGAATGTACTTGCCCAAAGTCATGCAACCATGAAGGACAAGAGCTGTGATAAGAACTGAATCTCCTGACTCCCAGCCTAGAGAATCTTCTCTGTGACAAATTAATTTGCACTTAGGGAAGGCCATTTTCCTTCTCCTGGTGAGATCAGTCACAAAGCAGCCAACTCATTTACATGTGTATGGGCATGTCTTCTAGAAAGCAGAGAGAGGAGAAAAGAATAACATCCTATTACAACTCTGAATCCATAGGATGCCCAAATTCTATAAATTACCTGAATAGTCCGTATTTTTTTCACTCTTTGATCTAGACTTTCTTCCATGCTTCAGTTCCCAAAGCCCAAATCCAGACAGCTTCACCTGCATTCGACTATCAACCAAACAGTTGGAAGATTTCAGGTTGCCATGAGAGTTCAATGGGCTTTTATGGAGAAACAACATTCCCTGGGGGTTAGAAATAAAACATGATCAATTGTACCAAACCAACCTCTCCCAGAATATGACAAAGGAAATACAAAAGGAAAATTTATATGAAAGAGAGGCAGAGAGAAGTGGAAAGGGTGAATCACTGGGCATTCATTTAGTAGTCATTTATTCAAGGCATATTGGAAAGAAACACCACATTAGTCACTTCAAGAGGTATAAAAGAATCTAAAAAGAGTATCGTTTTCCTAAAGAAGATTCTAGTCCCATGAAGAAGATGCAGAAATAAAAAATTAAGCAACAAAGCATAGTGGATAGTGTGCTGAATTTGGAATAAAGAAGATCTGAGATCAAATCCTGCTTCTGATATTGTAACCTCATGCGTAAATCACTTAACATCTCTCAATCTGTTTCCTTTGCTATAAAATTCAGACAAAATAAATTGGTACCATTCCACAAGTTTGTAGTGTAGCTCAAATAAGGTAAAGGATATAAGCCACCTTTACATGCCCTATAAATGTCAGTTGTTTTAAGTGCCAAAAATAAGTTAACAGGCAGTATTATAAAATAATAAAATCGGGGCAGCTAGGTGGCTCAGTGGATAGAGCACTGCCCCTGGAGTCAGGAGTACCTGAGTTCAAATCCCGCCTCAGACACTTAACACTTACTAGCTGTGTGACCCTGGGCAAGTCACTTAACCCCAATTGCCACACTTAAAAAAACAAACAAAACAAAACAAAATAAAATAAAATAAAATAATAAAATCCCTGGACTTAGAAGTCAGAGACCAAAATTCAAGTATCTCTTATTAAATTCATGATGAGACCTCCATTTTGTTTTCTGTGAAATGGAGATAACAGTTAAGACTGTCACAAAGGTATTGTAAGGTCTGAATTCAATTCAACATGTAGTTATTAAGTGCCACTCTGTGCAAAGCAAAGACAATAATACACAGACAAAACAAGTAAGAGTTCTTGTTCTCAAATAGAGTATGTCATACTGAGGGAATTCATTTCAAGAAATGGAAAGGAGAAGGGACCATATTAGAGACATAGAGGACAGTCTATGAGAAACAGAAGAAGAATTCAGAATGTTACAAACAGGGTATGGTGAGTGGTCCAGTTGGCTAGACTCCAGAATGCATGAGGACATGTTCTGAGAGGAATTTCAAAGTTGAGATAATGTGATATTAACAATTAGGAGTCATAGAAAGATTAAATATTTGAATATCTCTATATATAGCTCGGTGAAATGGAATGAAGGTGCAAATCATTGCAATTAGAGGGTTGATGAATTGGGAGACAAGGATTTTAAAGGAAGATTAATATATTTGGCAAAGGCAAGAATAATCGTCAAAAAGAGACTGGAAGCCAGGTTCTGATTTCCTTGAGAAAAGAGAATGACTTAGGGGCATCTAGATAACTTAACTAGGAAATGGCACTTATCTGTATACATTTTTCCCCTTCTAGTAGGATGTAAGCTTCCTGAGGGCAGGGCTTCCACCCCACCCCACCCCCAAATTTTGATTTTTCAGTTCTTAAGGAAATCAAGTGATAACTCAGCAAGTATTTATTTAGCACCCATGCAACAGGCAGTATACTGGGTGCTAGAAATGCAAAGACAAAATCATAGTCTCTGGACTACTTCAAGAAGTTTCTAATCCAGATGGATGGGACAACATATGCATAGAGATCAGTATGAATGTAGAAGACAAAAATAAGATAATTTAGGGACTAAGGGGAAGGAACTAGGAGCTAGGGGGAGTGTTAAGAAAATCCCAGGCAGGGGGCAGGTAGGTAGCACAATGGATAAAACACTGGTCTTGGATTCAGGAGGACCTGAATTCAAATCCAGCCTCAGAGACTTGACACTTACTAGCCGTGTGACCCTGGCAAGTCACTTAACTCTCATTGCCCTTCAAAATAATAATAATAATAATAATAAAATAACATTTTAAAAATATTATGGAAAATAGAAGTACAATAGGACTAGAGAAAGCAAATGTTGCCCTAATTTTCAAAAAGAGAAGATAATTGAATGTGAAAACTATAGGCCAGTAAACTTGACTTCAATTTCTTGCAAATTCTAACATGTATTATTAAAGAAGAAAGAGTTCCTGAACAACTGGAAAAGGAACCAGTACTCCCGAAGAGCAAGCATGATTTCATCAGAAACAGATCATGACAGTCTAATCTTATTTCTTTTATTAAGGGTAGCCCAGGAGAATGCTAAAAATACAGTGTACCTAGGTTTTAGCAAAACATCTGATAAATCCTCTTACAACTATTCTTGTGGAAAAGATAAATAGATATACACTAGGGGCAGCTAGGTGGCACAGTAGATAGAGCACTGGCCTTGGATTCAGGAGGACCTGAGTACAAATCCAGCCTCAGATACTTGACACTAGCTGTGTGATCCTGGACAAGTCGCTTAACCCTCATTGCCCTGCAAAGAGAGAGAGAGAGAGAGAGAGAGGTACACTACATGATATTTAGGTGGTTTAGGAACTATGAACTGGCTGGACTCAAAGAGTAAGAAGCATAACAAAGTGGAAGAATGGTCAGTCAAGAGTCAGATGGTCTCTGTTAAATGCCACTTACCATGTGTGATGCTGGAAAACTAATGAAACATTCTGTGCCTCAATTTCCTCATCTGCAAAATGAGGGGTTGGATGGGATGACTTGTAATGTCCCTTCAAACTCTCTTTCTGTGATCAGCTGAGTAATTATTGACAACTTTTCAGTCATCTGCGCTTCACCTTGTGCTCTTTAAATTTTTTTTTTTTACCAGTAACATGTTGGGCATGTTGTTGTTGTTCAGTTGTGCCCAACACCTCATGACCCCATTTAGGAAAGATACTAGAGTAGTTTGCCATTTCCTTCTCTGGCTCATTTTTACAGATGAGGAAACTGAGGCAAACAGGGTTAAGTGACGTGCTCAGGGTCACATAGTCAGTAAATGTCTAAGGCCAGATTTGAACTCAAGTCTTCCTGACTCCAAGTCCAGTGCTCTATCCACTTTACCACCTAGCTGCTTAAAGGGGGCATATTTATCAAATTTACTAATAACACAAAGCTAGGAGGCAAAGATAACCCTAGGCAACAGAGTCAGGATCCCAAAAGATCTTAACAGGTTAGAAGAGTGGACTGTGGACTTGGAGTAAAAAAAAATACCCGAGTTCAACCCTTCCTCTGATACTTAGTAGTTGTATGGCTTTTAGATAGACAGATAGATAGATAGATAGATAGATAGATAGATAGATAGATAGATAGATAGATAGATAGATAGATAGATAGATAGATAGATAGATAGATAGATAATACTTTGCAAACCACAAAGTGCTATATGGATACTTATTAATTTTGTTGTTACTATTGTTATTATTATATTATTATTTATTGTTGTTATTAATGTAAAATCTTATCCTTGGTATTCTGGGCTGGACCTAAGACCAGTGCCCCAGCAGTTTGAGTTCAATACTGGAACAAAATTCAGAGGTCACTTAACAAAAGACTTACTTAGCCATAGCAAGAGAAAGCTCTTCAACAAGGCAGTGAACTGAAAACATGTCAGATTGATTCAGGTGAGCAAAGGTCCCTTGCCTGAGTTGCCCATCATCTTGTAGCAGTCAAATATCAGAACACACCTGGAGCTCCTTGTGGCTGCTTCTTATTCAGGTAACCAGCCTGATAACAGCCTGAGCCTGTAGCCCTCTGAGTCTACTAAGTCTCAATACCTTTTATGGGAAAACTGGCCTAAATTGCTTGGGGGCAGAAATTTGGGTAATGCTCCTACCACACATATAGGTTCATGGTTTATTTTACAGGAGAGTAAAAGATGGGAAAGGGATGGTTGAACAACAGTTCATCTGGAAAAAAAGCTGGGAGTTTTAGTGATCAGAAAACTCAGTATGAATCAAGAGTAGTGAGAAAAGCTAATGTTATCTTGGGCCTCATTAAGAGATATACAGTTTAAAGGTGCAAGGAATTGAATATCTTACTTTACCCTGTCCCCACATCTGGAATGTTATGTTTCATTTTGGATATCACTTTATGGATAAGCCAGAGATCATCCAATGAAACCATCAAGGAAGCTGAAAGACCCCACGTTCACATTTATGAGGACTCGTTAAAGTAACCCAGCATATGTATGTAGCCTGGAAAAGGCCAGAAGGAAAGGAAATGATAGCAGTCTTCATGTACTGAACTGGAAGACATATTACACTTCTTCTGTCTAGCCCCAGAGGGCAGTATTGTATAGTAGAAAGAGCTCTGGATTAAACATGCGAAGATCGGGGTTCAAATTCTGAGCTATGTCACCACCAAATCAACCTCTCAAGTGTTCAGTTTCCTCATATATCAAATGAGAGGGTAGGATAAGAGAACTTTTAGGATCTATCTTTAAATCTATGAGATTTTGGCAGACTAGTAGGTAAGTGGAATTTGAAAAGAAATGAATTTTGGTTTAATGTCAAAAAGGGGAAAAAACCTTCCTAATGATTATAATTACACAAAAAATACAATAGGCTGCCTCAAGATGCAGTGGGTTCATCTCCACTGAAGATTTTCAAAGGCTGAAGGGTCTTTTTGGTCACATGTGTTTTGGTAGAGATTTTTTGGAGAGTATGGCTTAGAGTAGACAACTGCTATCAGTCAATCAGTTACAAGTACTTGTTAAGAAATTACTATGTCCTGGGCACTGTAACTATGTTCCTGGAAGTCCCTCCCAACTCTAAAATTCTCTGATTCTCTTGGTATTCCGAGTTGGGAGAACTCCTGAACAAAGGAATGGAGATAAGAATGAAAAGGCTGTTCTTAGGAGATGATGACACCAATTACTAAATCAGAAAAACACTATTTACTTGGCAGGTTAAAGGATTTTTTTCCCCTTCTTCACATTTCAGAAAGTTAACAAAGACTAAAGATATATATTTGCTTTTCTGAATGAAGAATAAAAAGTGAACAACAGAATAGTCTGAGGAACTTAGTTCTTGATCAAAACATTTCGATGTGCTCAAATACTCATGTCTCAGCAATCTTGCACCATTTCCCTCTCAGGCTGTCAACTTTGTTTAGCTCCTCCTTCCTGTCCTTGCTCAAAGGACAAAAAAGCCCTGATTTACTCAGGACATCACATAACATGGATTCCAAAGTTGATGCCATATCTACAAACATTCTTTAAGCTATTTAGGATTCTTTCAAAGTGACCTGTGGGAACAAAATGTCTCTGCCACTTGTCCACTTTCACCAGGGATAACTGCTTCTTTCCTTCCATCTCGTTTATTTGATGCTGCTAATAGCCCAGGCTATGAACCTAAAATTGGCACCAAGCCAAATCTAAGACATATAGCCACTCAACGTCAAAAGGGAGCATTAGAGATCATCTCATTCAACCACTTCACTTGACAGATGAACAAACTAATGCCCAGGGACAGTGCATTGGCAAAGTCAATATTAGAACCCAGGTGCCCCAACCCCTAGGTTTGTACCCACACCAAGCTCTTGGCCAAAGTGATATACCTTGAGTGACAAAGTCCCTTTCAAGGAGCAATGCTCTATATATTTTGGTGGAGGTGATAAAAGCAGAGGTCATATATTTATGGAATGATTATTTCATCCAGATGTCCTTGTGGAGAACTATGACATTCCAAATATTTAATGTAAACAGCAGACTTATAATCAAGTGCATTTCTAGTGGAATTCAGAGCCCTGGGCAAGCTATACCATATGCATACCTCCTCCAACAACAACTAGAGGAGAAATTAAAGACAAATTAATAGTAAGGACAGCCTCAGAGGAGAAAAGAAATCAGAACACAGCAGAATGCTGAGTGTGTGTAGAATGGAAAAGAAAATGTCCTTAGTGGTGGTGGAGGAAGGAAGATGATTAGACTGTCATGAATATTTAGTACTGGCCACCTCTTTCTTCTCTATGGGCTACATCTTTGAGGTACTATTTCCAGTGAGCATCAGAATGTACTGGAAAGAGGGACAAAGAATCAGGAGTCTCAGATTCATGTCTTTGCTCTATTACCGATATTGTGACTTTAGAAAAGTCACTTCTTATGCAAAATGGATGATTTTGATTACATTAAATTTAAAAGGTTTTGTACAAACAGAAGCAATGCATCCAAAATTAGAAGGGATGCAGAAAGCTGGGAAATAATTTTTATGGCCAGTACTTCTGATAAAGGTCTCATTTCTAAAATATGTAGGGAACTAAATCAAATTTATAAGAATCTAAGTCATTCCCCAATTGAGAAATGGTCAAAGGATATGAACAGGCAGTCTTCTGATGAAGAAATCAAAGCTATCTATTGCCATATGAAAAAATGCTCTAAATCACTACTGATTAGAGAAATGCAAATTAAAACAACTCTGACGTACCACCTGACACCTATCAGATTGGCTAATATGACAAAAAAGGAAAATAATAAATGTTGGACAAAGTGTGGAAAAATTGGAACACTAATGCATTGTCGGTGGAGCTGTGAACTGATCCAACCATTTTGGAAAACAATTTGGAATTATGCCCAAAGGGCCATAAAGCTGTGCATACCCTTTGACCCAGCAATACCACTTTTGGGTCTTTTTCCCAAAGAGATCATAAAAAAGGGAAAAGGACCCACATGTACAAAAATATTTATAGCTGCTCTTTTTGTGGTGGCAAGGAATTGGAAATTGAGGGCATGCCCATCAATTGGGGAATGGCTAAACAAGTTGTGGTATATGAATGTAATGGAATTCTATTGTGCTGTAAGAAATGATGAGCATGCAGATTTCAGAGAAACCTGGAAGGACTTGCATGAACTGATGATGAGTGAGATGAGCAGAACCAGGAGAACATCGTGTACAGTATCATCAACATTATGTGTTGATCAACTGTGATAGACTAGATTCTTCTCACCAATCCAACAGAACAAGAAAGTTCCAAAGGACTCATGATGGAAAAGGCTCTCCAAATCCAGGAAAAAAAAAAAGGAACTGTGGAATATGGATGCTGAGTGGACCATACTATTTCTTTTGGTTTTGGTGCTGTTGTTTTTCTTTTTTGAGGTTTTTCCTTTTTGCTCTGATTCTTCTCTTATAACATGACTAATGCAGAAATATGTTTGATGTTATTGTATATATATAACCTATATCAGATTACCTGCTGTCTAGGGGAGCAGGGAGGGAGGGGAGGGAGGGAGAAAAATTTGAAATTGGAAATCTTATCTAAACAAATGTTGAAAACTAAAATAATTAATTAATTAAGATTTGAAAAAAGAAAAAAAGAAAAGTCACTTCTTCAATAAACATTAATTATATAAAGCATAGAGCTAGATGGTGAGGATATGAAGAAAAGACAAAAGAATTCCTGCCCTTAAAGAGTTTATATTCTACTGAGAGAAATAATACAAAGTACAGTACAAAGTAACTTGAGGAGAGGGGGCAGCTAGGTGGTGCAATGGATAAAGCACTGGCCCTGGATTCGAGAGGACCTGAGTTCAAATCTAACCTTAGACACTTGACACTAGCCATGTGACGTCACTTAACCCTCATTGCCCCACAAAAACAAACAAACCAAAAGAAAGAAAGAAAGAAAGAAAGAAAGAAAGAAAGAAAGAAAGAAAGAAAGAAAGAAAGAAAGAAAGAAAGAAAAGACAAAGTAATTTGAGGAGAGAGCAAGCAGTGATAATTGGAGGGATCTAGGAAGCCTTTGTGGAGGAGACAGCCCCTGAGCTGAGACTTGAAGGAGGAAAGTGATCCTGAGAGATGACATGAGGAGTAAATGGAGGCAGGATATGAAATAACCATTTCAGCATCATAGAATATGAGAGCCAGACTAAGTACTGATTTGGCATTCCTATTCTAAAGGAGGTTCCATTAAGGAGATTCCATTCCCATAGGAATGCCAAATTAGTACTTAGTCTGGCTCTCATATTCTATGATGCTGAAATGGTACTGCCTTGCAGTAGCCTCTCAAGAAATAACCTCTTGGGGGCAGCTAGGTGGTACAGTGGATAGAGCACCGGCCCTGGATTCAAGAGGACCTGAGTTCAAATCCGGCCTCAGACACTTAACACTTACTAGCTGTGTGACCTTGGGCAAGTCACTTAACCCCAATTGCCTCATGAAAAAAAGAACAAAACAAAACCAAAAAGAAGAAGAAGAAAAGAAAAGAAATACCTTCTTGGGTTTGAACTATCAGATCTAATGAAAAATAAATGTTACTGGAAAATATCTCCCATTTTGAACAGCATAGTAGATTTTCTGAAAAAGTTTCAGTCAGGAGAACATCCCCTTCTCTAGGTCTCATGTTTATTTTCATCTGTAAATGACAAGGTTAGCCTAAGTGATCACCAAGGTCCCTTCCAGTTCTAACAACCTACAAATTTATAAACAAAGAACCCTAGTGACTTTGGTGAAATGTCAGATTAGGAAAAGTTCCCAAGATATTCATTAAGATTTGGCATATGGGGCAGCTAGGTGGCTCAGTGGATAGAGCACTGGCCCTGGAGTCAGGAATACCTGAGTTCAAATCCAACCTCAGACACTTAACACTTACTAGCTGTGTGACCCTGGGCAAGTCACTTAACCCCAATTGCCTCACTAAAAAATAAATAAATAAATAAATAAAATAAAAAGATTTGGCATATGAGGAAAGGGGACCAAGATATGTGATAAGTGTGATTTGAACTGAAGCCTATCAACCTCATACAATCAGTTTCCAAATGAGCATCTCTTCAACAATTGGCATTGGATCTCAATGCAATTAGACAAATGGTTGAGATTACAGAGAGATGTGTCAACCAGCCCTGCAGAAGGATAGGTTCCAGAACCATTTATTCTTCTAGTTGTCCTAAGTTCCTTCATCAAAATGAAATTTAATTTCACACATTTAAATTCCACACTACATGCGAATGCACATGCTTACAGTTATTTTAAATATATAGCATAAGACTCATTCGGTCACTGTTAAGCCAAGGCTGAAGAAATTTCTTTCCACCTTATAAAATGTGTTTGTATGCATAGAATGTTTTAGGCATAAATGTCCTTTACCTCCTTTGTTAAACACAAAGCTCCATCTGATACTCACATTGACTATGTCATGGGCAAAAGATAGCTTGAATATCCAATCCAATTCAATGTCAGAATTTCTTAGAACATCCTGAAAAACACAATTATTCAAGGCAACATTCTACTGTGACTCAGTCTGGAAACAGAGTAGAAAGTCATATTCTGGGACATATATCCAACACGGATCTCTTTGTACATTTAGATAGATCCATATACATACATAATATACTTATGCATAGACATAGGTATATACATATATATAAAATCTGAGACAGAAGTAGCAGAATGTGGCTTTTGGGGATATTTATTTTTAACAGAGTCCCTGTAACATAGAGCAAAAAAAATACTACATTTGGAGTTACAAGGAACAGAATTTCATTTTGAGACCTGAGATTAACTAACTATATGAACATGATTATATCATTTGACCACTTTGAACCTCAGTTTCCTTACCTATAAAATACCAATACATCCCCTACCAAACATACAGGATTACTATGAGCAAAGTGCTTAGTAAACCATAAAGTACCATATAAAGATGAACTATTATTTTAATTCTAAATCTGGAACCAGGAACTTTTCTGGGGAATGGAAAAGCTATAATATGACCACATATAATGAGATTAAGTCATTTTTATTTTAAGGATGCTTCCTAACTCCTATAATATACACAGACTGGAGGATGGGCCTTGACAGGAAATTAAGAATTGACTATGATACCTTCCCCCAAAGATGAAACCACATTCAGGCTATTTCTCCACATAAAGAAATTAATCATGGCCTTGGCAGTTAATCTTTTAACTTGATCCATGTAGACAACTAAACAGATAACTCCAATTTATTATTCAGTCAGAGGGAGGGGAAGAGAAAGAGATGATGATACAGAGACAGACAGATAGACAGAAACAGAGAAAGACAAAGAGAAAAAAAGTCCAAAGCATTTATCTATCAGTCACCCTTTTAAGGGAAGGGAGGGGAAAAGAGAAGGAAAGAGAGAGGGAAGAAAGAAGACAGACAGAATCAGAAAGAGAGAAAAGAGACAGAAAAAGACAGAGAGAGAATGAGAGAGAGACAGAGACAGAGAGAGACAGACAGAGGAAAGAGAGACAGACAGACATACACAAAGAGAACGAGAGAGAAAACCTTAAAATGACCTGGCCAGACCCTGAGAAGCTTCCTTGCTAGAAGCTATTAATCCTCATTGAAGGTCCATGATTATCTCACCTTCAGACTTCCTTTCCTGCAGTACTGAATAACAAGACAGATGTTGGGTGGCTCGCTGCAAATACCAAAGAAAGGAACTAGGTTTTCATGCTTCAACTCACACATCTGAAAGCAAAGAAATGGTAGCAGCAGAGGAGATTCCATTGGACATATAGAATAGACAATAATAAAAATGATAATCACAAATAAAAACAACTCACATTTACCCGTCACCTGACTTAGCAGACACTTTCCTTACAATAAGCATGTGAGATGGCAATATGAATATTATTATTCCCATTTTACAGATGGGGCATCTAGGTGGCACCATGAATAGAGTGCCAGGCCTGAAGCTAGGAAGAATCATCTTCCTGAGTTCAGATTTAGCCTCAGACATGTACCAGTTATGCTATGTCACCCTGGCAAATCATTTAATCCTGTTTGCCTCGGTTTCCTCATCTATAAAATGAGTTGGAAAAGGAAATGGCAAACCACTCCAGTATCTTTGCCAAGAAAACCCCAAATGGGATCATAGTCAGACATGACTGAAAATAACTGAAGAACAGCAGATTAAGACATGGACGTTAAAATAGGTTAAATTAATGCATAGTTGGTGGAGTCATGAACTGATCCAACCATTCTAGAACACAGTTTGGAACTATGCCCAAAGGGTTATAAAACTGTTCATACCCTTTGACCCAGGAATACCACTACTAGGTCTCTATCCCAAAGAGATCATAAAAAAGAGAAAAGAACCCATATGAACAAAAATATTTATAGCAGCTTTTTTTGTGGTGGCAAAGAATTGGAAAATGAGGGAATGTCCATCAATTGGGGAACGGCTGAACAAGTTGTGGTATATGAACGTAATGGAATACTATTGTGCTATAAGAAATGACAAGCAGGGTGACTTCAGAATAACCTGGAAAGACTTACATGAACTGATGCTGAGTAAAGTGAGCAGGACCAGGAGAACATTATACATAGGAATAGCAACATTGTGTGATGATCAACTATGATAGCCTTAACTCTTCTCAGCAATACAATGATCCAAGACCATTCCAAAAGACTCATGATAGAAAATGCTACCCACATCCAGAGAAAGAACTATGGAATCTGAATGCAGATTGAGACATACTATTTTCACTTATTTTTGTTTTTTCTTTCTCATGCCTTTTCTCTTTTGTTCTGATTTTTCTTTCATGACATGACTAATGTGGAAATATGTTTAAGATGATTGTACTATATAACCCATATCAGATTACTTGCTGTCTTGGGGAGGGGGGAGGTTAGAGAGAGAGGAAGAAAAATTTGGAACTCAAAATCTTGCAAAAATGAATGTTGAAAACTATCTTTACATGTAATTGAGAAAAATAAAATACTATTAAGTGGGGGGAAAAAAGAAAGAAAGATTAAGTGATTTGCCTGCAATTACTAAGCAACTTCAGAAGCAAAATTAACTATCAAGTCCCACTACTCCAAATTTGGTACTCTTTCTACTCTTGGTTGACATGGGTTATTCAAGAAGAAAATGAAAACCTCTTCTTCCAAACAGAAATAGTCACCCATTTGTGTGGTATTTAATCAGTAATCATATAGCCTAGAGGCAGGAGATGGACTCCATTGCCTCTGAAGGCATTTCTAAATCTTCCTTTGCCCTTCTACCTTGTTTCAGTAATTTTTTTTTAAGTGAGGCAATTGGGGTTAAGTGACTTGCCCAGGGTCATACAGCTAGTAAGTGTTAAGTGTCTGAGGCCAGATTTGAACTCAGGTACTCCTGACTCCAGGGCCGGTGCTCTATCCACTGCACCATCTAGCTGCCGCCAATTTTTAAAATTTTTATTTAACAGATAGAACTGTGTAAATTATCAGTGAAAAGAGCTGATCGTGTTTGACATCCTGTAATACTTCACACCCATTTTCTTTGACACTGCTTTTGATGATCAGCATCATTGTTTAAGGCCAGTGAGTCTCAAAGGGCATGTCACATCGTGCTAGTGTGCCATGGATTTCTTCTAGGTGTGCTACAAATTATATGAAACTTACACCTGTGGATGAGTTTTATAGGGTGCCCTGATTCCTTGCAGCAAAGGATAATACTGTGCCATGAGCAAGAAAAGTCTGACAACCTTTGGTATTGATGTAGGGTGAGGAGTCAGGACTGTGGAATCTTGATATATGCAAAACACAAGATAAAGAGGGGCCTAATATAGATACTGGAATTGGAGGGAGGAAAGGAAAAAGGATGCGAGAGCTGGGCAAGATAATCTCTAGAATACATAATAATCAACGGAGTATCCAAACAAGCAGCAGAAAACCAGAAAGAAGCCTTAAAATTGATATTGTGAGGCAGAAGGGTCTAAAACTGGAGGTCAGAGGCTAGAAATCCAATAACAGAATTGCAACTAGCAATTTTGGCTTCCATGACAAAGCCTACTTGGGACAAATGACACAAAATATGCCACTGAATTAAATACTCCAGAAAACAATTCATTTAGGCAGGAAATAGATGTGAGTTTACTACTCTCTGCAGAAGAGACAGAGATACCCTGTATGTATGGTGGGGTGGGGGTGGGGGTGGGGGTGGAATTAGGGCAGGGTTGGGCTTTGGAGAAGTGGGCAGAAAAAAACTTGCTATCTAATAGCTTCCTATTTTAACTAATTATCATTTGATTTATAATTGTTAACTAACTAAATTAATTAATTTATAATTAAATTTAACTAATTCATAATTTAACTAATCATTGTAATGTGGACCTCACATACTATTTAGGTGTAGAAGTCAATTATTCCTGAGTTGTTGAGGAATCTAAGTGCTGCTGACAGAGAGCAAAGCACCACATCCCAACCCTAGTTGTGGCTGTGCTCATAGGAATAGAATAGTCAATGGACTAGGGACATTGGCCAATAACTGAGGAAGGCTTCTTTCTTCCCCTGTTTGTAGGCTTTCCTGTGAGGCAGGAGGCAGTCACCAGTTCCAAACCTCATTAAGTGAGAAGAGTATCCAGAGGCACTTTTGGTTTTTGGTGGGTTTTTTTGGTTTGGTTTTTTTGTTGGTGGTGGTGGTGGGGCAATGGGGGCCAAGTGACATGCCCACGGTCACACAGCTAGTAATTGACAAGTGTCTGAGGCCAGATCCGAACTCAGGTACTCCTGAATTCAGGGCCGGTGCTCTATCCACGGCGCCACCTAGCTGCCCCCCCAGAGGCACTTTTGACTAAGGAGAGGAGTAGGCATTCAAAGATAGAGAAGAAGGCATTGAATTAGTGTCATTTAGGGGAGAAAGACTTGGATTTGGAGGCCAGAGGCCTAGTTCATGTTTCAACCCTTCTACTAACAAACTAATGGCATTTTACATAAGTTCCTTCACCACTCCGGGCTTCTATTGACAAAAATCCAAAATCCTTGACAAACTGAAGTATAAAATGAGAGAGGACTAGACGAAATAATCTCTAAATCTCTTCCAACTTCAGCTTCTATTATTCTATGAGCAGTGGTTCCTGGTGAATGAATTTCAGTAAAGTTACAAGTTCTTCCCGTCACATAGTAGGCGCTTAATAAATGTTTATTGTTTGATCAATATCAACACCAGAAGATCATCTTACCAGCTGTATTTCTTGCAAAACAGATGGCTTCCTAAAACAGGATTCATTTTCATTTTCAATGTATCGAATGGCAACATGATTGCCCTGGAATCAGAGAGAGAAAAGGGTATTTTCTTAGGCCAGGAATAGGAGGGAAGCACTGCAATAGAATAAGAATAGGTGCAGCAGAGCAGGGGGATCACATGGGTTTGCACCCTCTCCAACAACACAAAGAACCCTTAGCTAAGAATCACAATCACCTTCACTTTTTTTTTTTTTTAGTGAGGCAATTGGGGTTAAGTGACTTGCCCAGGGTCACACAGCTATTAAGTGTCAAGTGTCTGAGGCCGCATTTGAACTCAGGTATTTCTGACTCCAAGGCTGGTGCTCTATCCACTGTGCCACCTAGCTGCCCCTCACCTTCACTTTTCAAAGCACTCCCAGAACATTTTGATACTATGCACTGAGTCTGAATCTTAACAACTACTTAATCAGACAACCAAGAGAGTTATTATAAAAATTGTTATGGGCCTCAGTACCTCATTTGAATGGCGCTGGGTACCCCAGAAGTTTTGTGGGGGTAAATCAAAAGAGCCTTCTCCTTGAGAAACTAAACCAAAGGACAGACACACCCAACCAGTTTCCCCCACCCCTAGGGAGATAAGATTGGGTGTGGCTGCTGCCTTTGTGGCGTGAGGAGCAGAGAGATGGCTTGAGAGATCTAGACATGCCCCTCACCCAACTTCCCCCAGTCACCACCAGTGGGGGATGGTCCTCCCCCAATAGGGGGACTTTCCACAGTCAGACGATCACCTCATCGAACCACCATCAGACCTCTATAAAAGGATCTGCCTGTCTCCTGCTCGGGGAAATAGGTATCTCAGAGCCACGCCTCTGTGCCATGCCTTCTCCCCATGAGAAGTCCAAGGATTTCTCTCTCCGTTTCCTTTCCGTAGCACCTAAATAAACTATTATTTTATTCTAATTGAATTTGTGTGCAAGAGGGTATAATTCTTTAAAGAGGAATACCTAAGGACCCTATCCCAATCCCCCATCTATTTCCCCATAATAAAAATCATGTGAGATAATATACTAGATATATCGATAGATGGACAAATTGTTAGATGTGGATATATATGTCTATGAGAGAGACACAGAGAGAGAGACAGAGACAGAGAGAAACAGAGTCAGAGAGACAGAGACAGAGAGAGGGGGAAGGGAGGGAGGGAGAGCACACAAAGGGGAAGGTGGAATTTACAAATGGCTGTTGAATGAATGAATTCGTTCAAAGGAGTGATACTTTACAAGCAGTACTATGACTATATGAAAGCTAAGTGGGAAGGATTTTCTTGACAAATGACTTGTTTGATGAAGAGCATAGTAACTGCTATGGATATTTGGGAGTTCTAATAAACTGAAAAAAAAAATCCCTTTCTGTAAGAAAATGCTGACTTGAAACACTAATCTTGAGACACTTTCCACATGAAAATATATGTCTACTACCTCTCTCCTTCTCCTCTGCATAATATATTATACTTTCTAACCTGTTCTTTCTCAATTTGAGGAAAAAAAATATATTTTTCTCTCTATAATTTTCCCCTTATGGATAGTTATCCATACCAGGCCTGAGCTTCTGAAGATATGCTAAGTACAGTTGTCAGCAGCCGCTTGCATCCCTCTGAAGGTTTGAGAAGAGTAGTTAGGCACACAGTTCATCAAGGTAGAAGTTATATTCTCACAATATAGAAGCCGTCATGGTTCACCACCCAATATTAAAGCACCAGTAATCCTGCTTCAGTGGCAATTATACTTCCTTCCATTTTGTCGATAAAATATTTGCAACACTCATTTTCTTCCTCTAGACTCACATCTATAAAATAGAGGTAATAATACTTGGGGGAGAAGGTGGTGTATGTAGCTCATGCAATGCTCCATACAATTTGGAATGCCTTTCCAGCATGACAAAATACAAAAGCTAAACACAGATGGGGTGAGAAAAGTGTACTCAGGACCAAACTTATCAAATCTGTACCTGGTAAAGACCCACAGTGGTATAAAAGGCTTCTTCACCGTGCTTGTCCTGGAAGTCTGAGCGCAGATTGCTTGCAGTCATCATGCTTGAGCTACAGCTTTCATTTCCTCTAGACACAGGTGTGCCCCTCTGTGATTGCTGCAAGGAAGGATTCTGGGTGGTAAAATGACTTTGCAAAGTGAGTAAGATCCCTTCCCAGCTCCCTAGGGGCCAGGAAAACTCTGCCCTGAACTATGTGTATGTGAGATGATATCAAGTTTAAATAAATCAACCTACAAGACTCTGTTAAATATCTTCTAAGTACCAAGCAAGGGACACAGAGACACCCCCCCCCAAAAAAAGGCAAGGAACGGGGGAAGAAAGGGAGGGAGGGAAAGAGAGAGGGAGGGAGGAAGGGAAGAAGGAAGGAAGGAAGGAAGGAAGGAAGGAAGGAAGGAAGGAAGGAAGGAAGGAAGGAAGGAAGGAAGGAAGGAAGGAAGGAAGGAAGGAAGGAAGGAAGGAGAGAGAGAAAGAAAGAAAATAACAATCCTCTTCCTACCCTCGAGTGTTCTATGTGTGTATATTTATATGATATACATATATATTCATCCATGTGTGTATGTATATGTATATATGTTAAATGTTTGCCCTGCACAATATACTGTGATACTTTTCTATACCAACTCTAGCACCCAGCAAATGGCTGAGCTAACAGTAGACAATATCTCCTTACTCATCCTATGATCACTGTGTAAATTTTTTTTTAAATCATAAGATATCAGGGTAGGTGGTATGGCTAGGTGGCACAGTGCATAGAAAACTAGCCCTGAAGTCAGGAGGACCTAAGTTCAAATCCGACCTCAGACACTTGACACTTAGTAGCTCTGTGACCCTGGGCAAGTCACTTAACCCCAATTGCCTCACAAAAAAAAAAAAAAAAGATATCAGGGTAGGAAGAAACCTGCAAAGGTCATCTAGCCCAATCTCTTACTCAGTGCCAAAAAGTCCACTCTGTGACACCTATTTACATCTACCTTCTACTTAAACTCTCCCAGTTACTAGAAATCTATTCTCTTTATGAAGGAAACCATTCTATTTTTAGACCATTCTAGTTGTTAGAAAATATTTTCCTTAAATTAAGCTAAAACCTGTTTCCATGAGCTTTTGTCCATTGACAGAGCCGTAACTAGGAATTATTGTCTGAGGAAATTCACGGGGTACAAGGAAATTGTGGCAGCACAAAGGGACAATTTAAATGGCAAGTGTAGTCATGCTGGGAAAGGGGTTCAAACTTATCCCTTAGAGTTTGGTTGGGACCCCAGGTGAGGAACATCATTGTGAGAGGACCCTGGGGAACACATAGTAGTGGACCATGAAGCAAGTTATAGGGACAGCACCATGAAAATGATTCTCACCCTCTCACTGACTCTTCCCATTCACCCACCCCCAGTAAATGCACTCCTGGTGCCCTGGAGTGAAGTTCCAGGAAATTTGTATCACAATTCAATCTGTTGATATTAGTTCTGCAGTCCCCCACCCCACCCCCAGCCACACAGAATGTCTATTCTCTCTTCTACATGATAGTTTTTCAATTAAATTAAGTCAACCATCATTTCTTCTCTTCTCCAGATTAAACATCTCCAATTTCTTTAAACTATTCCTGAGAAGACATAATTTTGAGACCCTTAACCATCCTGGTCACTATCTTTTAAACTTGCCTTCAATTTGTTAGTCTCTTAAAATGTGGCACTCAGTACTAAACAGTACTCATGGATGATATTTCCAGTGCAAAGTATAACCTCTTATAACAAAGGCACTAAAAGGCTACTGAGAGAGATTAAGATGGGTCCCAAATCAATCATACTACTAGTTCACATTGAACTTCAATTCTGTTTAGCTCAACAAATATTTACGGAGCATGTACAGGGTCCAACATAATGCTTTTCATTATACTACTGGGCACTGAGAGATGTACTACATATAAAGGGAAGCTAGTTCTTTTTCACAAACTACTGTCAATCCAGATCTCCTCTATTGTGTACTTTTACAATCGTATTTTAAACTCTTGGTGCAGAACTTGGTCTTTTTCCATGTTAAATTTCTTTTTTTTTTTCCATCTTGTTAGGTACCCCTTCTGGTCAATTTTACTGCATCATAGTTGTTATCTAATGAACAATGGCTAGTGGCTCAAGTGGCCTAAGAGAGTGGATATGATCCTGAAAAAGCAAACAAGTAGACATACCCTGAGAACAATTTATTTTCTTGGCAGCATATGGCCCAGGGTATAAAACTGGGCACCATGGGGATTTAATGGGGTTTGTGCATGTAAGTCAACATGGGTCTTATTTTAAAACTAGAAAACTCAATAGATGCCTTGGAGCCAATCCAATACCCTAGACTGTGACAAATGAATGGATAGTAACAATTACCCACATTCCTGATTGTACCTTGTTAAGGGGCAAAATGACGATGTCCTCATAGTTGATTTTCCACCAAGCATTATTAGGGGGTACTAATAGATTCTTTTTCTGCATCTTTAAAAAAAATACAATGCTGGCAGCTCCAAAGACTGTTACCAGGATGAGGAGAGCTATCACAATGAGCATGGTGACACCTGGATGAAGAAGATACCCAATCATTCTGGACTAGAAAATGTCACAGCTAAGCAGTCACGTTTATTCAGTAACATTCACATGCAATGGTAAAAGTAATAGGTCAGTCAATAAACATTTATTAAATGCCTACTATGCTCCAGGCACTGTCCTAAGAACTGGGAATAATGGGGAACATGCTTATTGCATAGATTACTGGAGTCAAAGGGACCTCAGAGGTTATCTTATCCACCCCCCACTCCCACCCCACTATAGATAGGTAGCCTTTCTACTACATTCCCTCAAGAGTGGTCATTTCACTTCTTCAATACCTCCAGAACCAAGGAGTTCATTATCATGCAAGGAAGACTAACTCATTTCTAAGAAAACATATGTTTAAGAGTCTGCAAGGGGGTATTGCACCAAGTTACAATAAGTGGAAGGAATGAGAGATAGGTCTCCTGCTCTTAAGAAATTTGCAAATTCAGTTCATATTTTGTAATAAATCGAGGCAAAGATTGTAAAATGGGGGGGAAATTATCTTCAGTGTCCCCAGCCTCTATTTTCTCCAAGCTCCCTCTTCATTGCACTCTATCTTCCTTCATACCAAAACATATTCTCAGTAAAGATTGTGCTTGTATCTTTGTGTGAATTATGATTAGTAACATTAACTCATATTTACATTAATAAATACATTTTGGGGTGGCTAGGTGGCGCAGTGGATAAAGCACCGGCCCTGGATTTAGGAGTACCTGAGTTCAAATCTGGCCTCAGATACTTGATACTTAATAGCTGTGTGACCCTGGGCAAGTCACTTAACCCCCATTCCCCTGCAAAAAAACAAAAACAAACAAACAAAAAAAACCAATGCATTTTGTGTGTGGTAGAAAAAAAGGGGTTTTTTTTTATATTTGCAAGATGAGGGTCAGAGATAACAAGTAATTCCCCATCTCACATGGTAAATATCAAAATCAATTTGTCACATCAAGGTATATTTGCATAACTAGTTCAAATGAAAGAATGATTTATTTATCTTCATTCTACAAATTTTAAGCTTAACTGAGGATATATATGAGGAAGGGAAAGGAAGGGAGACCTTGCTAAAAAAATTGCTTTCAAACCCTAAAGATTGCAGATCTACTTCAAATAAACATATGGTTAGCTCTGTAAGCAATATTGTATTTGCATAAATGTAATGATCTCTTGGTTTAAAATCAGACAGTTACTAAAATTCAGTAGTAATATTAGTGGTGGTGGTGGTGGTAGCAATACCCAGAAAATTCTCCAGAATTATTCATCTGAGATTCCTGGTTTGATATGATTTCTCCTTGTCTCTATGTATAGTTATTAACTTCTCTTGTCAAATATGAGGAAAGAGGTGGAATAAAAAGCAAAACTTTTTCTGCGGAGAATTAACTTTCAAAGTAAGCGCAATGAAGGGCAGCCAGCTGGCACAGTGGATAGAGTACCGGCCCTGGATTCAGGAGGACCTGAGTTCAAATCCGACCTCAGACACTTAACACTTAATAGCTATGTGATCCTAGGCAAGTCACTTAACCCCAATTGCCTCACCAAAAAAAACCCAACAACAACAACAAAGTAAGTGCAATGCTCTCTTTCAGGATGAAGAGACAACAAGAGTTCAGTCCTGAAGCTGTGTGACTCTGGGTAAGTCACTTAAACCAGATTGCCTCTAAAAAAAAAAAAAGTTCAGTCCTGGGCCTCAGTTACTGGAGAGTAAGCTTCCTCTAATAAAATGATTAAACCAAGATGAAGCCTCCTGATCACATCAAACTCAGAAGGTACATATCCCTTTTTTTAGAGTCATCACTGAGATGGGGTGCTCCAGAGTGCCAAAATTTAGAGGGTGAAATTAGTACTTGTACTCCTTTAACAACTGAGCTTAGCACTTAATGGGCAAAAATATTTAATTAAAATAGGAAGCTAATCTCACCCACATACACACACACATTAATATTTGCCTCTGTTCTGTTCTTTTCTGGGTCCCTTCCCCTCAAAAGTGCACTTTTCCTTCTCACAGAACAAAGATACTTACTTACAAATGTAGTTTGACAGTGTTCATTAGAAAAGCCACAGGCAGGTTTGTCTTTGGGAAGAGACCCATTGGGCCAGCTGCCATTGGAGAAGTCTCCCATGGGGCTAGTGGGGAAGCACAAAGTAGAGTGTCAGGGCCTACTTATTTCCTTTAGCCTCAACTGCTTTATTCCTTGGGGGCAGCTGGACAGAATGAACCCGCTGCGCCTTGCTGAGTTGTGAATCACTTCCTAGAATCTCTAATAAATCACCTAAGGAAGCTTCCAAACCGACATTCAAGTTCTTGCATTCATTCAATTCAATATTTATTAAAGTGCCTACTATGTGAAAAGCACAATGCTGAAGATACCAAGAGAAGAACAGAAACAATCCCTGACTTTAGGTTGCTTACATTCTACTAGGGGGATAAATAACAGGTACAGAGAGAAGCACATACAGGTTATTTGAGGAGGGAGAGAGTACAAAACAACTGTGGGACTCAGGGAAAGTAGTGCTTTAGCTGAGCCTCAAAAGAAAGGCAGAGATGAAAATGAAGTCATTCTATACTTGGGAAATAACTTTTGCAAACAGATTGATGGGAGATGGATTTTTTTAATTTTGAGAACAAACAATGGTTTAGTTTTTGCTCAAATGTACAGGGCAAGGAGGGGAGTAGGAACTAGATTATAGAGGGCATTAAAGGCCAGGACTGAGATTGAACAGCTTGTATTTTATTCTAGAAGAAAGGGAAGGGAAGGGAAGGGAAAGGAAGGGAAGGGAAGGGAAGGGAAGCCTACTCCTTCTCTGCATTTCTCACTACAATGTGGAAAGATTGCTATGCTGCTAACATTGTTTCCCTTGATATCAACGTTAGATCATCGAACCTTAGAATTCCAAGGAAACTTAGAGATCATTTAGTCTAGAGGTATGAAATATGCTGCTCTGGGCCATATACTGCAGCAACATTCCCTGTTGTAACCAAAATCAAATTAAAATGCACTTAAGAACTAGTCAACAAAATAAATAAAAATCCAATAAAATAAAGATAGCATCACATTTTCAAACTAAGTCAATATATGCAGCCGGCAGGGATCCTTATATAAGAATTAATGAGGGGCAGCTAGGTGGCGCAGCGGATAGAGCACCGGCCCTGGAGTCAGGAGTACCTGAGTTCAAATCCGGCCTCAGACACTTAACACTTACTAGCTATGTGACCCTGGGCAAGTCACTTAACCCCAATTGCCTCACTAAAAAAAAAAAAAAGAATTAATGGCCCTCATTTCTATTTGAGTTTGACACCACTGCTCTAGTTTAATTGTCTAGTTGTATAGAGAAGGACACAGAGCCCTAGAGAAGGAAAGGAACTTGTGCAACATCCCATATAGACTTAGTGTAAAAAATGGTATGTGAACCCAGATGTCCTCACTCTTAGGCCAGAGCTATTTCACCCTATTCTAAGCCATTTCTTCCACCAAAGTTGGATACAAAACAAAAATATAGTATTGTTTAGGGCCAAAGATATACTATTTAAAATAAATAATTAAATCCCAATGAATATACAACCATGATAAGGTGATATAACTGTAATAAGAGGCTTAAGTTCAATTACCAATTTGATGTGAATAGAGTAATTCTGTTGAGTTGCAATAGGATCCTAAGTCAGTTTGGAAAATGACCCAGCCTCAAGCATCCCTTCTAAAAGTAACCGCCACTGTTTCTACCCTGGAGTTTGCATTCAGTGAGAACATACTTCTCAGAAATAACCTGTCTTATACCTGATTATTTTCCTATGGCTGTTGTAATGAAGAAAAGGTATGAAAGTAGAAGAATCTCCAGTTTTCTTTAGGATATGGACCAAGTAATCCACTTGCCTCTCTCCAAACTCATCTATCCTGATTTGTCCTGTGATTCCTAGAAAGAGAGAATTTCTTAAGGTAAGACCAATGGAAAGAAGCAGATTTGCCCAAGATGGCACCATTCTTTCTGAAAAATCTTCCACATCATCTTGCATCTCTCTATGCATTACATAACCCCAAACACCAGACTCTGGGTTTATATATCAGAAATCAATTGCTCTCTAATCATATCTCTTTGACTTAATTTGCCCCCACTGAGAATTTCCACTGAAAACTTCAGAATGTAGTTGGTGCTTACATCTCCACAGATATAAGTAAAGGCCCTGGCTCCTAGGTAAACACCCAGATCACAAAACTAGAAAGAGAACAGTTTATGTCACTTTTCAGAAAAGTCATAAAACCACAAGTGACTCACTGCATGCCATGATTATTAATTGATCCAAATTGTCAGTCCAATCCTGAGATTCTAATCAATTTCACCTTCATCCTAGGAATGCATACATATCTCCCAGCCTTCTATTAAAGTAAAGTGTCAAATAATTTAAAATCAACTATGATATAAATCTAAGAGTTACTTCTCCCCTGGACAAGATATAAACTTGAGATTGATAGAGAGGCAATCAGCTGACCTTGCTTCAGAAGAATGCCAAGACTTCTGGCCTGAGGAATGAGAATGATCCTAGAGCTAGTGAAGTAATAAGAGAGCTGAATCATGATGCAGAGGAATAAAACTTAGATTTTCACCCTCTGTTGCTGCCATTATTTATTTGGACACTCCAGTTTGATAAGAAGGAGGTTACCTCTCTAAACACTCCAAGCTCATTTCCCTTCTTGGGAGAGTTTAAACTTTTCAGGTGATATGATCAGGCAGGAGGCCTGCCTAGGGTCTTGGAGGAGAAAGTGAGACTCATCTGGCTTCCTTTCCAGCAGCCTCAAGTTTATTTAACGTTAATTATTTTGTTTTGTTTTGTTTTGTTGTTGTTGTTGTTTGTTGGAGGGTTTTTTGCACCAAATATTTATTTTATTTTTTTCAGTTACATGTAAGGATAGTTTTCAACATTCATTTTCATAAGATTTAGAGTTCCAAATTTTTCTCTCTCCCTCCCTTTCCTCCCCCCCTCCACAAGACAGCAGCCAATCTGATATAGGTTGTATATATACAATCCGCAAGTGCTCTTTTTATCAGTTCTTTCTATGGGAGAGGATAGTATGCTTCATCATTAGTCCCTTGGGATTGTCTTGGATCATTATATTTCTGAGAGTAGTTATCATTCACAATTGCTCATAGAACAATACTGCTGTCACTGTGCACAATGTCCTCCCAGTTCTGCTCACTTCACAATACATCAGTTCATATGAGTCTTTCCAGGTTTTTCTGGGATCATCCTGCTTGTCATTCCCTATAGCACAATATCATTCCACTACAATCATATACCGCAGCTTCTTCAGTCATTCCTCAAGTGATGGACATTCGCTTGATTTCCAATTCTTAGCCACCACAAAGAGTTTCTATAAATATTTTTGTACAATTTTCTCTCCTTTTCTCTTATTTCCCTTTAATTAAAAAAGAAAAAGGGAAGTCCAAACCTTGAGGTTTGGACTATAAGTCTGGAGGCCCACATAGATCCTTAGGATGAAAATTAAGGCTCACCAGAAAGGGAAGAATTCTATGTACTGCTTATGGATTAGTGTTCTTCCTCTGTGGTGTTTTGCATTTTCTGTGGAGCTAAAATAAAGGCATCTGATATATGTTGTTACCTTGACTGTTTTCATGAGAGCCAGAGTTTTTACTCACATCTCTAAGAAACCTAGGAAAGAATCATGTTCTAAGGTTTCCAGAGAAAACTAGATGGGCTTCTCTCCTGACTTTCTAGAATTTCTTTACCACACCAAAGCAGCCAGCTCACCCTTGCATTTCATTCTTCTTCTGTGACCACCAGAGAGCCTGGAAGTCCAAGCTACCCCTTGCCATCTTTTCCACTGATTGGTCAGTTCTTCCTCTTGTGTGTGTGTGGGGGGGGGGGTGCGTGTGTGAAGGCTAGGGGAAGTCACTTAGGGTATGACATCATTAAACAAAGCTGTACTACTTCCCCATTTCCAGTCCATTATTTTATTTATTTATTTATTTAATTATTTATTTTTGGTGAGGCAATTGGGGTTAAGTGACTTGCCCAGGGTCACACAGCTAGTAAGTGTTAAGTGTCTAAAGCCAGATTTGAACTCAGGTACTCCTGATTCCAGGGCCAGTGCTCTATGCACTGCGCCACCTAGCTGCCCCCTCCAGTCCATTATTGCTGATACAGTTATCATCCCTGCACATAGCTCTGATCACATCTGAGCCCTTGCTCAGAACTCCTCAGTAGCTGCCCATTACTTAATGATTAAAGTCCAAAGTTCTTATCCTGGCATTCAAAGTTTACCATATCCCCTAACCAACCATTCCAGTCTTAGTTTTCTAATATTCTCACCATTCCATATATGTGCTTTGAATTTTCTTGATTATGGTATCAAGCCTTTGCTCACACTGTCACTATCACCTAAAATTCTATCCCTTCATCTCCACTTTTCTGAAATGCTACCTCCTCTAGATACCCTAAACCAGATGTGATCTCTCCTTCCTTCCAAAATGATTGACAATTGAATTGAATGAAAAGAAAAACAAAAGGAGATAAGAACCTTCACAACCCTTTGTATCTATCTTTTCCTCTCATCATCCTCTACAATATATTATAATTATTGTTGCAATTTGTCATCACCCCTATGAGGCTATAAATTTTATTGACATTCACAGGCCTTGTCTTGCTCACCTTTCTGTACCCCACAGTTTTTAATTCCTTACAGTATCTGGGTCCATCCTTATTCCACCACTTATTCATTACCTTTATGACTTTGGACAAGTCACTTGACCTCTTAGGACCCCAGTTTCCTCATCTATAACATAAGGGATTTGGACTAGATGTTCTCCACAGTCCTCATAGATCTTTAGATCTGTGACCCTATACTATATTTCATCAAAGTTGAACTGAATTGAAAAAAAGAAAAAGCAGAAATGTTTGGCTGTGAGCAGTGTTTGAAAGATTCCTGTCACATTAAGAAATAGAATCAAATGTGATCATAAAAGCATATCAGAAACTATAAATTACTTTGTAAAAAAATAAAGTGTTACAAGTACAAATGGTTATCATCATCCTCCTTTTCATCATCATCATTATTCAAGCCCTGTTAATAAGGCTTGTGCCCTATTGATAATAGCACTGTGCCCCCAGCACCATTTATTGCAATTAACATAATAAAGCTAGAAAGAATTCAGAAAAAAGGAAAGTAAAATGAGTAGGATTGAATAGGAAACTAGGTTCAGGATTATATATAAGCATGTGAATTTGGGGGAGGGACAGGTCACGTTCAGTTGGTTGGGAATGGGGAAAGAACTCATGAATATAAAAGGGTAGAAGATTTTCCAGAGGATGATATCTAAACCTTTCACAATCTGTAAAGAATTTGATCATGCTCCCTCCCACTCTTTGTCTTTCCAGACAGAAGACATTGTGTGTATGAGAGACAGAGATAGAGACAGAGAAACAGAGACAAAAACAGAGAGATCAAGAATCTATTTTTTTTTATCAGCAAAAGAACTTTCTCCCCTTACACTGGTATGCTCCAAAATTTTTGCTGAGTTATTGTGGTTAAAAAATTCATCACCCTGGAACTAACCTGGTGATGAGCCTCTCCCAAACAGCTAAGCTTGTCTTCGAACAACAGTGATAAAATCAGGCACTGAACTGTATATCACAATAAGGCATTGGAGTATAACTTTATTTAGGAAGAGCATGTAGCTGTAATAATAATTTTTAAATTTACATTTATATAGTGCTTTAAGGTTTAAAAATAGCTTTTCTCACAAAAATCCTGTGAGATAGCAAGTATGAGTTTTATTATCTTCATTTTATAGATGAGAAATCAGGGCTAAGGGAGTTTATATGGTTTTCCTAATGTCCCAAAATACACTGGGAACATACACACACACACACAAATATAGTTCCCTACATGGTATAAGGTGGTCCTTACTAAATGCTTCCCACACCACTGAAATCATAGATCAGGTCCAAAATACACACACACACACGTTATGTATGTGGTGTATCTGAATATATATATATGTATATATATACACAATATACAGACCTGCACCCATACACACAAATATATAGAGACATACAGACATGCATGTCTATGTGTATTTAACAGTAAGTTGATTTGCATTGGTATGAGGAAGTCCTCACTGAGGGTCCCCCCCCCCCGTATACACACACACATACATGTATACACACACATATATGTATATACACATATAGACTTATATATGTATACACATACACACATGTGTGTGTACATAAGTGATATACATCAGTATATTCATATAGAAATACTCTAGCTTCTGAAAGTACCTTACAATAAAGTCACCTCCTCCACGAAAACAGCCAACATGTAGAAAATCTGTCCATTAATGCTGTGGGGTAACTCATCTGTCACTTGTTGTCTCAGGAGATCTTAGAAGATAAGTGACTTACTATGTTCCCCACACCCTGTAATGAGGCAGCTAGATGGCTCAGTGGATAAAGTGCTGGGCCTGGAGTCAAGAAGACCTGAGTTCAAATTTGGTCTCAGACACTTACTAGCTGTGTGACCTTGGGCAGGTCACTTAATTTCTTTTTACCTTAATCCACTGGAGAAGGAAATGGTAAACCACTCCAGTATCTTTGTCAATAAAATTCCATGGGCAGTATGGTCTACACACTGTCAGACATGATTCAACAACAACAGCAATGTGGTCCCACAGCCAATATGTCTCAGAGACAGGACCTGACCAACAAATTCAGACTCCAAAACTGGGCCCCTAATTATGACATAATGCTTAATGACATATATATATATATACACACACACACACATATATGTATATATATACATATATGTGTACATATATATATAAATATTTAGATGTACAAGTACATACATATATACACACACATATACTTGTATATAGACAAACAGGTATAGGCATACAAGAGACAGATCCACTTTTTTTAGTTGGGAAAAGTAAGTTTTTAGTTGGTGCTTTTAAAACCAAAATATTTATATGAACTTGATAATGGGAGCAGACCTTGGTTGACCTGAAACAAAATGTTTAATATTCAAGCATAATAAGGAATAGAGCAGTTGAAGGTCAAGGATAGTACACTCACAACCACTTACCATGGAACTCAGTCAGATTGTCACCTTTTATGGTTCTCAGAAGCTGCCTTCCATCACGGAAATCCTTTCCTTCCTTTAACATTGCCTTTACAGCTGAAGCATAGAGTAGGACTGCATCATGAAGGTACGCAGAATAAGCACTCACCTTAAGCAAGAAAAGAGAAATTATTTTTTGTTTGTTTGTCTGGAGGCAATTGGGGTCAAGTGACTTGCCCAGCATCATATAACTAGTAAGTGTGAGAGGACAGATTTGAACTCATGTCCCCCTGACTCCAGGACTGTCCACCTAACTGCCCCAGAAGTGAAATTTTTAAAACTATCCATTTGACCAAGTGACTCTTCTCTGATCATTCACTCGGGTAACTTTCTGTATTCCACTGATTTGACTCTACAATAAACTACTTTCCATCTTCTTAATCATGTACTACCTTGTGATATTTATGCTATTGAATTGACCTGCTACTTATCACCTGTGTTACTTTTGGGGGTTGGGGGTTTTCTTTTGGGGTTTGAGGGTTTTCTTTTGGAATATTTATGTTTTGCTTCCCTCGATTATAAGTTCCTTGAATGAAGGGCTATATGTTAGAGTTCTGGGTAGCCACACTCCCACCTCATCCAGTGCCTAGAATATAATATCTGTACAAAAAATATTTATGGAAATATTCAAAAAATCAATCAGCTGGAAGAGATCTTAGAAGTTATCTAATCAAGGGGATCTTAATCATTTTATGGCATGGACTCCTTTGTTAGTATGCTAAAGACTATGGACCCCTTCTCAGAATAATACTGTTAAATATATAAAATAAAATATACAACATTATAATGCAAATTAGTTAAGTTATAAGAGTTATCAAAAAAAAATTTTTAAGACCACGTTCACAGACCCAAGGTTAAAATCCCAATGCCCTTTTTTGTTGTTGTTCTTCAGTCATTTCAGTCATGTAACTCTTCATGACCCCATTTGGGGTTTTCTTGGCAAAGATCCTAGAGTAGTTTACCATTTCATTTCTCCAACTCATTTTACAGATGAGGAAACTGATGTAAACAGTGTTAAGTGACTTGCCCAGGGTCATACAGATAAAACTGAATCCTTGAGAAGGATTTTAACCAATATAGTAGATAGGATTAATAACATTGGATTAGGAATCAGAAAGACCTAGGTTTGAATCCTGCTTTGGACACTATCTGTGTGATGGTGGACAAGTAAAATATATTTCCTGGTCCTCAGTTTCTTCCTCTGTAAAACGAAGAAATTGGACTTGATGACTTCCATAGTCCCTTCCAACTCTCAGTCTATGAACCCATGATCCTAAGTAAAGTGAAATACCTGCAGTTATATGACTAGAGAATCTAGAAGAATCTAGACTTGACCTCTCGATCCAACAACAGAGGCTTCCTTTTTACTATACCATATTATAATTTGTAGATTGATGTTGTTAGGATCTACCACCAGCTGTGTGTTCTCATTCTCTCTCCTGGTCAAGTATAGTCATTCACCTACCCTCACCTGAGGGCTCAGAGTTTTCCACATCCTAGGAAGAGTTCCTGCCACAACAGGAAGCAGTTAAGAAACCCTGGCTAGATCAGTATTAGGTAAGCCTGAGATCACTCTGATTGCCAATTTGACCTGTTAACTTTTCTGTCTTCCTGCCTCAGATTATTGACATGTGGCCTTGCTGTGTTGGAAAGCATCTGTTCTTTAGTCTACCCTATCTTGCCTGATTCTTGACCTCTACTAATTATGTCTCTCTTTGGCTTTGAATCTACCCAATGACCCCTGCTCTGTGGCATCTATTATTTTTGCATAACATTTATGGAGATAGAAATCCTAGAATATTTGGGATTGAAGGGGATTTAGAGATCATCTGGTCCAATCTTTATATCTTACAGGAGAGGGAATCAAGGCCCAGAAAAGTGAAATAATTTGACCAAGGTGACAAAGCTGGAGAGTACCAGAGTCCTATGTCCTCCCTCCTGCCCTACTCCCATGCCATGCCGGGAGGATGGGGTTGGGGGGAGGGATGAAGAAGAGATCAAATTCAAAAGCATGTCATCCTTGAAATGAAGACAGCCAAGGAGTTCACCAGAGGCGTTTATGAATTAATCCTAAAATGGATACCCTCATTAGAGAGCCTTGAATCAGACCTGTTCCACTGATGAAAGGGAACTCAAAAAGGGCTTCTCCTTCAGCTTTTCATAAACCTCCTTCATGAAATCAGAGTTTCTGGAATGTTCATCAGAAGAAGTGATAGTTATGAGAAACATAGAGTCGAAGGCTTTGGGGATGTGATCATTCTTCTGATGAGTCAACACTTCTTTCCAAAAATCCTAAAATATAAAAAGAAACATTTTGTTCCATATCCTATCAATTCTAATTTTTTCACATTGTATATTATAATGTTGGCATGTCCCCTAATTAGAACACTCTGGGCTTAAAATGGCAGTAAGATTTTGGGGATACTCTATTATATTATTTGATCCCCCTAATACCTGTGTAGACAGGGGGCTTCTTAATTTGGAGTCCATGAACTTAATATATAGATATAGCTATACACACACACATACATATATATAATTGTAATCCAGTATAATTGGTTTCTTTTGCAATCTTATATATTTTAATTAATGCATTTAAAAACATGAATCTGAGGAGTCTATAGGCTTCACTAGACTCTGCTAAAGAGACAGATGATACATACAAAAAAGAGGTTAAGAACCCCTGAGATTGTACAAGTATTATTTTTTCCTTTTGTTTTTTAATAGCATCTCCATTTCCAAATATGATTGCTCCCCTTCCCCTACTTATTCCTTGTAGCAATGATTTTTAAAAGAAAGAAAAAAAGAGCAGTTCAGCAAAAGCAACAAACATATCAATCAAGTCTGGCAGTATATTTGATATTCAACATCCATAGTGTCCTACTTCTTTAAAGAAAGATGGGAGGTATATTTTCTCCTTTCTTCTTCAGGGCCAAGCTTAGTCATTACAATTAAGCTGCATTTGGTTTCAATTTTTGTTATCATCATTTTTGTTCTTTTGATTTACATACTTGTAGTCTATTATTTTATGGTTTTCTTACTTCACTTTGCATTAGTTCCTAAGGGTCTTGCTATGCTTCTCTGAATTCATATCTACCATTTCTTACAGCACAGTAATATTTCATTACATTTATAGACAGTAATATAGTTAGTTAGCCTTTCTCTCAGAAGATGAGCATGTACTTTGTTTCCAATTCTTTACTACTACCAAAAAAAATATTGCTATGAATTTTTTTGGTGTATATGGAACCCCTCATTCAGTCACTGACTTCCTTGGGGGTATTTGCCTAGAAGTGGGATCCTAATACAAATCCTATTATCTCCATGTTATAGTTGAAAAAACAGACTCAGAGTGGTGAAGCTACTTCTCCAAATTTATACTGCGTTTATACAGAATTGGAACCTAGGTCTTCTGACTCCAAATCCAGAGTCCTTTCTGCCACAATATGCTATAGAGCTTGATCTCAATTGGTCTAAATATGAGTTCCCTGAAGTGTCTGCATTATTTGAATCTGTACCGCATATTTCCAGTGGGATAGAATCAGTTTTTATATTTTACATAACTTTGATTAATACTAACCTGAATACATGCAACCAATTCAGGGAATTTCTGTTGTTATTTACACCATTAAGACCAAGCTATGTGTCTAGTAGTAAAGTAAGGCTTCTGGAAAAATCATATAATGTATGGCAAATGTATTTTTCTGGATAATTTCAATGAAAAGCAATAGTTTAATGAAAACAATATAATGTTTCCTATATGAGTGAACTGGTATGGAGATAAGAAGGTATATATGCAATATTTGAAAATGTACTATTGGAATATGAATAGACTGCTTCACTGACACAATCTTAAAGGTTATAACTTTTGTGGTTTTACATCATAAGGATTTGGGGAAAGACAAAAATTACTTTTCTGTCATGTAGAATTCTAAAGGGCCCTGGGTTATCTACCACCTCAGGTTATTCATACCACTTCTTGTTTTCCTTCAGTTTGCTAGCTGAAAATAGCCTTTACCCTAAGAGAATTACATACTTAAGAGGCATTTCAGTGTACCTTGGTCTTAAAGCAAAAGTCAGAGGGCAATATCGCTTATCCTCCACAGGACTCACAAACAATCACTGTTTATTCACTGACCTCTGACTGCTGCAAAATGAAGAAGACAAATTTCCCAGGGGGTAGTCCCAGCATCTCTGTGGCCAGAAGAATAGCCCAGGCATCAGCCATGCTGCAGATTAAAATGATAACTACAGAAACAGAAGACAGAATTAGCCACTCTGGGGACCCAACTCCCACCCTTAATAAAAACCAAATCCCAGTCTGAAGTGTAAGCATGACATGAGAGCCAAAAAATGTTGTGTGTGGGCGGGGGAGAGATCCCAACATATCACACAGCCTTATTTTTCTCATTTAAGTGGCAGCTTGGCATAATAGATGGTGAGCAGACCTTGGAACCTGGAAGACCCGATTCAATTTCCTCCTCTACTCTCTATGGGCTGTGTGTCCCTGGGCAAGTTACTTAAAGTCTCAGTGTCCCTCAGGCAATTCTCAGAGTCCACAAATTGCAAAGATGCTGATCTTCAATCAGAAGTAAAAGTTCTTCATCCATCCCTTCCTACACTGATGAACTCAAGGACTGGGTCAAGGAGGGAAAAAGCTTCATTCATGAAAACAGGAAAGTATCTTGCCACCTTTGCCCCCAATTGAGTCATTGTTTCAGCTCTCTAATCTTCCCCTCACAGCCCTGTCAGAGCAGACAGAGCACTGGACTTGGAGACAGGAAGAATAGGGTTAAAATCCTTCCTTAAGCATTTACTAGCTGGATAATCCTGAGCAAGTCACTTAAGCTCTCTCAGCCTGTTTCCTCATGTGTAAAATTGGCATAACAGCACCTACCTCAGAGGGTTGTTGTGGGGATCACATGAGATAACACATCAGCCAACAAGCATTTAAGTGTTTACTATGTGTCAGGCACTTTCCTCAAGGCTGGACAGACAAAGGCTGAACACTTTCCAAACCTTAAAGCCCTATGTACACAGTAGGTATTGTCACTATTACTGATGCAGTGCTTGAATCCTATTTCTCTTCTGCTCAACACACCTCAGTGCCTCCCTATTGCCTGTAGAAGAAAGCCCAAGGACTTTAGTGTGGCATAGAGGAGCCTCCACAATATGGTGCCACCTTACTTTTCCACCCTCATCACCCTTATTCCCACCTTTATCTCATACTTCACCGCAACTCTCCCACCCCCATGTACTGTATGCCCCAGCCAAACTGACCTCATAGTTTTCTGAATATATCCCATGCTCCAAGCCCTGTGTGCCTTTGTTCATACTATTCTCTGTGCTTGGAGTATCCTCTCCTGCGCCATGCTCCCCAAGTACACCCTAGTCTCTGTCTGTAGACATCTTACCCATCGTCCAAGGCTACATTACATGCCTCCTCCTTGAAACACCTTCTTGATTATCCTGACTAAAAGCAATCCCATGATCCCTCTCTAATCTGACCACAGAGAACTTTTCTCATGCACTTAAAAAAAAAATCTCATTTACATTTATTTGAATGCATCAGAGTATATGTCTAATCACCCATACAAGACTGTAACTTCCTAGGCTGAAGGATTGTTTTGTTTTCTCTTTGTGTCTTCCAAACACACTATTCTGTACATGATAGGTGCTAAATAAATGCTTGTAGGATGAAAGAATCCAATGAAGTCGTGGATTTGGACTCAAAGGGCCTGAGTTTGATTTCTGACTCTGCCTCTTATTACTTGTGTGATACTTAGGACAAATTATTTTAATTCTTTGTGCCTCAGTTTTCTCTTTTGTAAAATGTTGTGGGGGGTTAGATATATGAAGTAAGTTAGAGAAAGGAGTCAAGGATAATATTGTGAACCTAGGTGATTAGAAGTATTGTGGTACACTCAACAGAAATAGGGAATTCAGAAGAGAATAGAGTTTTGAAGGAAAGATAATGAATTCTGCTGTGGCCATGATGAATCTGAGATACTATGTGACATCCAGTTTCAAATGTCCCCAAAAAATTTATAAAGGATTGGTTTATGTGAGAAAAACTAGGACTGGATATATAAATCAGAGAGTCATATGTACAGAGATGATAATTAAGCTCATAGAAATCTTGAAGGAAACTTCGTGGAAAACAAGAAGGAATATTTAGAGGAAGAGATGAGGGTGAGAATGCATTCCAGAGGTGGAAATCGGAATGGTAAATTTGGAGAAGAGAGATTAGATTAGATTGGTTTTGAATAAAGAATGCACTTATAAAGAAGAATAGCATGAAATTAATCTTGAAAGGTGGATGGGAAACTCAAGAAAGCCTAAAGGGTTTTCAATGTCAAGCTGAAGTTTGTGTTTTGTGCAAATGATAATGGGGAGCCACTGAAGCTTCTTGAGAAGGGAGTTGTTGATATGGCTAGACCTGTGCTATATAAGGTGAGGAGGACCAGCACCATAGAGTCAAATCTATGGCAATCAAATCCAACTGAGGTGGATAAATGAGAAAATGCATGCAAAATGCCCTATAACCATAAAGTACCATGCAAATATTTTAACATTATTATTAGTATCACCTCTTCAGTGATATCCTATGTTGTGTCCAGAACAAGGTATGAAAATTGTGTATAGTGTTTGGGATTGGGGGGGGGGGGCAGGGAGAAATCACTGAAATAAACAGTCACCTAGGATCTGAATTCACCAGGAAAGAAATGTCCCCCATCCCACCCCACATGATGCCCCATGACCATTGTCTTTCTTCTTTCCTTTTCTTTCTTTTTTTTTCTCATTCTTTTGCCATTTGATTCCATTTGCTGTTGGGGGTTGGGAAATGAATCTAGCAAAGTTTTAGCATAATTGCTTTTATCTACTGTATATTCTGCATAAATAAAGAGGTTGTCCCTGAAAATCTCACTCCCTGCTTCAGAAGCAAGTATTTTAGAATCAAAGATAGGAGGGACATATGAAGAATCCTTTACAACCCTTGAATGCATTTGCCTTTGTAGGGACTTAAGCTAAGAGTGATACAGTTAATTTAGAAACACTGACAGATCAAACAAGGCACTAGGGATAAAAATGGAATAGGAGGGCTGGTTCAATTGCCCTTATTCAGCAACAACATAGCATTTTGTGATTTTAAAATGATTTAAATTTCTCGAATTTTCTTTGCAGGACAATGACCCTGTAAAATGTCAGTTTTGTTATCCTGAAACTGGGATATAGAGAGGTTAAGGGATTAGCTGTCAGCTACCCAGCAATCCATATGGTTAGGAGGCATCACCAATACCAACTATGCCACCCTTAATAAGACAGTGACTGCCAGATTCTTATAGTGCAGTGAGGGAGTGTAACATTGCTTTTTATATGACACAAATGAAGTGATGACTGCTTTATAAAAATTAGCTTAAATGATACCTTTTACCTACTTAAATATAAGTTGATTATTAATTCAGGTCTGAAATGAAAGTACAAATACATAATTTAAATACTGATGTTAAACTAAGAAAGTCCATGTATTGCCTGGAAAACTGTCAGAGACCATAATTTGAGAATCATTGCAATAAATATAATTGGGCTTTGACTTCAGAAAAATCAAATGTCATGTTGAAACCGAGGACTGATTATTTATTGTTTACATATACACAATGTATATGTCTCGATGACATTAATTATTGTATTCATCAGATCACCTTTAAGCATGTTTTGGTATTTTTCACATTTCTGAAAATGAAAAACTCTTTGCTTGCTAAATATGTGCCCCTTTTGGTCAAGTATTAAAAATAAAAACTGTGCCTGCCCACTACCACCCAGCCCCACCCTCTTCTTACTTCTGGCAGAGGATGTTACAAGTTGGAGATTCTCTTGAAGGAGAGCTTGATTGTTGCTACGACACCTGACTTGTGTAGTGATGACAAAATGGGATTTGAGCTGGTTTTCCACAGTTGTCCACAGCTCACCAATTTCATGCCAAGAGGAATCCCTTGAGGTTCCTCCAAACAACCCAATGTGTTTCCAGCCAAAATAGTGTAGAATTGCCTGAAGTACTTCCCCCATTTTTTGAACAGGTGACACAAGATTCATGTAGGTATCATACAAGAATCTGTTCTCCAATCTAGTTGTTTGCCTGACAAATCCAAATATGGGAATGTTCCATTGTGAAGCCAACAAGCCAGTGACCTGGGAAGTCAAAAAGACTCTTCTTCATGAAGGTGTTCACAATTCAGTAAAAAACTTCATTCTAAAGCACCTTGATAAATCAATCATTTGGTGAGATCAAACCATATCCCTACTTGGATAAAAGTCATGGGCCCTCTATCATTAAATATCCAATACATTCATTTTTATGGATAAGTAAATTGAGGCCCTGAGAAATAAGGTGACAGAGAATAAGCATTCCTATAGTAAAAAACATGGTTTACAATCTTGGAATTCAACCCAAAATTATATTTGCATAATAGCAAGTTTTTGCCTCATTTATACTTGTAGTAGTGACCTCTGAAATCTTTGTGAATAATGTACTAATTCCCATTATACAGGAATAAGATAGAAAAAGGAGGGGATATAACTATGTCTCAACTAAAGACAAAAAGGAAATAAAGTGCTCATTAGAGTTTTCCCATTGATGAATGTACCTCTATTTTGAGTGTATCTATCTAGGAGTGTTTGAGCTAGGTTTGAAAGTTGAGTTGAGACTTAAAGGATGCATACTCAGCACACATGTAAGCAGGTCTTCATTTCTCAGACATATCTGGAACATACCATTTTCATATGTGTATATATATGTATACACACATCCATATATACACTCATATAGAGACAGTAGAGATTATATATGTATTATATGTGTGTATATATACATATATATATACATGTATGAATGTATATATGCATATCCTTTGAGCTTCACAACAATTCCTTAAAGAAGATAAGGTAATATTATTATCGTTATCTGAACTTTCCAGATGTGGAAAATGAGGGTCAGAAAAGAGAAAAGGCTACCTGCCAAAGAACTACCATTACTTGAGTAGGTAGCATGGAATGATAAAGACACTGGATTTGAAATCAGAGTCCCTGGCTTTGGATCCCAGCTCTGCCTCTTGAGATGTGTGTAATCCTGGTTCAGCTAACTACTTGCTCTGGGCCTTAGCTTTCTTATCTCTAAAATAACCTTTAAGATCCATTCTAGCTCTAAGTTTATCTTACTATCTTTAAAAAAATTATTTCTTAATTTCTCTTCATGATAAACCTTTACTCCAGATGGTAGAAGAATAAGCTATATATCTGGACCTGATATGGCTATTTTTTTCCCAATTAACAATCTTTTCCCCACCCTTCTACCTCCTCCTCTGTACCTCATCAGGGTCAGCTAGGTGGTGCAGTGGATAGAGAGCTGCACCTAGAGTTAGGAAGACCTGAATTCTAATCTGACCTTGGACACTAGCTGTTCAATCCTAGACAAGTCTCTTAATTTATCTCAGCCTCAGTTTCCTCATATGTAAAATGGAGATTAATAATAGCACCTACCTTACAGGGTTGTTGTGAGAATCAAAGGAGAGAATATTTGTAAAGCACTTTGCAAACCTTAAAGTATTATAGAAATGTAAGTCAAGCAAAATAAATTCCTGCAGAAATCATAAGAAAGGAAATGCTGAGGATAACATTATTTATAATGGACTATTCAAAACTCATGGAAATACAACCCAGCTATTTTTTATTGGAGAATTTTAGTAATGGTTATCAGAAGTTTTGAGCTTAGTTACTATCACTTGGCTAATATTGCCATAGAGATACTCCCTTTTCCAAAAAGAGAACACACCACAGTAAAAATGTCATGAACATTGCATACTCCACCTCTGTTGCTCTTGGGCAGATGGGTCCAAAGAGGGCAGAAATCCTTTCTTTCTGGACTTGCTTGATAAAACCATCAAGGGATTCTTTGGCACTGCAGGCTGAGTTGGTATATGTAAACTCCATGGTATAGTTACCCAAGTAAACTGGGTCAGAATTGACCTTCTCTGTGGCAATCTGGATGGCAGCACCCAGTCTCTGGGCACTAAAAGAATTTGAGATGTTCCAGGGAGCTTGGAAGCCCACAATGAGCTTAGTATCCTCTAGACACATGACCAACAGGCTGGGAAAGAATACAAAAATAAGGGTTAGGTAGGTAGGGCAGTGGGACATCCCCCCATACAAACCCAGCTTGAGCAGGCAGTTCCGAATGATCCTGAGAACCATGAATTGTCTTTAACTCCTTGATCATCTCAGGACTTGGAGTCACAGCCTCCCAGCTGCTTGTGCCAGCAGCTTAAATTCTAGCGAGTTCCCCATGGGGATTGTTTTGCTTTTAATTAAGTAGCACTAATTAATTGGAACCTTTCTTTCCTCTGGACTATCCTCTAACAAAACACAGAGATAGGAAGAAAGGCTGGAGTGAAAAGTCAGCCTGAATCTTAGTCCCAACATTGCCCCCTTGCTATGAGACACAGAACAGGTCATTCAGGCTGTTTTCACTTTGCTTTTTTGATCTGGAAACTGAGGGGTATAAAACTGTTTCAGCTTCTCTCTCAAGAGTTTCCCCCCTCTCACTGTCCGGGGAGGGGGGCATCAGGAGCAATTGTGGATGCGAAACATATTTTGAAAAGTTATGTTTATTGGCACATAGCAAGTGAGTGGTGATCCCATATCCATTGTACATCCTTTGTATTTCCCTAATAGGGGAGCTAGTATTATGTAACCCAGGCTGTCTGAGCTTTCCAGCAAGCCATCCACTATACTCTTTTTAGACAATTTGGGTTTTCCTCTTCTGGATCAGATTTAGATATGTTGGTTTTTCTATCCAATTTGAGTCTCTGCTTCTCACAGAAATTAATGTTGACTAACTACATATTTATCTAGGATGCTCTGCCTATAGCCAACTGGTAAAACATGAAAAATCCATGTGTTCTTTTCTTTAAAGCCTTAACCTAAGCAAATAGTTCACTGGTTCCAATATACACAATGAGAAGAAAACCCGAGTTCTGTAGAAAGTTATTACTATGTCATCCTTATTATGCCATTGATGATGCTATCGTTATTCCCCCTTTGGGGAATTTTACTAATGATTTTCATTTACAGCATTGATAAACATGGCTTTGTATTAACTTTGCATATACATTTAATCCTCAACTTTCACAGGGTAATGTTCCTAGAAAATGGTGTGAAAGTCAAAAACACAAATGTTGATACATTGAACTTATGGGAAATAGTGGGTTAGGTTTCTGCAACCACCCAAAACTGTAATCTTTCACTAAAGGTTGCTGAAGATACACTTTTCTGCATACAGATCTTTATAACAAAACATTATGCACTTTTCCTTAACACAGTAACTATGGAATAACCCACAAAATGCAGTACACAAAATCAAATTGGTAATATTTTTTCTCTCTAATAATTCCCTAGAATTCTGTGGCCTTTTGTGCTATCATCTCAATTTTTAAAAAAAAATATTTCAGACAATATTCATTTTTCATAACACATATCATCTATAGTTCCATAAATACTTTCCCTCTCTTTTTGAATATAACAAATAGTGTATATGTTAATACCAAAAACCACACTAAGACAAATCATTGACTTTGCATACTTGGGCTTAAACCTCAAAGGACTTGCACTATGGTTTGGGGGCACAATTGCAACCCAAAATTTGAGTTTTAAAGGCAAACAATGAAAATATGCAACAAACATGAAGGGAGCTCTTTACAGTAGTAGGATGAAGAAGACCAGTAAAGTATCTAGTGGGATTTCAGCTACTCCACAAACTTGCACGCATCCAGCTTCTCATTTTCTTTTTCTTTATCAAACATAACTGCAAATGTGCATGGTTGCCAACATGAAAATGAAAATAAGGTTACTACAGGGGCAGCTAGGTGGCGCAGTGGATAAAGCACCAGCCCTGGATTCAATAGGACCTGAGTTCAAATCCAGCCTCAGACACTTGACACATACTAACTGTGTGACCCTGGGCAAGTCACTTAACCCTCATTGCCCCACAAAAAAAAAAATGAGGTTACTAATAAAACATGGGAATGAGTCAAGGTCTAAAAGTTAAATGCTCAAATGTTGAGGATCTATTGTATTTTGCATTTACTCATATAAGTGCAAATTGTTTCCCCCAACAGTAAACCCCTGGAGAGCAAGATAGTTTTGGTTTTGTCTCCATAGCCCCAGAATCTAACACATAAAAAATACTTGTTGAATGAATGAATGAATGAACCTATTCAGTAATTATTACCAGGATTACTTTTTTAAAATAATATTTTGTTTTCCCCAATTATGTTTTCATTTGTTTGTTTGTTTTGTGAGGCAATGAGGGTTATTAAGTGACTTGCCCAGGGTCACACAGCTAAGTATCAAGTGTCAAAGGTTGGATTTGAACTCAGGTCCTCCTGAATCCAGGGCTGGTGCTTTATCCACTGCACCACCTAGCTTCCCCCCTCCAATAACATGTAAAGATAATTTTTTTTTGTTTGGTTGGTTTTTTTGTTTTGTTTTTTTTAGTGAGGCAATTGGGGTTAAGTGACTTGCCCAGGCTCACACAGCTAGTAAGTATTAAGTGTCTGAGGCCGGATTTGAACTCAGGTACTCCTGACTCCAGGGCCTGTGCTCTATCCACTGCGCCACCTAGCCGCCCCAAAGATAATTTTTAACATTAATTTTTTAAAAAATTTTGAGTTCCAAATTTTTTACCTTCTTCCCTCACCTCCCACCTCCCTGAGATGGTAAGAAATTTGATATAGGTTATACATATTCAATTATCTACAACATACGTATTAGTCATATTTGAAAAAAGACATAGACCCAAAGGAAAAAAACACACACAAAAAAAGAAAAAAAAGTGAAAAATTGTATGCTTTGATCCGAATTCAGACTCTACCAGTTGAAGGTGAATGGCACTTTTCAACAAGAGTCCTTTGGAATTGTCTTGGATCATTGTATTGCTGATACTAGCTAAGTCACTGATCATCATACAGTATTGCTATTACTGTGTACAATGTTCTCCTGGAGAACTTTTAGTTAAATATCACTCATTAATAGAACTCTTTCATTATCAGAACTTTTCCTAATGTAGTCAAAATGTAGTGCAGTCTAACAACAAAAGGTTGGGGTCTGGAAGTTGAGAACAAGCAGTCCTAGTCCCAGCTCTGACAACTAAAGCTATGGACTCAAGCAAGTGAAGCACCACTGATCTGAAGGATTTCCCCATCCTGATAAAGCTGAGTATGTACTTAGCACTCTTTGAGTGCTTGAAAATTAGCACAAGTAAGTAATTAGAGCCTCAGATGTGGGGAATGGGAATAAAGAGCTTGGGGACACTCTTATAGACCCAATTACCTAGGCTGGGAAACCATTACAGCTGTGTCTTGTGCCCTCACCTGAACATGTACTTTGTTTTCTCAAAGTCATTTGGGGCTCTAATTATTTTCTGCAGAACTGTTGGCTCCATATAGCTCAACTCTTTAAGCAACTCCCTGACCCTCAGGGAAAGCCAGAGAAGTAGCCATCTAAGTAAGTAAGAATTCCTTTCCTTCGAGAGCCTTAATCATTAACACTCCCTTTAATGCAGGCCGGGGTATGTTCTGCCCTTAGAAAAGGAGGCTCTTCAGCCAAGTCTAAAAAGACCTGAGGTGAAAATCCAGTTAGGTGGGTCAATGTAGGCTGTGACTGAGAAAGAGGGGGTTATTTATTCTGTGAGTGCTGCTTCTCTCACCTGTTCTTCTTAGAACAGCCTGACTGCAACTGTAACTGGTCAGTCCTGCATTATTTGACCTTTTCTCAAAAGTAGGTTTGGAACAATGGTGCTTTATTGCATGTTCCATATTAACAGCAAGCTGGGCTACCGGGGCCAGGGTGGAGACTTTTGATATTTACTAATGCTTTGTGCTTTGTTCTTAGGACTCTCGACTCCGTTTCCGGTAAAAAACAAAACAATCTCAGAGGCTGATGTCCTTAATGATTGATTGACCTCTGTAACAGAATCACTTCCTGACTTTCTCATCACCATCTATCTCCTTGATCTTTATTTTCTTCTTCCTCCTTCTACTCTGGGACTACTAGTATGGACATTTAAATGTTTTTGCTGGATCCCTTTTGTTTTTATATCACATTTGTTATAACTCCACCCTTCCTTTTAACCCAGAAAAACAATTAAGCAAAACCATCTGATTCAGGAATTGTATCAGACCAGATGAGCAGTATCCCATAGCACTAGTAGCCCTCAGCCTCTCTGCCATGATGGGGAGAGTTATGGTCCATTTTCTGTTCTCTTCATTGGTTTTTCAGTATCTCAAAGTTAAATGTTCTTCTTTTCACCTGCAATTATGTAGCCACTGTGTATATTATCTTGTTTCTGTTGTTCTTGCTTTTCAGCAGTTCACATAAACCTTCCCATGTTTTCCTGAATTCCTCATAGTCATCGTTTTTTACTGCATAATAATATTTCCTTACATTCACATACTATAGTATTTTTTAGTCATTCCCTAATTGATAGCTACTCTCCTTGTTTCTACATCTTTACTGCTAAAAAAGAATGCTGCTTGGAATATTTTAATATAAATATCGAACCCGTCCCTGGTATCTTTTAGGGTATAAGCTCATTAGTAGGATCACTGGGTTGAAGGATACAGGCAATTTGATTATTTTCCTTGTATATTATTAATAGCTAACACATTATTATTGGGCATGTAGGTTGTACAGTAGGCTGGGCCTGGGAAAGGAAGACTGATCTTCCTGAGTTCAAATCTGACCTCAGATACTAACTGTAAAATGAGCTGGAGAAGGAAATGGTAAAACACTCCAGTATCTTTACCAAGAAAACCCCAAATGAAGAGTCTGACACCACTGAAATGATTGACCAACAATGCTCAATTGCATCATCTTAATCTCTGCTGTTCATGCCAAATCAATTTTTAGTAAGCATTAGTGGCTATAAGCTAAAAGGGGGGATTTACTTATCACCAAGGTCACTGAAAAATACCATCAAATGAGCAAACAAAAGCCAGAGGAATACAATAATGATCATCAATATTTAATAGCATCAAGTATCCTTGTAACCTGGTAACCTACTCCCAATGTTCATTTAATCAGCACATTTTATCTTGAGTTCCAGATATCCCATGAAGTAGTCTAGTCCCTGCAAACATCTTCCCTTGAACATTCTAGAATAAGCCTGTTCTCAGAGCAGCTCTGAAAGGAGCCCTTCCTAGTAGATCTACTTCTCTGATTCTAAGTCACTTGCAGAGATCCCTAGATAATTCTGCTAAAATCTGTTAGTAACAAGGCTCAATACAATTTAGTACGGTCTCCTAAATTTCCTTTTCCACGAATTAGTTTATTAGGTGAAAACTAATTTAAACTTTAAGGATCTAACCCTATTAACAATAGAGCTATGTAAATAACAAGTAATTAGGAACCCATAATTCACCTGATACTTCAGAGACCACTCACTCTTTCTATCTTTATCCAAACCATGTATCTGATATGCACAATGCCATAAGAAGCTAAGGATCTGAAGAATCTTTAAAAATCCGTGAAAGCCAAACTTGTAAAATGAACCCTTTTGTCTATTAATATTATCAGACATGGGCTTCCAAATGGGGGTGGGGGGGTGGAGAAGAGGACATGATTTAAAATTCTTTACAATTATCAATATAATTTTATATGTAAAAACCTCAATCAAATTTTGAAAAATTATTGTTAAAACATATCCAAGGCTTGCATATTCCATTAAATATATTTGGAGGTCAATCATAGGTATAGCCTAGTTTTTAGATTTCTAATAGTTTAATCTTGTTGCTTTCTCAAAGTTTACTGCTGCATTAAATTTTAAAATAACTTTTACATCTCTGTCTTATTCCCCCATTTTTGAGGATATATGTGTATGAATATATTATACTCATATCATCTTGAAATAATGAGATACTTTAAGGACCTAATCTTATACATGAGAATATAACTCTTAGTAAGGAGATGGCAAACCTAAGGACTCATTTACTTAGTTACATAGGATATTGAGTTGACTACAAATACAGATTAAAAAGATTAAGATCTTTCATACTTGCAGCCCATTATAGTAACTCAGATGTTTCTGTATTAATTAATTAATTAATAGATTTAGTATTACAATGACAAAAACTTCCATCATTCATCTGCCTTGTTTATAGAAATTTGCTAAGAAAGGACAAAGGAGGGACATGGTTATGATGGTATCAAGACTGTCTGTTCAAGGGCACAAACTGACCTGATATAAGCCATAACAACGGGAAAACTCCCTTAGTTCTATTTGATTCTAGGTAAGAGTCAAAGTTAATAGTCAAACACAAAGCAAAGTTCTACATTATTTGTAGAGTATCAGTTGGTCCGAGAATTAACCAAGAAAGAAAATGTCCCATTTGGAAAGGAAATAGCACAATGGGAAACTGAGTCAAGAGGATCCTACCTTTGCCTATGGTAAGGCCATTCCCCTAAATTTTTTCCAGGGACAGACACCCCTTGTAGCAGTCTTCAGATTGCTATCCCTTTGGGCAGCACATGGCATTCCCTTTGATTGGTAGACTATAGGCTTCATGAAAATTCTGACAGTTGTACCTGAAATCAAGACTTAGAAGAGTGTTAAATTACAGCCCCAAGAGACTTTACCTCAAATAGCAAAATTTAACTAATTAAAGCTTAGGGCTAGGTTATTTTTACTTTTCTCATGCTTTAATAATAGTTAAACAATGAGCACATATAAGGAGATTTTATTTATAAATAAAGAATAACCACATTCTGGAGTTTTACACATATGGTGAATACATGATAGTTGACTTAAGACCCCAGAAAAATTCTGGCCACTTTAAGTCTCCAATTTGTATTGCCTATTAACCCCTTAGTGTTCACATTTACTAATATTTATATAGTGCTTACTGTGTGACATGTACTAAACACTTTATAATTATTATGTTGTTTGATCCTCAAACAACCCTGGTAGCTGAGTTATTATTATCCCCTTTACAGATTAGGAAACTGTGGTGAATAGAAGTGAAGCAACTTGATTTGAACTCAGGTTTTCCTATTCCTATCATATAGCATTTTTTTTTTTTAGTGAGGCAATTGGGGTTAAGTGACTTGCCCAGGGTCACACAGCTAGTAAGTGTTAAGTGTCTGAGGCCGGATTTGAACTCAGGTACTCCTGACTCCAGGGCCGGTGCTCTATCCACTGCGCCATCTAGCTGCCCCCTATCATATAGCTTTAATGCCAAAAAGCAAATGCATCTTGCATTAAATTCTGATTTATCACAATTCTAATAGAACATATACCACTGTAAATGAGACTACATAATGATTTTGTTTCAGGAGAAATTTTGATCAGGTCATATCTGGATTTATAATCACTAATGGTAACATTCAAAATTCCCAAATTCCCAAGAACCATTAGCTGTCAACACCTCAAATTTCAGGGTCTACTTTTTTTAGTTAGCTAAAAATATAGGCACAATTGGTGGCTGTATTTGGTGTCATGGAGACCTGAAGTTGAATCCTTCCTTAAACAGGATTTGTCTTAGCTGTGTTGTACTGAGAAATTCATATAATCTCTTGGCCTCAGTTTCCTCATATAGAAATAGAGATAAATAATTGTATTTACCTCACAAGAATGTTGTAATGATAAGATCCAATGAGAATTTAAGTGCTATGTGTTAGTTTTTTATTATTATTATTATTATTGTTATCTTCTTGATATGTAGGGGAGGTATAAAAATTTCTTTGTAAAATCTGCTATATAACTGGAATCTAACACTTCCTGCTTGTAGACACAATGGAAGTTAAACAATATTGTCTTTAAGTATAGGGTCTCTGAAAACAACATATTTTTATGTTGGTATGTTGATGACTTCTAAGAAATGGACCTTAAAGTCAACAGACGACTCACCAGTCCTATCTTATATTCAAGTATAAAGACAACATCTGTCTTATCAGAAACTTGTAGTATATGTGTTTATAGAAAAGTACAAAGGGTAAAAGGTGTGTATGGATATCTGTTCAGGACCTGCAACTTCAAAAGATCAGACTCTAGCATTTTGGGTGTTCCCCCCACATTTGTTATACCCTTCTGGAATTATGCTGATTAGTTGGGTTAGAAATGAAATTAATCAGCCCCCTGGTGATTGAGTCACTCAACACAGGACTAGACTGCCACTCAGACAACAAGTATACAGGATAATATCAACCCATACTTTAAGCTTTTTCATCTTTTTAGGGTCTCACCTTCACACCATAAGGAGGCATTAGAGGAAATTGCATTATGTGTGTGTGTGTGTGTGTATTCAGTGTTTTTCAATCACCAGAACATTTGAGTAACCTTTGGCTCACAAAACTTTTATTCAAAAGGTCACATATTTGGAGAAGCCAAGGGTGGGGTGGAGTAGTATTAAGCAAAACTGTGTGCTAGGCACTCAGGATACAAAGATGAATTCACCGGTACTTGCTTTTAGGGAATGCACATTCTATAAAGGGAAAACAATGTGTTTATAAATCTATATGGTATGTGTATACACACACACACACACACACACACACACACACACAAAATAAAAAGCATTTAGGAATAGAACACCCAAGAAAGACATAATGTAGACTAATGTAGAAATATGTTTAACATGATTGTACAGTATAACCTGTATCAGATTGCTGCTGTCTTAGGGAGGGGAGAGGGAAGGGAAGGAGGGAGAAAAATTTGGAACACAAAATCCTACAAAAATGAATGTTGAGGGAGCAGCCAGGTGGTGCAGTAGATAAAGCACCAGCCCTGGATTCAGGAGGACTCGAGTTCAAATCCAGCCTCAGACACTTGACACTTTCTAGCTGTGTGACCCTGGGCAAGTCACTTAACCCTCATTGCCTCTCCAAAAAACAAAAAACAAAAAGAATGTTGAAAACTATATTTGCATCTAATTGAACAAAATACCATCAAGATGGAAAAAAAAAGAAAGGCATCATGTAGAAAGCAGTGCTTGAATTAAGTCTTGAAGGAAGCCAGGGACTTCAAGATTCAAAAGTATGAGGATCAGTTAACACAATTGGGCATGGTTAGCCTGGAGAAAAGAGTTGATGTGGGGCTGGGAAAACATGATAGCTGTGGGCACAGACTTTAAGCCGTTCATATACAAGAGGACTCTGTTTCAGGATGTAAAACCAGAACAATGGATGAAAGTGGTAAAAAGGCCAGTCTAGTCTTGAAGTCAAGACAAAATATCCTAATAATTATGATTATCCAAAAGTGGAATGGGCTAGGTTGAGGTGGTGGATTCCCCCTAACTGAAGGTCATTAAGCAGAACTTTGATGACCACTTGCTTGGTGTGTTATAGTAAGGATTTTTTTCATATATAGATTGGACTAGATGACCACTGTGGTCCTTTCCAAATCTCAAATTCTGTGAAGTGGGGAAGGAATATCTTTTAATCATGTAAGATAGCCAGTACAAAGGGAAGGAGACAGGAGATGGAGTGATATGTGTAAGGAACAGCAGGAAGACCATGTTGCCTGGACCATAAAGTACAAGAAAGGGGAGTAATGTACATAATGAGACCACAAATACAGTTTGGGGCCAAACATTTCACTTATAATACCATATAGACAAAGTGACTTAGTCAAAGTCCAGACCAATATGGTTTTTTTGGTCATTCATTTGATAAACAGAAGAAATTTCAAAAGGACATGTAAAAAATGGGGCATTTAATGATAGCCACCCCATTCTCTCCAGGTGCTTACATGTCACTGTTTTTGGTTCTCCTCCTACCTATCTGGTAACTCCTCAGATTCTTTTCTAGGATCATCATCCATGTTCTAACCAACCCTGAACATCCATTGTCCCTCAGAAGACATTGTGCTGGAATCAGGAAGACCTGAGACCAAATCCAGCTAAGACAACTGTTGAGGAATTCTTCCATATTAAAATTTTAAATTTTAAAGTAGATTTTTATTGATGTCCTTTTTATGTATTACCATTATTTCCCCCCATTTCTTTCACATTGATTTTTTTAATAGAATTGCCCACCAGTAGATTGGGTTGCCTTGTGAATAACTGATATTTATACAACTCTTTGTTTGGTTGTGGGGTTTTTTGTTTTTGGGGGTTTTTTTGGTGAGGCAATTGGGGTTAAGTGACTTGCCCAGGGTCACACAGCAAGTAAGTGTAAAGTGTCTGAGGCCAGATTTGAACTCAGGTACTCCTGACTCCAGGGCCGGTGCTCTATCCACTGCACCACCTAGCTGCCCCCATACAACTCTTTAAAGTTCACAAGGCATTTATATACAATCCTGTATTTGTACTTTAACAACTCTGAAAGGTAGGAACTATGTATAGTATCTACATTTTACAGGTAAGAAAATTGGGTCTCGGGAGTTGCGGCTTGGCTACAATTAGTAACAGAGGTAAAATCTGAACCTAGTGTTTCTAGCGTCCTCAGTCAAACAGTATATCAATTATGTAACAATGCCTTGTTGAAATAGTGAGCTCTTTGTTACTGGATCTGATTAGGGGAGAGTCAAAAGAAGGGATAACTGCCTTGGGATAGTGTCTGATAATCTGTCCTCAAAGATTCTGTGATCTTGGTTTGCTGGGTACTCTAGAAACAAGAGATTTCTAAAAGTATTGGTCTTTTCAGTATTAATTTTATCCAGAGTCCAGTAGCTCATAGGATCATAGAACTAGAATTGGAAGGAACTTCAGATGCTGTTGAGCCCAGCACTCTCACATTCTAGATAAAGAAACTGAAATCAAGTGACTTGACTAAAGTCACACGTAGCAAACATAGAGGGTAGAATTTGACCACAGGTCTTCTGACACCAGAGTTGGTCCCTTTTTCTCTTGTTCCTATGGTACCTTATTCTGCCTGGACTAAATGCAAAAGATTAGACTTGGATACTTCTCCAATCACATGTTCTCTTATTTGTTTGGTGTTTTGTGTATGTGTCTTTTTTTTTCTTAACTCCAGTAAACTCCAAAGCAAAAGATTCTAGAGGACATAGCTCACAGGTATTTAATGACCAGAAGTATTTAAGGATTAATAGTCTTCTCAGCCACCTTCTTCCCCAACAAATCTATCACTCTTAGCAATTCATGTGTGTCTCACTTCATGGGCCTTTAGCATGCAATGCTAGCTTTTAAATGGGTTATGCATCGTCATTCTCTTGGACTTAGTTCAGTAAGGGGAATCATATGGTTATACTGTGATTGTCTAGAACTTCCCTGTCCTGGACACAATCCTTAATATGATGGAAAATGCACTTCCGCCCAACTTATTTTACTGAAGAGATCTAAAACACTAGAGGTCTTTTTCCCCCTTAAATGAAAGCAAGGGGTATAGCTTCAATCCCTGGATAATCAGTGAATTTGAGAGTCCAAAGGCACTTTAGAGGTCATCTAGGGCCATCAAAAGAGAAAACAAGCCCAGCGGGTTAGGGAAATGACTTAGAGAGATCATAACAGATAGTAAGAAACTAAGCTGGAATTTAAAAGCCAGTTTTCTGACTTCAAATCTGCTTTTGATTTCTATCACACTTTTTCTCACTTTACCCAATATGACAGAAAGCCAATTCATCTCTCTGAGTCTCTATCTCCTCGTATGAAAAATGGGAATGTTCATTTTTATACCATCTGTTCAAAGAGTTGAAGATCAAGTGAGAAAAGAGATACAAAGACCTTGTAAGTTCCAAACACTATCCAAAAAGGAAAGGGAGGAAAGTATTTCGACTTAGCAAAAATTCTTGGTGAGCCAGAAGGGTACTTGAATTTGAAACCACTGTCATACTTCTAACATGCTTCTAATGCACTTTCTGGAAGTTTGACTATGAAAGAAGGTGGCTGTTTTTTGGATATGCACAATCAAGTGGCTTTAACCATTTAAAGTGGAGACTTCCATCCCAGCTGTGCTCTGAACAAAGATAGATTTACAGTAGAAAGTAAAAAACCCTTTCTTTACACAAAGTTCAATATGTTCTCCCCATGTGTTGTTATTGTTGTTGTTGTTTGTCCTTTGTTCTCAAAGAGAACAATGACATCAGGGTGATGTCATGACTTGTGATGAATTGGATTTAAGTGAGGGAGGGTTGTGAAAGGTCACCAACCCCGCCCTCTCTCCTCCCCATGTGAACATTGTCTCAACCTGCAGGAGTATGTTTCTTCCTTCATTATCACAGGTGAGAAAGATGGGATGGTCTCAATGTGCACATGAATGATCACAGTTTAGCTACAGTCTCCACTGGATTTTTACTAGAAATTATAGGCATTGGAGGGAGTGCACCTCTAAATATACTTTCTCTTTGAGTTATCTCTCAAATCTGCCCATTTCTTTAAAACAAACTTTAACCTTTTCATATACCCTCAAACCTCAGTTACCACAGTTTTTATTATAGCACTATGGATGGTTGTGGGCAACTCTGAAGAGGTTAAAATTTGGAAACATTCCCGACAACCTTTAAACCCTGCATCTACACAATCCACAAAATGCTCTTTGGAGCCACCTGCTGATAAAAGAGCAAGTTTTCAAAGGCCCCAGAAAATGAAGCTTACTCTGCTTGATTTGCAATCTGTGCAAATCAAGTCTTGTCGAAACATATGGTTGTGCTTGGGCAAGGCTTCCTTCCTGCATAAAATGAAGTTGGATTATGGCCAACTGAGTAGTCAGTGAAGTAGACATCTCAGAGCCTGGGACTTACAGCAAGCAATTACTCTCATAGAGGTGTATCTTCAGCTTTATATCTAGCTATAACAAACTACAGGTAAGCCTAGTCCCTCCATGGGTAATAGGAACATAGAATCTTTTCAAAGAACATGTGTCATATTCCAAGTACAGTTAGCCTATCCCAAACCAGATGGACAACTGATAAAGCAGATCTAGAGAGTTTTGTTCCACAACAGGAACTTGCTAGGATTCTCCTCCTCCTTCTACTTAATGAAGTGGTCTCAAGGGAAGAAGGCTGTCTTAGCTCAGAAGGGAGGTTTTCAGCTGGTGGCACCGTGGATAGAGCACTGATCTTGGAATCAGGAAGATTGGAGTTCAAATCCAGCCTCAGCTACTTCCTAACTTTAGAAATGTGGGCATGTCATTTAACTTCTTTTTGCTTCAGTTTCCTCACTTGGAAAATGGTAATAATAATAATAATAATAGCACCCACATCGAAGGGTAATTGTGTGGGTCAATTGAGATATTTGTAAAAATGTCTTAGCATAGTGCCTGATACATAGTAGTGCTATATAAATGTTTATTCCCTTCCCCTTCCTTTTCCTAAGGGTCGCTTAGGTAACTATCTCAGTTTTTTTTAGTTTTCAGTCTACTATATTGGCTTCATATTTCCTAGGAGAATGGTAACCTCTTGATCCTCAAGTATGATGACATTGGAACTTTGGCCCTTCAGAGTTCATTTGGATCCTCATTAACCTAGTGAAATCTCACATTGGCCCTTTATCAGCTGCATTGATAGAGGAAAAATGGGTACTAATTCCAATTACAGCCCAATACAAGGAGCCTAATCCCATTTCTTTTGAGCATAGCGAAGGGCTAAACTTTAGCCGTAGCTTTCCACATGACAGAGATGAAAGGTCAATGCAGGCACCATTTGTGGCCATTATTTCCACTTGTCTTGGATAGCAACCTAATTATGAAAATCACTAAGGATTCATGGACAGTTTTTTAATTCTGCCTCGTCCCTCCCCTCCTCACATACTTTTTTAAACTTAAAAAAAATTATTTAAAAAAACAGACCACTTTAGTATCATGCTGCATTTTCCAGTTTGTTCAGTGCTTTAAAGCTCAAGGATGCCTCTGCTCAAAATTATACAAGAGCCTGAAGCATCCTAGCTTTTGGCAAGTAGGCAGGAGACTTAACAGAATGCTTGTCATTAGACCCTTCCTGTACTTTCTTATGTACATTGTTGCACAGAAACGAGCAGTCAGAAATAAAGTGATGGAAATATGCATTGCATATCCTTTCTGGATGTTCCCATTGGCTGACACTTAAAGACCTGGCTTGATGCTTCCATATGACGTTAACTATAACTACTGTTGAAAATAGATATGTGAGAAATAATTATTAATGACTGATATCATGGGGAACTTTAGATGTGCCCTCTTTATGAAATGTTTTAAGTCAGACTTGCTGTCCCTCTCAAGACCACACCCAGATAGAAGTAAGCATGCTGGCTCAGTCTGGATATGGTCCAAATTCTTTGAATTGATTACCTTATATAGAGATATTATCCTGAATCAAAAGGATTCTCAATCCTTTGGCCTGATGTAATCTACCTTTAATTACATGAACCAATTAGATTTGACTAATGTATAGTAACCTGCCTCTTATCAAAAAAGGATAAAAATCTGAAAAAGTAGCCACTGGAGCCTCTTTGAATAGCAAGAGGTTAAGTAGATACTTTGTCAATCCCCTACCAGTGGAGATTGATAAATTGATAAACAGCTTACCCAAAACTGTGTCTCTCAATTATTTTAACTATCACAGACATTAACCCTTAGCATCCTGTTTTTTTCTGGATTCTATTTCTAATTTTCCTCAGCATGTTTCTCCCCATCCCTGAATGTTAGTGTTAGCTAAGCACAGCAATACTGAAATACTCAGAAACCTGGATAAATTAATGTTTGGGCACATAGGATGTGCTGGCTACCTTCTTCCCAGCACATATTTGATTAGAAGGGTAAATGTGTCTTTGATCCCTCTTAGCTATAAAGTCAATGAAAATGAAAACATGAGAATCTCTACTTATCCCTTAAATGTGTGATGTTTAAAATCTAATTGCTATGATTAAAAATCTAGTCTGTGGGGGCAGCTAGGTGGCACAGTGGATAAAGCACCGGCCCTGGATTCAGGAGTACCTGAGTTCAAATCCGGCCTCAGACACTTGACACTTACTAGCTGTGTGACCCTGGGCAAGTCACTTAACCCCCATTTCCCTGCAAAAAACAAACAAAACAAAAAAATCTAGTGTGTGGTCGCCTTAAATTAGAAACGTATAGCACCGATCTTTGGGCATTAAGTATTTATTAAAGTATATTAGGGATTAGTAAAGAGAGCATGTGGAGAAAGAAAGAGCCTAGCTCCCTGCACATCCTGCTCCTACTGCAACCTCCAATGGAAAGGAAGGATTCCGTACTCTTGAGCAGAAGCTCCTTGCAGCCGGCCCAGGCGGGGTCCCTACACACAGCTCCAAGCTAATTGGCTGGTAGCCTTGATTGACATGACTTACAGGCAGTTCTATGAATAGACGTAACTTCTGGATGCTAGTCACATGCTTTCTCCTCAGGGCAGTGCTGCCCTGGTTCTCACAATGTCTTTCTCAGCAGGGGGGTGGCACTCTGATTCTCACAAATGATGCTTACCAAGCTCTCATGTGGATTACTAGCTCATGGTACTAGTATATGGGAAAAAGCAACAGGCATTTAAGTACCTATTGTATACAGGGCAGTGGAGATACAAAATAAAACCTTCCTTGTCTTCAAGGATGACATTTCTTTCAAGTAAGAAAACATGATATATATAGTGACTTCAGGGAGAATCATTATCATGGATGCAGGTGGTAAGAAAGGCCTTGTGTAGATGATAGTACTTGAGTTGAGCTTTGACAGAAATTAGGAATTCTACAAACCAGAAATGCATCCAGGCACTGGAGACAGCCTTTGCAAAGACAGAGATCAATGGGGCTAGTGCTATATATTGAGAAGCACTTGCAGGCCTACAGATGGAATCTCTGGGATATGGACATTTTAGCTACTTTATTTCTATAATTCCAGATTGCTTTGCAGAACAGATATAGTGATTTACAGCTTCACCAACAATGTATGCAACCTGTCCAATATTAACTATTCCTATCTTTTGTTGTCTTTGACAAATTTTTTGGATGTGAAAGCTCATATGGTTTTGATTTGCACTTCTCTTAGAAGTATTCTTTGGCCTCATTTCTCAAACATATAGAGAATTGAGTCAAATTTATCAAAATACAAGTCATTCCCTAGTTGATAAATGGTCAAAGGATATGAACAGGTAGTTTTCAGATAAAGAAATCTATAATCGTATGAAAAAATGCTCTAGATCACTATTGATCAGAGAAACAACTCTGAGGCATCACCTCACACCTATTAGGGTAGCAAATATAACAAAAATGGAAAATATTTGATGTTGGAGGGCATGTGGGAAAGCTGGGATGCTAATCTACTGTTGGTGGAGTTGTGAAACCATTCTGGAGAGCTATTTGGAACTATGCCTAAAGGGCTATAGAACTATGCATATCATTTGATTCAGCAATACCACTGCTAGGTTTATATCTCAAAGACATCCTCCCAAAGAGAAAAAGACCAATTTGTACAAAAATATTTGTAGCAACTCTTTTTGTGGTGGCTAAGAATTGGAAATCAAAGGAATGCCCATCAATTGAGCAATGACTAAGCAAACTGTGGTATATGATGGTGATGGAATATTATTGTTCTATAAGAAAGGACAAGCAGGATGACTTCAGAAAGGCCTGGAAAGACATGTATGAAATGATGTATAGTGAAGTGAGCAGAACCAAGAGAATATTGTGCACAGAGACAGCAATATTGTTTGATGAAGAACTGTGAATGACTTGACTATTCTCAGCAATACAATGATGCTAAACAATACCAAAGGATTATTTATGAAACATACTATTCACCTCCAAAGAAAGAACTGATGTTGGTGGAACAGACTGAGGCATGCTATTTTTCACTTTCTTTCATTTTTTTCCTTTTAATCAAGTTTTCTTGTACAAAATGACAAATATGGTACTGTTTTACATAATTAAACATGTATAACCCATATCCGATTGTTTGCTGCCTCAGGGATGGAAGAGAGGAGAGAGAGAAGGGGGGTGGGGGCGGAATATAAATTGGAGCCAAAACTAGAAATAAAAATGTTTATTATATTTAAAGAAAAAAAAGAAGCACTGGCCTTGGATTCAGGAGGCCCTGAGTTCAAATTTCACCTCAGACACGTACTAGCCATGTGACCCTGGGCAAGAGACTTAACCCCAATTGCCCTAAACATCTTGGGCCATCTCCAGTCGTCCTGATCTAGATCTTGCCACTGGACTCAGATGGCTTTGGAGGAGAGAGTGAGGTTGGTGACCTTACACAGCTCTCCCTCACCTAAATCCAATTAACTTCAAGCCATGACATCATCCAGTGTCATGGTTCTCTTTGAGAATGAAGGACAAACAATAACAACAATTCTTTGGAGCATTCTTTCATATGGTTTTCAATAGCTTGTGAATCTTCTTCTGAGAAATGTTTGCCCATATCCTTTGACCACTTATCTGTCAGGGAATGGCTTTTGGCATGTATATAGAAACACATAAAGATAGTGAAATATATGTGTGTGTGTGAATGTATGTATATGCATGCATGCATGTATATAGATGAACATTTATGTATATCTAAAATCTGTTTTCTATATATCTGAAAGTGTTGAAAATTTCATGAATTTGGGTGTCATCTTTGTGTAGGAGCCATGATGACCTTTTCTAAATTTCCATTTTAGTTTATATGGTGCTGAAGTGAGCACTACTAGCATATTTGTTACAAGGATTTTCTTTTTCTTTTTTCCCCCAGTAGGCAGAATTGGAAAGTAGAAGGGAGCAGATGATAGAGTTACAGAAAATGAAAGGAAAGTCATTGAAGCAGAACAGAAGGAAGGCTAAAAGGAAACACAGACTAGCAGGGAAACTTTAAAAATTACAGACAACTTATTATATACCTAAAAGGAAGAGTAAGCTAGATGAAATAGAGATTTGTAGTTCCATGTATACACCTTTTTTCCTTTTCTGTTTCATATATTAAAAATTCTCATTTTATTTTGTATTAATTTCAGAATTTAAAAAATAAATTTAAACAAAAGAAAAGGAGAAAGAGGAACTTCAGTGATATGGGGGGGAACCACCTTTCTTGTCATATTACCTTCTTGATTGATGATGTTCCAAAATTATCCATGTTTAAATCAGTCTCATTAGTCAGTCACACCTCACTGTAAACGAGTTTATTTGGTCCTTTCCTCAGAACAGATTGGATAATCAAAGAAAAGAGTATGAGCAATCATCGGATGTAAGAGCTCTAAAGGAATTTAAATCTGACTTGGGCCAATCACCCTTTCTTTACAGAAGGAATCTGGAAGCCAGGGAAGTGATTTGTCCTAAATGATAATAATAATGGCAGAGTTAGTATATAAACCCAAGTCTTCTGAATCCCCATCTTTTCTTTTGACTTTCTTGGAGTAAATCAAACCATTTAGTCCTCAGTATTGCTGGTAAAGTCGGACAATGGTTGTGCTTCCTGAATCCTATTGATATAAAAAGGGTATAGCAGCTCATACCTGTATAGGATTACAATTTTCAGTTATAACATTGGCAGTAAAATGAAGAGGACAAACTAAATGGGGAAGATCTCCTGTAGTTGTTATGAGACAGAGATAGAGAAAGAAGACAGTGGACAGGTATACATATGGTATCATATACAGAGTGTTCCCTTCAATCTTCCCCTTTCTTTCAGTTTCCCTGGAGATCCTATGATACTCCTGAGTCCCACACTGTGCATGTAACTTTCCAGGTAAGAACAATTTATAACAGAACTCTTGGCCCTTCAGCTTAAGCCACACAGAACAGATTCATATGGAATTCTTTTCTATGGCTTGAAGGAAATTATTTTTGCTCAATTTGTCATTTAATAAAATCCAATTTGGCATCCCCTACTCCAGGGCCTAAGTGACTTCCTCAAAATGTTTTCTTTTTTTTTTTTTTCTGGTGAGGCAATTGGGGTTAAGTGACTTGCCCAGGGTCACACAGCTAGTAAGTGTTAAGTGTCTAAGGTCAGATTTGAACTCAGGTCCTCCTGACTCCAGGGCTGGTGCTCTATCCACTTCGCCACCAAGTTGCCCCGAAATGTCTTCTTTTTCATATGCTAGGACCATGTTGAAGAAGAACTTTAAAGAGATAATATGACTCTAGGCAGCTTAACCCTAGACTCTGGGCCAATAAGACATCATTATCTCCTAGCAGGATATGTCAGGAGGTGGCATGAATGCTCTTAATACTGAATTCAATATGATCTAAGTGGCTAGATAAAGTAGGAAGAAACAGGAATATAGGACAAATGCACAGATGGCCCAATAAATACTTATTTGAAGCCAGTTGAAGAGTGACCATTCCTTCAATATTTAGGACAAAGGTGGCAATGCAAGTATTGTTCCCATTTTACAGACTAAGAAGACTGGAATTCTGAGAGTTTAAGGAATGAGATGACCTCAGGCAGTTCAATACTTGAAACCAGATCTCCTGATTTCAAGCCCAGCACTTCTTCTACGCCATTTTGGGGGTTAAGAACCCCTTAATTCTAATGTCTTCTCTCCAATGATTACCTTCATTTTCTCCTATACATAACTTGTTTGTATGCAGTTGTTTTTGTGTTGTCTTTCCAATTAGACTGCAAGGTCCCTGAGAGCAGGCACTGTCTTTTGCCTTTCTTCAGGTTTTAGGTATTCAAGGAATGTTGACTGATTGACATGAATTCTTTTGGGAATCCCTTAAAGACTACAGACTCCTTCTGAAAATATTTTTAAATGTATAAAATAAATAGGATTACAATATAAAACCATTGCATTGAAAAATAGTTTTAAAATATTAAGCAAGTTCATTAACTAACCTCTGGTCTACACTTTCCCAAACTTGAAGCTTTTTCATTGTCTTGGCAGCAATTTTGCCCCACAACCTTAAGACTTCCACTAGAAAAAAGCCAAAAAAAAAAAAATCCCCCAAAAGCCTTAGGCTATATAGCATAGTTAGAACTGAACTGAGAGACAAGACTGTGACTCGTGTGTCCTGACTCTACCATCATGTAGTTTTGTGACTTTGAATAAATCATAGCCTCTCTGGACCTGTTTCTTCTTCTGTAAAGTGCAAAAATTGCATTAGATAGCCTTCCAGCTCTAAAATCTTAATGACAGCAATAACTCTCTCATAGTCTTACTGTGACAATCCCCAGAAGCTGATAAAAAAAAAAATCTTTGGGAAATGAGATTGTATTCTAAGGCAAAAATCCCCTCCACTTCTGAGGCATCTCCCTCTGAATAGCTGGTTACTCCTAGAACCTCTATTTTAAGGAGGATGCCCAAGAAATCAATAAACATTTATTAAAACACCGACTATGTGCCAAGCACTGTGCTAAATGCTGGCCAACCATGTCTTCATTTCTTTCCAGGCTGTACTCATGAGTCTCTAGACTTTCTCTAACATAGTCTCACTCCAGTATCAAGTATGTCCACCTCACTCCCTTACCTTTCACCCCTTTCAGCTTTCTTTTATGCCTAGTCTTTCCCCACTAAACTGTAAGCTCCTTGAGGGTAGGAACTGTCTTTCTGTTTTTATTTGTACCCCAGTACCTGGTACATAGTAAGTAATTAGTAAATGTCTATTGCTAGTTTGCTTGCTTATAAGAACAAAATACTTTGAAAAATGGGGGAGATAATCAGTACACTATGCTGGTAGTATAACAATGACCCAGTAGCAACTGAGCTGATTATGTCCCTTGCTAATCCATGAAGTCTGTTAGCCTATACACTGAAATGGAATCCTCTATCTCTAGCAGAAGGCTCTGGTTGTTAGCCACAACAGGCTTATCTAGAGGCCCCTACTGAATGAATGAAATTCTCCTTTCTCTGTAAGATGTTTATAGAGATAAAGGTTTTTCTATTGTAGAACAACAGAAAGGCACAGGAGTAAGGTTATGGGAAGGTGGGAGCACCAGAATGAGAAGTCTTATGAGACATTTGCCTTTGAATTGAGTTTTGATGGAAACTAGAGCTTCTAAGGGCAGCTAGGTGGTATAGAGCTCCAGACCTGGAGTAGAAAAACCTGAATTCAAATCCACCCTCAGACACTTATTAGCATTATGACACTGAGCAAGTCACTTAACTGTGTTTGCGTGGGTTTCCTCATCTGTAAAATGAGCTGGAGAAAGAAATGGCAAACCACACTAGGATCTTTGCCAAGAAAACCCCAAATGAGATCACAAAGAGTAGGACCCGATAGAAATGACTGAATACCAAAAGAGATTCTAAAAAGAGGAAGTGAAGATGTCAGTTGCAAGGCTGTGGGTGGGGGATAACCCTTGCAGAGGCATGGAAATGGAAGCTGGGAAAAATGCTTTCCTTCTTTGGAGCCTCAGTTTCCACATCTATAAAGTGGTGGGGGTGGGGAAGGAGTATTAGGATTCAGCAGCTAAGTCACTTCCTCACATTGACTGTCAGTGACCTAGTTCCAAGAGCTTCATTTTAGAATGATGACACTAATATCTAAGTCAAATGCTTATCTTTAATTTGTGTGTCAGAGGAAAGGCCTAGAACGATTTGGTTAGCTTCAATTATGCTTTGTTACAAGCAAGAGGATAGGGGAGGGGGCAGCTAGGTGGCGCAGTGGGTAGAGCACCGGCCCTGGATTCAGGAGGACCTGAGTTCAAATCCAGCCTCAGACACTTAACACTTACTAGCTGTGTGACTCTGGGCAAGTCACTTAACCCCAATTGCCTCACAAAAAAAAAAAAATTTAAAAAAATTTTTTAAAAAGGGGCAGCTAGGTGGTGCAGTGGATAAAGCACTGGCCCTGGATTCAGGAGTACCTGAGTTCAAATCCGGCCTCAGACACTTGACACTTACTAGCTGTGTGACCCTGGGCAAGTCACTTAACCCCCATTGCCCCGAAAAAAAAAAAAAAAGAGGATAGGGGAATGTTATAGTTGTTCCAAAGATTTGACAAGAATTAAAAATATATATCTCGGGGCAGCTAGTTGGCGCAGTGGATAAAGCACCCGCCCTGGAGTCAGGAGTACCTGAGTTCAAATCCGGTCTCAGACACTTGACACTAGCTGTGTGACTCTGGGCAAGTCACTTAACCCCCCATTGCCCCGCAAAAACCAAAGACAAACAATATATAGATAGATAGATAGATAGCTTTTGTTGTTTTTTTTTAATGTATGGTCAGATTCTTTGCAGCAATAGTGAATAGAATGCTTGACTGGGAGTCAGGAAGATCTGGGTTCAGATCCTGCTTCTGACTTACTAGCTGCATAACCCATAGCTTGTTACTTAACCCCTCTGGGTCTCAGTTTCCTCATCTGTAAAGGAAAAAAAAGGGTGGGGGGGATCAGACTAGATGCTTTCTGTTGCTTTTTCCAGATCCTCTTCCCCATATTATGTGCATATCATGCTTATCAAATGTTCGAGATTCCACTAAAAGAAAAGAAAAGGATCTTCTAAGACATAGGTCAGCTTTAGAAAAGTTTTCTTCTATTGGATTTCAGCTTTCGGAGCTCTCTTTAAACGGTTTTTTTGGTTTTGTTTTGTTTTGTTTTGTTTTGGGATGGTAATTGCATAACAATCTCCCTTTTTCTCCTTTTGCCAAATTTTGCACTACTCTCTTACTGAAGTGTACCAGTGGTATTTGAACAGGTAATTTCTACCTTTGAACCTGTTGCAATCAGGTACAAAGATTACTGAGTTGCCTTGTTGGCCACCCTTAGGGCAATGTAAGTGGGCTCCAGGTACAGTTGCTTCCTAGGGACGGTTGTGTGGAAGACAGCAAGTCTTGTACAGCAAGCTTTGTGGGGCATATTTCCTGAGCTCAAGAAAGAAGTATTCCTTCAAGGTAAGTTGCAATAAAATCTCCTTCCCGGTCTGATGGGTGTGTGTGTGTCTATATCCTTTTCTCTAGCTTCTTTTCTCAGGGCAATAAAGCCTCAGGGTTAGTGTTTACTAAGACCAAAGCCTAGAAGTCAGGGGGTTCTATAGTATTTTGAATTTTTTTTGGGGGGGGGACGAGTCATTTTCTGTCTGCAGGGGGTGCTCTGTATTTCTACTGAATCCCATTTTTATAGCACTCTAAGATTTATAAACTCTGTTCTTCACAACCCATAAGGCATTAGCTTAATTTTACAAATGAGGAAGCTGAGGGGTGGTGGCATAAAGTGACTTGTTTATAGTCACATAAATTCTTAAAGCTGAATTTGAACCCAGGTATCTAGAGTTAGTCTATCACCCTATTTATTATATCATATTGGCTCTAAAATATTTTTTCATTCTCATAAGGTATGCTGAAATTTTATGTATGAGTCTAGGAATTAGCCTTTGTGGTGGGGGTGAGGGGAATGGGTATAGGAGGAAGAAAAGATATATGATGAGTATGAGAATTTCCCATTGGTGCATTCCAAAACCAATGTATCCATACAGTTATACATATGTCATTCATTGGAAAGCTTTCTGGATTTAGTGTCAGGAAACCTGGGTTTGAATCTTTTCTCTGCCAAGTACTACCTTTGTGACCTTGGGCAAATCACTTACACACTCTTGAAAACTTTAGTTGTCCCTCTGTAAAAGGAAAATGGACTGACTCAGTGACTTCAGAGGTACCTTTCTACACTAAATTCCTGATCTTTGCTGGAGAAAATAGAAACCTCCATGTAGGAGTCTCCACATACTAAATGTGGAGAAAGCAATATTGCTGTTCTAAAAGTTTTTTTTTTTAATTAAGAAAACATAGAACTGAAACTAGAACACTTAATTCTTGAGTAGGAACCAAACATAAGGAAGTTGTAGGATATTCTAGAACTAGGATAATCCTCTAGCATCCCAGAATGTCAGAACTGAAAGCAACCTTTAAGGATTTGAACCAACCTTATTTTTAGAGATGAGCAGATGGAGACAAAGAGAAGAGAATTATTTGTTTAGGGTCACATAACTTGAAAGTATCAGAGGTGGGAACACTTGGGACTCCCAAGTCTCAGGTTAGTGTTTTTGTTTTTAACCATTCCATGGTAAATTTTACCAATTGCTAAGAAAATACATCACCAAATAATCAGTATGCCAGTTTTGGTTAACATGTTTCCTAGTCCACTCTCTTCTTGGCTTCTCTATAGAAAGAGCTATTTGGTGTTGAGTAGGTAGATGCCAAAAGGTCAGGCTGATGTCTAGATTGGATTAAGTTATTTTACTCTTGATCTTCCCCACTTTTTTTCCAATCTATTATTTCTGAGAGAGAAAGATTGGTTTAGATGATCTCCATCATGTACAAGACTCAGCAAAAGCCTTCTTAGTGAGATTTGATTTTAAGGTAGTATAGAACTGTCTAAAACATAGTCTTTAATCTTTTTTGTGTCACGTACGCCCTACCCCCTTGGGGAGTCTGGTGAGTACTGTAGATGTCTTTTTAGAATCATGGGGCTTTTTTTGTTTGTTTTGGGGTTTTTTTTGTGGGGCATTGAGGGTTAAGTGACTTGCCCAGGGTCACACAGCTACAAAGTGTCAAGTGTCTCAGGCCGCATTTGAACTCAGGTCCTCCTGAATCCAGGGCTGGTGCTTTTATCTACTGTGCCACATAGCATGGGTTTTTGTTTTTTTTTTTAAATTAAAATTTAAGAAAAAATGATAAATTTCAATTAAAGATAGTGAAAATAAAAACATACTTATTTCCCTTATCCAAGTTCACAACCTCTACTCCCTAAAACTATCCATAGACCACTTGCAGGTCCATTAAGAACCCTGGTCTAAATCCCAAAGTTCTAATGATGAAACATACTATCCACCTCCAGAGAAAGAACTGGTATTGATTGAATACATACTGAAGCATGCTATTTTTCACTTTCTTTCATTTTTTTCTTTTGAATCTTCTTATACCAAATGACTGAAATGGAATTATTTTACATAATTGCACATGTATATTATATCTGATGACTTACTGCCTCTGGGAGAAGGGAGAGGGGGGAGGGATGGTTAGAATTTGAAATTCAAAACTTTAAATAAAAATATTTTAAAAAAGAAGAACCCTGGTCTAAAGACAGAATCCTAGCTGATTGGACATCTGATCAAAAAAAAAGGCAAAATGCCTGATAATAAGCTCTACTTGTTTTGAAAAAATAAGAAGCGGGGGAGGGGAATGGTTTTGCATTCTCGAATACTTGAGGTAGATGTAGGAGGAGCTAAATTAAATTGAGGAGCAAATTAACCCTTTTCCCCAAGTTTTCCCAAGTTAAGCTTCCATTCTTCTATTCCTCGTTTTTCCCAAAGCTTTCCCAAGGCCATAAAAACCCAAGCAGAAGAATGCAAATGAGATTACCATAAGATAGGCTAATTGTAACTGGGGTCCAAGGTTGGGGTGGAATGGAGATAAGAGGAGCCCACACTGAAACTGGTTTATGGGTGGGCTTCTACCCATTAAATCCTTACTCCCTAATCTTTAAATTGTCTGCATACAGACCTTGGTCAGAACTGGAGTCAGACCCCACAGGCAGGCATGACCAAGGTAGCTAGCTGGGAGCAGTCTTTTTGCTCCTTGCCTCCTAGTAGTATGGTCAAAGGTCAGCTTTTCCTAGGCTCTTCCTCCTCTGTTCAAACAGAAGTCATTCTAGGTGACTCTTTTACTGGAAAGCCTCTGGTGTGTTCAACTTGTTGGGCTGAGGGGTGGTGGCAGGGTTTTGTTTAAGGTGGTAAAACACAGGCAAGGCTCTGTTGGGTTTATAACCCTGAAGCAGAAGTCAGTTGGAAGTCTCTTAGGCGGGAGTTAAAGGCTTTGAAAAGAGCCAGCTTAGCCCGGGACGACTTCTTTCCTGTCAGAACACTTCCACTTTCAGTTATAAAAGAGCAACCAGGAAGTGGAGAGAGCCCTGGCTATGTAAGGGAGAGCTTGCTCATGCCTGACCTGTGTACACACGAGCTGGGGATAAATGGAGGGTGACCACACCGGCTCTGAGTCTGAGACCTGTCTGTATGATCGTATGGAAGAGATCTCCTGAAGCTGGCCAGGCCTCAGTGGGACCCAGGACAGTGAGAAGCAGGCTTAGTGGACAGAAAGAAGCCCCAGGCAGTAACCCAAACCAAGGCAGATTGACTGATGCTGCTCCCACATCAGGTAAGGGCAACACCCTAAGGGGTCTAATTGCACAAGACTTATTGTGAAAGTATGGGAAAGATCTGTGGGGCAACCCCCATTTCTTTCTCTCTTCCTCCTGCCTAGCCAATGCCTGGCCATTTAGAGGGTCTTTTGTGATCTTTTTTAAATAAGAATTATACCACATGGAACTTGGATTGCCTAAAAAAAGGTTGTGGACAATTGGGAAAAGATGCCCAGAATCTGAGCAGTAAGATGGTGTTATTTTCTGGGGACCAAGGCAGAGAGAGCTCTTTGTATGACTAGCTTTGAAAGGTGCCTTCTATATTGGGGAGCAGCAAGAAAGAACAGTGAGGCCTGGATCATCATCCTTCCCTCACCCCTGAGTGATTTATGGAAATGCAGGGTTAAAATTCAGGACTGGACTTTCGGGTCTTTGGGGTTCAGGCACTAGTATTATTGATCTTGGAGTTGTCCGTCCGTGTGCTGTCCATGGGATCTAGAGATGGAAGAAAGCTCAGACCAGACCATCTTTATGTCTTAGCAGTGAACTGAAGTTCATAGGTAGGAATGGTGGAGTCCTTTTATCTCCTATCTGCCCTTCTCTGCCTCCCCCACCCCCCACCTTCCTCTCTCTTTTCTCCCACACTCATCCCATGGTAGGAGAGGGACTGAGTAAATCAAAAGATTGGGTATGTTAGAACCTGGGGGGAAAATGTGAAGCATGATACATTTACACTCTGGGAAAAATTGAAGTAGAAAATAAAAGGATTCTATTTGACTTAAAATTCTAAGTATTTTAAATTCACAACTCTTCAAAGCCTAGTTTAAATCCAACCATTTAGATAAAACTTTCCAATGAATCCACAAGTATTAAGAACCTACTATGTGCAGGGAATATAAAGAATGAAACAAGGGGCAGCTAGGTGGCACAGTGGATAGAGCACCGGCCCTGGAGTCAGGAGTACCTGAGTTCAAATCTGGCCTCAGACACTTAACACTTACTAGCTGTGTGACCCTGGGCAAGTCACTTAACCCCAGTTGCCTCACTAAAAAAAAAAAAAAAGAATGAAACAATATAAATATAATATAAAAAAATGAAATAATCGCTGCCCTAGAAAAGCTTATACTCTATCAGGGAATACCACACCTATGTATGTATACAGTAGTTATTTTCAGGATAGTAAGTGGGGACAAGGGACAGTCTACTAGAAGCTTGGTGAGTGGAAATCAGGAAAGACTTCAGGTAGGAAGTAACATTTTAATTGAGGGCTTTTAAAGAAGCTGGAGAGTCTGAGGTAAAGGTGAGTGAATGCATTCCAGCTATGAACAACAGCAATTGCTAAGGCAAGGAGATGGGAGATAGAATGCCATGTGACAGGACTAGGACACCAACCAGGACAGTATGGCTGGGAAATAATGTATGCTAAGCCTGGGAAGATCGGTCAGGGCCAGGTTGTGAAAAGCTTTAAATGCCTAACAGGAGATTGCATTTTGACTTGAAGGAAATAGAGCAATACAGGAACTTATTAAGCAGGAAAGTGACGCAATCAGACCTGTGCTTTAGGACCATGATTTTGGCAGCTGAGCGGATGAAAGATTGGAGAAAGGAGAAGCTTGAACTAAGCAGACCAACTAGGAGGTGATTATAGTAGGTCAGGTGACAAAGAACTGAACTAGGGTTGGTGATCATCTTGTGAACTGAAGAAAAGAGAAGATGTATGTCAAAAGGTTTTGTCAACAGGATATGCAGGGTGATTGAATGAATGAATAAAAAGCATTTATTAAGTGCTTTCTATGTGCTAGGCAGTCATGCCAAGTTCTGGGGACATAAATTCAAAAATGAGATAGACCCTGCCTTCAAGGAACCTTCATTCTAATAGGGAGTAGTGACTAGAGATATGTCTTGCAGTCTGGGATGTCACAGACATAGTGAACAGAGCCATAGGATCCTCAGTTGATACATCCTTTCTAGAAACAATGGTCATATTTAGATTGCAAGAAGATGGCTGGAGTTGTGGTTGATTGGCATGTGAAACAGTGTATTAAAAACTCAGGGAGGGGGTAGTGGAGAGAATATCTAAGAGGAGAGCATAGTCAATAGTGTCAAACTCTCGGAAGATGAAGATTGAGAAGTCCTTTAAATGTGGCAATTAAGAGATCCTTGGTAACTCAGAGACAGTTTGGTCGAGTGAGGTAAGACCCCAGATTGTAGGGGCCTGAAGTGCTAGAGCCGAGAGGGAATGGAGGCAACAAATGTAAACAGCTTTTTCCACTAGTTTGTTTGCAAAAGGGAAGAGAAAGATAGGTGGATAACTTTAAGTCATGGTAAGGGTCAAATGAGGTTTTGTTTTGTTTTAAGGTTGGTTGGGGAGAGCATGTTTGCAGGCAGCTTGGAAGGACCCAGTAGATAAGGAGAGATTTTTCAGTAGTTCCAGCCCTTATTCAATTCGTATATAGTATATTAATGTTAATTTTTAAAAATTCTTCCATGTATATTGGCTTTATAACTAGATTACAAGATTACTAAAGGCAATGGCTACTGTGGTAATGGAGAGCACTTGTCTTCTCTTGGTGTTCAAATAGGTGTTATAAATCTTGATTGCAAAAGAACTGTGACTTGATCAGTGTGGCTACTTCTTCCACTAATGCATTTTATAACCATTCTACAGTTTAGAATTATGTTTCTCAAAAGTGTGCCATGGGGGGAAGCTAGGTGGCGCAGTGGATAAAGCACTGGCCCTGGATTCAGGAGGACCTGAGTTCAAATTTGACCTCAGACACTTGACACTTATTAGCTGTGTGATCGTGGGCAAATCACTTAACCCTCATTGCCCGGCAAAAAACCCAAAAGTGTGCCATGGTCTACCAATGTACTATAAGTTTCCACTAAGTATGCCCTAAATTGTAAGGAATGTAACCTTGCAGTTAGGGTTTGATGTTAGTTTACTCCCTGTATAGAACTGACCCTACTTCTTAAGTTTTCCTAGTAACTTCTGCTTCTGAGATCAGTGTTATAAGTAGATAGTTGGATTCTTAATTCTCTTTTTGTAATTTTCTTTCACCACTCTCATTTCTTTTCCCAGTTTTTCCTCTGCCGCTCTTATCTCTTTCTTGAACTTTTGCAGAAATTCTCATTGGCTTGTTTCCAATTTGCATCTTTCTTTTGAGGCTTTGTTTGTAGTTGTTTTCATGTTGTCATATTCCAAATTTGTGTCTTCATCTTCCCTGTAAATGAAGTAGTTTTTTATGGTCAAGTTCTTTGTTGCTTGCTCATTTTCCAGCCCCTTTCTTAACTTTGAACTTTATCTTAAAGTTGTACTCTGTTCCCCTAAGAATAGGAATACACTGTCTCAAGCTTCAGACTTTTTGATGCTGCTGTTTTCAGAACTAGTTCTGGAGATCAGCAACTTTTTGGTGCTTCCAAGGTGGTGTGATATGGAGAAAGATGTAGTCACTGCTCTCCTGGTCTTTCCTCTGGTTTTTACCCAGGAAGGGTCCCTGCTCTCCTGCTGCCACAAGCATCAGCATTCTTCTCTACTCTGTAACTGTGTCTAGGTCCCCTGCTTCCTTGTGACCAACCACAAGTGCTCCTTTTTTCACTGGAGCTGGGATCTAGAACTGTGTATGGGCAGTAGAATAGCCAAATGAAACCAGGTCCTGCATCCAGTGCTAGCAAAGACTACTCTTAATCTCTTTCTGACCAGTTGTCCAACCTCCTTACTGCCTTTGGGCCAAGAGTTCCTAAAACTGCTGCTCCTGCTCTCATAGCCACCTCCAAGGCCCACCGCTGATATTGTCACTACATTTGTTCCAGGCCAACCTCCATCCCAGTGTCATAGACCTCTCCTGTTGACCTCCCAAGTTAGCTTATCCTGGAAAAATGTCTTACCCTGACCTTTTGCCTCTGTAACTCCAGTATTCAATTTGATGTGTTATTTTAGTTGTTTGGAGGGGAATGTTAGGAGAATTTGGCTGGGTTGCTTCCTCTACTCTGCCATCTTGGTTATACCCCACTAAGGGTTAGATTTTTATACCCTTTCTTGGAGTGCTGAGAAACTGAGTAACTAATAGGACACACCCTCCCCCATCTAGTTTTATGACTTTTTTGTGACCTTTTCCTTATAAGTATGCCCCAGTAGGAGTTGTGGCGTTTTTATTCATTGGTATCCTATTTCATGGCCAATGCTGAATTTATTTTCCTTGACTATACATTTTTGTCATAAGGGTTTTGTTTTTCTGCAGTTTTTTTGGTGGGTGTGTGGGGGGGAGGTGGAAGAGAAAGGAAATAGATTTTCATTCACTAAAAAAAGTAAATTAAAAAAAATTTTTTTTTGTGGGGCAATGGGGGTTAAGTGACTTGCCCAGGGTCACACAGCCAGTAAGTATCAAGTGTCTGAGACCGGATTTGAACTCAGGAACTCCTGAATCCAGGGCCGGTGCTTTATCCACTGCGCCACCTAGCAGCCCCCAAAAAAGTAAATTTTAAAAAATGGTCTATTAAAAACCAACATTCCCAAGAGCTAAGGAAATCCATATAACTAGATGGCAGCCCCCTCCCCCAACAGTGGGTAGAGTTGCTGGCAAAAGCAGCCAAAGCAGGAAGCATGGCATTACTCAGTTATTACCCTCTCCTGGAGAGGAGGGTGATAATTGCCATCTGTGGCACTGTCACATGAGGTTACTGACACGTTGCTCAAGCGTGACATCCCATATTGATTCCAAGGAGTGGTAGATGAAGATCAGAGTTCAGAAAAGGAAAGACACACGTGTACTGTAATAGAATTATAATGGCAGAAAGACAAGGCTAGCAAACATCTCTTTTGGGCTGTTTCATCTTCAGAGTATTAACCAATTTTCCAGTCTCCTCTAACTTATGTAAATGGGTAGGAACTGGCCTTGAAAAGTTTGCCTTAATAACAAGAGATGGTGACAAAGTTTGGGGTTTGTACTTTGGTTTTCATAATCTGATCCCTGATCATTGGTCAGACTGGATAGTATGAGGTCTGATACTATGTTGGGACGAGAGAAAGGCTCTTTCACAATATATTGTACATTTAGCTATTAACATTGGCATGTGTGCCTGACCTAGTCTAGTGCTTGTTTCTCTTATCTGAAATGTTCTTATCAATTTAACTTTTGATAAGGGCCCTCCTTGTTTCTTCAATCTATGAATTCACTTGCTCAGCACTGGGAAAGGAGAAACCTTTGTTGTTTGTACTAAAACAAGATAATCTCAAGATTCTCTGATTTGTTTGAGCACAATGGCTTCACATTGTAAAAATCTGAATATCAAACGGATTTTTTTTGGTCCCACCCTATGAGGAATTTGACAGATACATCTCCTGTTCCTTCTTCATAGCCATTATGCTTTGGAGTATTTTATAAGATTTCAAAATTTGTTCTGCTAAATACCATTTCTAAGACCCAGTATGGCCAGGGTCTTAAAACAATTCCATCAGCTGATGCTCATATGACACTTCAAACCTCAGTGTCTACTCTTTAAAAACTCTTAGGAACTTAACCAAATGAAACAGAGGAATAAAATCTTATTCAAAGCCCTAGCACTTCAACGAAGTTAAAAACAATCAAATTAAAAGATAACTTTCCTTTCCTCCCTGTCCTAAATTAGGCTGAAATATTGCCCTCTTTGGCTTTTTTCTTTTCTTTTTTATATTATGCCTACTTGTGTTCAGCTCTTATTCTTCTAGCTGGGTTTGTTTTTTGGATTAATTATTAATGTAGATCTTTCTATGTTTTCCTTGTAAATTCACATACTATGGTAATTCAATTATTCTCTAGGTGATGGACATAGAGATTAATTCCAGGTTTGGTTTTTTGTTTGTTTTTTGTTATTATGAAAAAAATCACTATGAATATTATTATCCAGATAGGGCCTTTCCTACCTCCACTCCTGATTATCTCCATTTTATCCTGTATATCTCTCATTTGTACATAGTGGTTTGTGGTATAGTCTGTAGTTTCCCCAATGCCTGTCGCCTTGACTTCTCTTTATATTTCAAAATAAATTTCTCAGAGTTCTGTGGACTGTGACATCAAAGGAAGGATTGGATCAAAAGGTTTGTGATTTATTTCATATACATTACCTGTCTGTCCTTGAGAAAAATCACTTGCCTATGATTTTCAGTTTGCTTATCTACAAAATGATACAGTTGAACTCCATGGGCTTTATGGTCTTATCTAGTTCTAATGACCTTGTTACTATTTTGCTCTCTAAAAAAGTCTATAAGGGGGGCAGCTAGGTGGCCCAGTGGATAGAGCCCTGGATTCAGGAGGACCTGAGTTCAAATCCGTCCTCAGACACTTGGCATTTACTAGCTGTGTGACTCTGCGCAAGTCACTTAACCCTCAATGCCCAGGAAAAAAAGTCTATAGTCTATAATCCGCCAAGAATGTACTAGAATACCTATTTCCCTATACTCATGATGTTTGATTCTTATCGCCTTTTTGTTTCTATTTGTCATGTTAGTGGCTCTAATTTATCTACAATTTGTCTTGGTTTGTATCACTTAAGGAATCTGAGCATATTTTCAAGTTGTTTATAACAATGTGTATTTCTTGCTCTTAAAAATTATCTATCAGCGATATCCTCTGTTGCTCCATTAGGGAGCTGAATAGGTTCTATTTTAAAAACAGCTGTCAATTCCTTAGATTCTGGATGTCAGATCTTTTTTGTCCATTGAAAACTATTTTCAGCAAGTATATCAATCTATTTTCTCCCCTCCCCCTTTTAATATTAATGGAACTACTTTCTATTAAATTATTCTAAAAATCAGTTTTTGTCTCTAATTTCTTCCATTTGATTAAAAATTTTTTCTGCAAAGGTGAGGTAAATTGCTTTTTCATTCATAGATTTTCAGAAAGCCACTATTAGTAAATGCTGAATAGTAACCACAGCATTCCAAATTAGGTGTATTTCTTAAAACCAGACTTGCTTTTGGCTCTTCAAAGATGTACTCTGGTCATATAGCTCTTGCTTTCTCCTCCATGCTAGGCTCATTCTGTTAATGCTTTTACTGGTAGGTAAGTCTCAGATCTCAGGGATGGGCTGAGAGAAAGTCGAAACTACCTAGAACATTTTCTTCCTCTTCCTCATATCTAAATATCACTTGCCTTTCAATGCTCTGCTCAAAGCCTATCTCTTCCATGAAATCTTTACTGACTACCTGTACAGGACACCCCCTTCTTGGATTTCCAACTGTGCTTAGTCATTAAGAGCTAGCATGGAATATTGTATTTGCAGTCAATCAAACTGGGTTGAACTCCAACTTTACCACTTTTGTGCTCTGAAGTAATTTTTCTCTCTAGCTACAAACTGCTCACCTACAAAATAAAGAGGCTGCACCAGATGATTTTCCAATTTTCTTTCAGCTCTAAATCTTATGATAGCATGACCCTAGTAATAATTCACATTTATATAGTGCTTTGAGGTAGGCACTTTAAGTATTCTCTCTATTGTAGAAATAAAGAAACTGAAATTCAGAGGTTAAGCCACTTATCCAGGGTCACACAGCAAGTCAGTTTTGGAGCTATGACTTTTAACTCAGGTCTTCTAACTCCCAGTCATTATTTCTTATATACTATAGTGCCAATCAGGTTAGCACTGAATTGTTCTCACATGAGTGTTTGCGGATTCTCACAACTAGACTATAAGCTTCTTTTTTTTTTTTAGTGAGGCAATTGAGGTTAAGTGACTTGCCCAGGGTCACACAGCTAGTAAGTGTTAAGTGTCTGAGGCCGGATTTGAACTCAGGTACTCCTGACTCCAGGGCCGGTGCTCTATCCACTGAGCCATCAGTGGATATAAGCTTCTTAAGGCCAAGAATTATTTAAAATTTTTCTGTTCCCAGTGATATGTAGCATGGGTTAATGTTAGGTAATACAGAAAAAGAATGGAAGTGGTGGTAAATTTCTGCTCCTGCAATAAGTGCACATAAGAACCCAAGATTTTAATCTATAGTTCATGCTCAAATTTGTGTTTTGAATAAATATTTTAGATCATTGCAAAGTCCTTTGATATCAATAGTTTTAAAAGTAAATTAACTAGAAAGGACATATGAAGGAAGATGCTATCTGCATTCAGAAAAAGAACTGATAAATAGAAGTATGTACAGAACTATTTAACATATATTTACACATATATGTATATGTTGTACTTACATATCTGTCTGTATGTAAAGGTGTAGGTATAGGTATATGTATATATACACATTCACAGACACAGACACAGACACACATATATTTGTGTCTAAAGGTAGCCATCCCTTGCAGGGGAGGGGGGAAGAAGGGAAAGGGAAAAAAAGGGTGGGAAGAAATTTACATGATAAATTTATTATATATTTAAAAGGAATAGCAAGTTGTACATAATAGATTTGCAGTTTCATGTGCAATCATCTTTTTTATTATATTATGTTATGGAAATTCTTGTTTTAATAAAATAAATATGTATTTTTTAAAAGTAAATTTACAATCTTAGATTTAAGAAGATAATGAGAGTACCTGAGCTATCTATAATCAACATTGTTGAGACTGATCCATATGTATAGTCTGATCATCTGGCCTCTGTCTTCCCTTACCTTATAAATAATAGAGTATATGTAGCATGCTTGCATAGATATTCGCCCCTTACAAAATAAAAGATACTGTTCCTCTGATTCTCAGAACCACTCAGTGAGGTAGACTGGGCAGGTGATAACAGTTTTATAGATGAGGAGACTGACTTAGATAAAGCGAGTAGAGACCTAACATGATACTAAAACTCTGTCACTTTACTTCTAGTGCAGTGTCCCTCTTATTATATGAAAATATCCTGTGAACTCAAGTTCAGTTTATAGAGTTTTATTTAGCTCAAAGCCATGGAACCCAGTAAAATGGATTCATACATTATTCTCACCATATAATGTGACTTTCTTAGCACTGTACTCTGGTTATATGAGCCACCAGACCACAGGGCCTATTTTTATGTGTCATGATGCTAACCACACTAGGACCTTTATAAGAATTCAGCAAATTCTTGATTCATCTACAAATGACATTTCTTTTTCAGTATGGCTTGTAAAAAAAAAAGTAGTGCAAAAAACTCATGAACTTTATAACAAATTTATATTTTAATCAAATATCCATGTACATCAGAAAAAGGCCATGTGAGACCTGAGCCTACAGAAAGTTATGCTTCATTATGAGTTATTTAATTAAATGAAATAGACTTCACAATGACTTTGTGAGGCCCCGACTTCCCCCAAACAGGTCTGTGGTCTGCTGTTCTATACCAATGAAAGGAAGAATGCAATAGTAGACATCATCCAAAAATGGTATATGATCTAAAGTTACTTCTGACTTCAGAATAAATTTTTACTTTTATCTATGGTCCTAAAATAACTCATTTTCCTAAATATAATTTTTATTAAAGTTCAAAACAAGTTTGTCTTTCCTGAGCACATATAAATACACAGCAGAAGGAAAGGTACTAGATACTGTTATGGAAGGTCATAAATAAAGTATCCTAAAATTAAAAAAAAAATCTGTCAAGGCTTCACAGAGGAGAAACTCATGGTTGAGTTGATTCTATAGATTGATCCTTGAACACAACAATCTAAATCTGATCTTGATTTCCTATTAAAATATTTCCTATTAAAGTATTATCTTTTTTATTTTATTTTTTATTTTTAGTGAACCAATTGGGTTTAAATGACTTGCCCAGGGTCACACAGCTAGTAATTGTTAAGTGTCTGAGGCCGGATTTGAACTCAGGTCCTCCTGAATCTAGGGCCGGTGCTTTATCCACTGCACCACCTAGCTGCCCCTTAAGTAAATATCTTCTACACTTTCTCTTAGCTTAATGATATATCAAAGGTGTCAACTATTTTAATCGTTTGACAAATATAGGTGATACATATAAAGAATACTAAGAATACTAAGCAATGGCAGAGGCAGCTAGGTAGTACAGTGGATAGAATAGTGGTTCCTGGAGTCAGGAAGATCTGAGTTCAAATCCAGCCTCAGACACTTGTTAGCTGTGTGTCACTGGACAAGTTACTTAACTTCTAATTACCTCAGTTCCTGATCTTTCAAACAAGGAAACACTGGAGAAGGAAATGTCAAACCACTCCAGTATCTTTGCCAAGAAAACCCTGTGAGGAGAGTCCATGGGGTCACATAGAGTTAGTTGGACACAGCTGAACAACAATAAAGCGATGGCAGATGCCTGCTGCTGAAATAAATTCACATATGAACAAAAGATTTTAAAGCTGAGTGCTGTCAAATAGTAAATAGTTATATAAAGTCAGGAATGGGACAGTTAGAAAATTTCATATAAGAAAATTTTCTTTCCCCTAATGTAGATGAGAGCTTATGAATGGAAAAAAAAAATTTATCAAGTACTTACTGAGTGCTAAATATAAGTTGCAAAAACAAGACAGTGCCTACCCTGAAGGAAGGGTGTTGCCCTGATAAGCCATAAAGATGGACACTATGACCAGAGGGCCATCAGTTGACTTGCCCTTTCCAGAGGCTTTGTGGTAGATTTGATTATATTTCTCCTAGAAAAGGAGAGGTGGGAGGTGGGGTGAAATAGTGTGATTTGCTAGGTCTCCATGAGGTGATAGGATTTGCTAGGTAAAGCAGAGTTTTACCCTCTCACCATTCAGGACCCCAGGGCTCCAAAGTAGGAGTTACAGAACTGAGTGGCTCAGCTCTTCCAGGGCAGGCATGGTCTCTAGACCATGAGAGATATTGAAAGAATATTTTAGTGGATGGCAAACAGATAACTGGGGTTTTTTTTTGTTTTGTTTTGTTTTTTTAGTGAGGCAATTAGGGTTAAGTGACTTGCCCAGGGTCACACAGCTAGTAAGTGTTAAGTGTCTGAGGCCAGATTTAAACTCAGGTCCTCCTGAATCCAGGGCCGGTGCTTTATCCACTGCGCCATCTAGACCCCCCCCCCCCCCCAGATAACTGGGTTTTAATGCATGTTTGGGGCTGGGGCCTGCTAACATATGAGTTACCATGGCCAAAAACTTGGACCAACCGACTAGTGACCAACATCTGGGCATCTAGCTAGGCTGGTTCTCAAACGAGAGTCCGCCACTAGATCCTCCCTTGAAACCTTTGCAGATTGCCAATAATTATCAAAGACTATAGTCCCCTGTAATTTATTGCTTGTGAGAACCCAGGGACATCTCCCGCTCACTACAGAGACAGTGGAATAAGGCTTTAGTGAAAGAAACTGTTTCCAAGTACGTCATGGAAGTGGGGAAGGAAATAGAGAAGACAAGGAACCCCAGATACTATGGATGCATCAGTGCTACCCATCTTCCCTTCCTTCCCTACCTACTGATTGTGAAGTGTACATATGAAAAGTGATTGACAACCTTTAAATGCAAAAGGGGGCGGGGCAGCTAGGTGGCGCAGTGGATAAAGCACCAGCCCTGGATTCAGGAGTACCTGAGTTCAAATCCGGTCTCAGACACTTGACACTTACTAGCTGTGTGACCCTGGGCAAGTCACTTAATCCCCATTGTCCCGCAAAAAAAAAAAAAATTCAAAAGGGGGAAAACTCTGTGTGTGTGCATGCATGTGTGTTCATCAGCAAATAGCACATGAGTGAATTATAAAAGTTTTTTAAATAGAGCTTCTATCTTCCCAGGTGAGGGGTGTATATACATATATTGTTGGTGAGGTGGCTGAACTCTTGGACTCACTAGGAACATGGGGGCCATGCTTATCTGATTAGGAAAGTAAAACTAGTTGGTTGATAAATCTTTACCAGCCAGAGAGAGATTAGTATTGGAAAGTGACCTGAACATAGGATAGGTCTGAATGACTTCACAATCCCTCAAACAGGACCCTACTTAACATGGCCTTTGATGCAGATAACTTGCAGCCTAACCTAAAAGTTCACCTTTAGCATACCACATCCCTTTTGGTCTCATGACTCATCTCTCAACTTTGCTCTGGTTTCTTATCTTTAAGAGAAACAAATAAATGTTTCTGCCCAGTCCCCCCACTGTCAGAGAGGCTGAATTACTCTAGGTCTGAGCAGCATTTTGTAATGCATGGGAAAATGTAACGAGTTTTGGTAGGAGAAGAATATTTAGAAAGTTGTAACACTTTCTGGGCTGTCATACAAAACATTAGTCACCACAATAGCTTTGGGGTATCTGTGGCAATACTAGATACTCCTGGATTGTTAGGTTTCAGACTTGCTTTGAAGAATCACGTGTTTGGTATTTACAAAACAATACTCAAAGCCCATTCTCTTCCAACATCCTAACAAAATCTAAGCAACTGCTTGCTATAGCCTCAACTTTCCTCTTCAGAGGCTCTCACAAGAGAGCCCTTCCTTACCAAAGAAATCACTGCAATGCAAGGTAGAGATTTCTCTTTGAATTGGATTTCCAGGTTAGCCAGAAAGCTCTCTGATAGTTTACATTCTTTGTTTCTTAAGGAAAAGGTAATCTGCTCCTGCCTGCTTTGCTCATAATACCTAATTGGGCCATGTCATCTTCTAACCTTTTGTCCTTTCCTTAGCTGTGTCCTACAGCTATTAAGACTCCAGCTGGAGATGAATGCAGATTACAGTAGTGGACCTAATGGAAGCAAAAGTACCCAGGGCAGTCATGCTAATTCCTTTCCCCTCTGGGCTCTGCTCCAAACCATCTGGACCATCACCCCCATTCTTCCACCCCCAGCTTTTCAGCTTCCTTTTATGTGTGATGCTCCCCCATCAGAATGTAAATTCCTTGAAGGCAGGTTTGCCGTGCCTCTGGTCAGCTAATGATGAACTTGGAAGTTGGGTACTCAAGGAAAACCTTTCCACAGGTTCATTCACATTGCTAAATACCGAAGAAAGGGCTCCAAGCCCTATTTTTTTTTTTTTACAACAGATAAGGGGTAACTGTTCCATCACAACCAGAGATGAATTGATTAAAAACCTAGTAATGTAAACAGGATCCTAAGCATTCTTGTCCATAGAAAAGGATGAGAAGGCCATAGAGTAGAGATATAGTAGAAAGAGCTCTAGACTAGGACTTGAAACACGCGGATGCCCCAACTTTGCCCCAATAGTTATTATTGGACCTCAGTTAAAGTAATTGATGCTCTCTTCCTCAGCTTCCTTGACTGTCCTTATATCAAATGAAACATGTATGAAAGCACTTTGTAAACTGTAATATGCTATATTCCATAGGCAGATCAGTGTTGTGGATAGAGGGTCAACTTTAGAATCAGGAAGACCTGGGTTCAAAGTCCTACCAGTGGAACATACTACCATATGGCTTTGTGAAAGTTCAAATAGCCCCTTATTGCTTCCAGATAACTTTGTAGAACTATAAGTTGTAGAGTTGGTTGCCAGTTTGCATTGGCAGTGGGGATTTATTCACTGGGAATTCCTTATAGCAATGAAACAAAAGGTCCAATTCCCTGTCAAAAGTAATAAACATAAGGTATTTCTCTTGACCTTCTCACATCCCTAGGTGGAAATGATAACTCCTTTCTTGGAGTCCAATAATACATTGGACTCTTCCTACCCATTTATCACAAAATACTTTTTTTCTCCTTTTATGTATGTCTTCTCTCTCCTACCAGACTCTGAAGTCCCTGGGAAATAGAGGCTGAATCTTACTCACCTTTACTACAATGGGTTATGTATTAGTTAGATATTTAATACACATTAATTTTTATTGACTTTACTAAAAAGATAACCACACTTTCAAGACCTCATGTATGGATAACTTCCCTATTCCTCTGAATGAATAACTTGTTTTCTCTTTCTTCCCCAGTGAAAATGAGGCATGAAGTATAATCTGTCCCTTCATTTTCCTTGCTTAAGTCATGTTACATGACTCTCCTTAGTATCTATGCCATTTTTTGGACTCTGTCAAACTCTAGCTAAAGAGAAATTGGTCTCTGGATACAGATTGAAACAGAGAAGAATTTGCCCAGCAGAAGACCCTTTGGCTTACTAGACCCATCTTGTTGTCTCTCGTGGAATGATATTGCCAATTATTAACCTAATTTCTTCTCCTTAGCGGACAAAGCTAGGGATCCTTAAGTAGGCAAAGCAGGGATCCTTAACCCCATCCCATAGATTGAAGCTTCTTAAACTGTGGGGCCACGTAACTGAATGTGGGGTTCATAAAAATTTCATAGTAAATAGTTGATTTGCATACCTACTTTATATACTATACACCCGAGTCATGTTAAAATTTACTGGGCAAAAAGGAGTTGTGAGTGGAAAAAATTTAAGAATCCCTGCTATAAGTGAAGAAAAAATCTGAATGACTTTTTCCATATTCATTTGGTGAGCAGAGACCAGAACCAAAGGCTCTTGCTGATTTGTGAATAGAGTACTGGGTTTGAAATAAGGAAGTCCTGGGTCCAAATTCTGCCTTTGATAACTTATTAACTTTGTAACCCTGGGTAAATGAATTAACTTCACTATCCTTTGGGCAACTCTAGGTCTCACACACTAAAGCATCTACAGAGTGCAATCTACCCTAGTAGAGGGTGCTCTCATACTGTTTCCCTAGACCAATGAAATCAATATCATTCATCCATTCATATTGCTTCTAATATCTAATGTAAATTAAAAAAAAAATCTCTAGTACTTTCCACTTATACTTCCAAAAATTCATCTATCTCTCTGGTTTGCTGCCCCACCCCCACTCCTTTTTTTGGGTACCTGAGGAGAAGCTTGCATATCTATATGTATCTCTCATGCAGATTGTACCCAAAGTCTCTTTACCAATTAGATACTATTCTTCTCTGTAAACTATTTGGGTTCAAAGCCTTTTTGATTACTCCTGAAGAAGAGAATTTGTGATAAGGAAGATTATATTCTATACTTGGTAGTAGGGAAAACTTGGTCACTGGTCTCTCTTTTTTTTAATGAGCCTTTTTTTTGGCCACCACTGGATAAGCCTGTACATGTAAGAAAATTGAGAAACCAATTAGAATTAAACACACCACTTTCTAGACAGCAGAGACATATCTTTTTCTCTAAATTACAATCTAAACTCATTGTGTGAAAAATAATTAGCTGTTCAATACTTAAAGCAAAAATAATTGGCATGCCCTTTAGAAGGGTCACAAGACCAGTGTAAATGAACAGTAAATATTAAGCTTCATAGCCTACTGATGGCTTTCTCTTTGTCTCCTTCCCTCTGCTAATTCCTGCCTGCTCATTGTTACGGAATTCTCTATATTATATAATACTATATGTTATTAAGGTTCACCATCCAGAATGTTCCCCCCAAATACATTGATCTGAGTTACTAAGTTGGTACAAAAACATGCTGTTCTAATGATAACACCTAAATCTAAAGTAGTTTAATTGGTACTGGGTTCTTAATTGAATCTTCATTTGCTGATTTGCCAATGAATATATTGAAGTAGTTGTAAATTTAGAATTTCAGGACATAGATTGGAGTTCTGGTTCTGCTACTTATAATTTGTGTGATGTTGGGGAAGTTGATCTTTCAGAATCTTTATATTCTAGTAAGTAAAATGAAGATATTAGAGTAAGTGACCATAAAATAGGTGAGCTTTCCCTCTTTCTTTGATCTCTTTTGGGTATAGGCCTCTCAGTAACTCAGTTGGGTAAAAGGGCACATGCTGTTTAGTAACTTTTGGTGTACATTTCCTAATTACTTTCCAGAATGGTTGTACCCATTCACCAAGTTCATCAGTGGTGTGTCAATGTTCCTGTTTTCCTATACCCCCTTTATCATTTCCTCTTTTTTTCCATCTTTGCTCCCTGATAGGTCTGAGATAGCAGAACTGTTTTAATTTGCATTTCTCTGATTAGTAGTGATTTAGAGTATTTTTTCATATGACTATAGAGAACCTGGGTCTTTCCTTGGAAACTATCTAACTCATATCCTTAGACCTTTTATTAATTGTGCAATAGCTCTTTTTCTTATAAATTTGAATCAATTCCTTAGTATATCTTGGAAATGAGACCTTTATCAGGGAAACTTGCTTCATGATTTTCCTCCCAGTTAATTCTTTCCCTTTTAATCTTAGCTTTAGTAGTTTTGTACAACTAAAGCTAAGGGGGACAGCTAGGTGGCGCAGTGGATAAAGCAGCGGCCCTGGATTCAGGAGAACCCGAGTTCTAATGTGGTCTCAGACACATGACACTTACTAGCTGTGTGACCCTGAGCAAGTCACTTAACCTTCATTGCCCCGCAAAAACAAAAAACAAAAATAACTAAAGCTAAGATTAAAAGGGAAAGAATTAACTTGGTAGTTTTGTATAAAATCTTTTCAATTTTAAGTAATCAAAAATATCTACTTTATCTTCTTTGATCCTCTCTGTTTTTCCTTTTTGGTGTAGTCACTAACTTTTCTTCTATCCATAGACCTTACAGTTATCCCCCTGTCCCTCCATGTTTCTCTAATTTGTTTTTTTGTTTTTGTTTTTTGGTGAGGCAATTGGGGTTAAGTGACTTGCCCAGGGTCACACACCTAGTATGTATCAAGTGTCTGATGCCGGATTTGACCTCAGGTCTTCCTGACTCCAGGACTGGTGCTCTATCCACTGTGCCACCTAGCTGCCCCATTTGTTTGTTTGTTTGTTTTTTAATTTATTTTTTTTTTGTGAGGCAATTGGGGTTAAGTGACTTGGCCAGGGTCACACAGCTAGTAAGTGTTAAGTGTCTGAGGCCGGATTTGAACTTAGGTAATCCTGACTCCAGGGCTGGTGCTCTACCCACTGCCACCTAGCTGCCCCCCCCCAATTTGTTTTTGATGTGACCTTTTATATATAGGTCACACACATTTGGAGCTTATATTTGTATAATAACCCCTTTTCTAAAACATTACTAAAATTATATAAATCTCTTTAGGGAAATCATTTGAAAGAACTAGACTGGAGAAGACATCTGGAGACAATGTGGTCACATTTAATCCTACTTTTTGTTTGACCAGAGAAGTTAGTGCTATATTCAAATGGGTAGAAAATTACCTCAGAAATTTATTCTGTGACACTGGGCAAGTCACTTAGCATTTCTTGGCCTCAGTTTCCTTACCTGTAACACGAAGGGATTAAGACACTTGACAACTCTGAATCTATGATATGATGCTCTAAATATGAGGACAGAAGGTACAGAGGCACACCTAGGAAGTATGGATGGAAGTGATGTGGGATGGCTTTAGGGTCAAATTGATTGTGAGTCATCCCAAAAGAATTACAAGACTCAGTGACTCAGTTTCCCAAGTTTTATTGCAATACTGTGAGTGAACACAGGGAGAGAACCAGAAAAGAAAGTAAATGTAGGTGTTCATTTAGTTGAAAGGCTCTTAACCTTGAGTCTGTTAATTTATTTTTAAAGATATTTTGATGACTTTCAAAGTAATTGGTTTCCTTTGTAATCTTGTGAATTTTATTTAATGCATTTAAAAACATACTTAAGAGGGGTTCATAGGCCTCACCAACTTGCTAAAGGAGTCTGACATAAACAAAACTAAGAACTCCTGACTTAGAGAAAACTTAGAATTTACAACAAGAAGTTGCAGGAAAAGAACAATATGACTTGGTGTAGGTTTTTAGGTATCTGGATTAACCAGAGTATATTAATTGATTGAATATATTAATTGACTGAGTTTCTAGCTCTGTGTCTAGAAAAGAAAAATTCTGACTACAAAACAGTTATCTAGAACCCAAGGAGAAAAGGAGGGTATTCATAGCAAGTTGGGATTTCAGTTATTTCAGAAACAACCTAAAACCCAGGGGAACAGGAAGGACTAAGGAAACTGAATATCAGGACTTGCTGTTAGGGTTGCCTTAGTAGTGAAATCTAACTAAACTAGTTAATTCATTAATCAAATATAGCCCTTTATTTGCAAGAGGGATGCTGCAGAGTATAGTCCTTCTTAGCTGGAAGGAGGAGCTGAAGAATCATGGGATGTGGAAGGATCATGGATGAGGAAAGCCCAGAAACTTTTCAGTCCCTGAAGAGAAAAGAGGGGCTACAGAGCTTGGGGGTTGAAGAGGAGTCTACAAGTGAAGCATACTACTGCTCTAAAGCGAAAGTAATCATGAGCAAATTGGAGCCTCCTCTGGTCTGTTGAGTCACTTAAAGAGTGACCTATTGGGGAGGCAGCTAGGTGGCGCAGTGGATAGAGCACCAGCCCTGGAGTCAGGAGGACCTGAGTTCAAACTTGGCCTCAGACACTTAACACTTACTAGCTGTGTGACCTTAGGTAAGTCACTTAACCCCAATTGCCTCACTAAAAAAAAAAAAAAAGAGTGACCTATTGGGGCCAAATTTTACAATTTCCTTCACTATTCTACTACTAGAACCTGGTGAATTGATTCTCTCTCCACGTCTCCACATCCTCTGCTTCACTGCTGCCTGATGAACTGGCATCCCTTACTCTCAAGATTTCCTGTTCTCTTTAAACTTGTGTGTGTGTCTACTATTATAATGGGTTTTGTCTCCAGATAAAGATAAGCTATTTTTTATTGCATTTTGAGCAAGGGTTTGCTATAAAGCAGTGAACTACACAATTGGGAAGGATGAAAGGGAGCCCATGGACCAATAGTCCTAGACTTTACTGTGAGCCACAATTATGTTGGTGGGATAAAGTAAGAGATACTAGACAAATGTAGGAAATGGCTATGGTCCAATAAAGATGGTCTCTGTAAGATGTCATTGCTTAGGGAAGGAGTTATGTCATGGACTCTTTTGACAGTCGGGTAGACAGTCTGGTAGAAGCCTGTAGACATTCTCTGATAATGATGTTTTTAAATGCATAAAATTACATAGGATTTTATAGGAAATGATGTTGAACTAGAGTTATCAATTTTTTTTAGTTCACAGGCTCTAGCTAAAGGATTATATTGAGCCCATTTTGACAGTGAAATATGAATAAACCACCTATGTTAACAGGTCACTTAGCATAACATGTGGAAAGTTCTTTATTTCTCTTAGCCACACAATTCTCTTATGTCCTTCTGCTTCCTCTTCCTTCCACCCTCCTCTAAAACTTGCCCTACCCAGTTCTTTCACAATTAGGAATAGTTTAAGGGAAAAGGAAATGAATCATGCTAACTTGCTTCAAACACCATCCTATAGAAGTCATAGAAGAAGAACTCCATAGGATCCATGATAATAAGGGTTAGTAGTATCTTCCTATAAGTTATTAAGTATGCCATGAAAATCTAACAAATTATTATGATGACATATGGATTAGAAGTCCTAGATATGGAAGTTGGGATATCTAGGTTCTACTTTTAGAAATCTTTTAGAAATAGACTAAGTCTATTGAGAAGACATGGTCAAAAGTCCCAGTTCTGCCATAGATTTTCTATGTTGACCTTGGGAAAGTAATCTCCTCCCTCTCGGCTTCATTTTCTTTAAATGTAAAATACGGACAATTCTTTGAAACAATCCTTTGAATTAATAACTAATATTTAACTGTAGCATTTTGAAATTTGTAAATTTTGTTGTTATATAAACTATCTCATCTAAGTCTTATTGTCCTGAGGAAGTCACTAGATATTCTACCCATATTATAGATGAGAAAACTGAGGTTCAGAGATGAGAGGTGGATTGTTCATGGTGGCACAGTTGTTACATATCAAAAGTGGGATTTGAACCCACTTCTTGAGTCTTCTTGACTCTTAAGCCAAGTATTCTTCCTACTAGGCTTTAAAGCCTTTCAAGTTATAAGCAATAATTAAATGAAATATTGTATGTTGAGTATTTAGTAATCTATAAAATACTATATAAAATGAGTTTTATTAAGCCTAACTTTATACACTAGCTACTGATATGATCATAACTCTTCTCTGGGGCTCTGTTTATCTTCCTTTAAGAATATGAGAACTTGACTGGATCTATAGAGTCTTTGTCAGCTCTCACATGCACTGAATTTTTTTTTTAATCTATAAAATGAATGGCATTTGTCATTTGCAGTGGTATGAAATGGAAATCTATCCTTATTTACAAAATCAGCATCATTCTCCAGTAATTGGCAAACAAAACATACTTTGTCATCTTAAATGGAGTATGAAGGGATTAGGGATAAGTGGTTATCTGTTTTCCTTTATACCAGGGCTTTTTTTTTTTCTCCTCTGTAAAATGGGAAGGTACTTTTACCATCTGGCTGCACTCCTCTGAACAGCATCATGCTCCTCCAATCCTCATCATCCTGTAAGATCAGGTCAGCCTTATAAACTGACATGTCCTTGGTACCTCCTGCCCCTTCGGTCTCTCCTTTCATCTGATTGGAGAGGGAATAGGATGGACAACAGAGAGATGCTCCCACATGCTACAAGTAAGGAGGGCGCTCAGGATATACATATTGTTATTTCCCACCTGGCTGCATTCTCCTGGATGTCATCTTTTTTTTTTTTTTTTTTTTGTGGGGCAGTGAGGGTTAAGTGACTTGCCCAGGGTCACACAGCTAGTAAGTGTCAAGTGTCTGAGGCTGGATTTGAACTCAGGTCCTCCTGAATCCAAGGCCAGCACTTTATCCACTGTGCCACCTAGCTGCCCATCCCTGGATATCATCTTGACCAGTGCTCCTGGTCCACAAACCCTTCTTTTCAGCCTCTTTTAATGTGTTATCCTCCCTCACTCAATTGTAAGCTTCTTGAGGGCAATAACCATTTTTGGCCTTTCTTTGTATCCCTAGCACAGTATATGGCACATAGTAGGTGCTTCATAAATGTTTATTACCTGTCTAACATTCCTCAAGAAGTTTTAGTTTTTCTAAACACTAAAGTTTAGTGCCTGAGTGCCTGGCTCATGCAGAACTGAGGTCAGCCCTCTATAAAGGCGTAATAAGAACCTGTCAGATGCTTAGTTCAATATGCTTGAAAGGTAATTAAAAGCCTTCATTCCCAAATGATTTTCTAGTTCAATCAGAAAATACTTGTCAAGTTCCAACTATGTGCAAGCACTGTGCTAAGTGCTGGGAATACAAAAAGGCAAAAAGCAGTTCCTGCCTTCAAAGAGCTTATAATCTAATGGAAGAGACAACATGCAGACAAATACATATAAAGCCAACTATATACAAGGGAAAATAGGAAATAATCAACTGAGGGAATGCATTAGAATTAAGAGAGGTTGGGGAAGGCTCCAGTAAAAGAACGGGTTTTAATTGGACTTAAAAGAAAGTCAGGCAGGGCAGTAGCTAGAGTGGAGGAGGAGAACATTCCAGGCTTAGAGGATAGCTAGAGAAAATGCTGGGAGCCAAGAGATGAAGTATTTCCTTCATGAAACAGCCAGGAAGTCAGTGTCATTGGATTGGAGAGTACCTGTTGGGGAGTAAGCTGTGAGAAGACTGGAAAGGTAGTAGGAAATAAGGTTAAGATGGGTTTTGATCGCCAAACAGAGCATTTTGCATTGATCCTGGAGACAATAAGGAGTTTATTGAGTATGGTTGAGAGGTGTGTGTGTGTGTGTGTGTGTGTGCGTGCGCGCGTGTAGGGGGGCGTGACGTGATTGGACTTGCACTTTAGGATAAGTACTTTTCCATTTTAGAAAGCCTGAATGGAGGACGGATTGGGATGGGGAGAGACTGAGGCAAGCCGACTGATAAGCAGCTATTGTAATAATCAAGGCATGAGGTGATGGAGGCCTGTGTGTTAAAGGAGAGAAGGGGGTGTATATGAGTGATGTGCAAAGGTAAAATCAACACACCTTGGCAACAGCCTGGATATGGGAGTGGTGTGTGTGTGTGTGTGTGTGAGAGAGAGAGAAAGAGAGTAAGGAGTTCAAGATGACTCCTAGGTTGAGAGCCTGAGAGACTGGAAGGATGGTGTTGCCCTCTATAGTAAAAGGCAAGGTAGATGATTACCTGTCTGATAATTTCCCATTAGTCATTTCTTCAAGGACTTTTTACATGTCCAAAGTTTAAAACAAAATGCGAAAACCTGAGAGGAGCAATGCCCTGATTAGTAAAGACACATTTACTAGCAGAAGGTAGTTTTCTAAAGGAACTACCATGGGGCAAGTTACTTAATTCCCCAGACTTCTGTTTCTTATCAACAAAAGGAAAGAGTTAGACAAGACTTTTTTTTTCCTTTTTTTTTTTCAGTGAGGCAATTGGGGTTAAGTGACTTGCCCAGGGTCACACAGCTAATAAGCGTTAAGTGTCTGAGGCTGGATTTGAACTTAGGTACTCCTGACTCCAGTGCCAGTGCTCTTTTCCACTGCACCACCTAGCTGCCCCTAGGCAAGAATTCTAAGGTTCAATCCAAATCTGGACAAATCTGGAAGCCAAACAAAGCCTTGGAATCCATCTAGTCCAACCCTCTCAAGTTACAGATGAGGAAATAAAATCTCGATAAACTGTCATTTACTTAAGGTCACACAGTAAGAATCAGATTTAGGATTTCAACCCAGGTCCTCTGACTCAAGTCAAGAGTTTTCTCCACTATATGAAAACATTCCCCAAACAATACCTAATGAGATATAGTCTGGGTAAGAAGCTGTCATTTTATTTTTTTCTGAGGATGGGAGGAGTACAGTAGGTAAAGGAGAGAATTTCAGGTCACGGGGTCCTACTACTTACAAAGATACCTTAGTAAGAGGTTCTATCCAGATAACTAGATAAGGGAGAGGGAGAGCTGAGCTTGAGGACATCTGGCCTGAGAAGAGAAGAAAATACCAAAGAACAACTTTGCCTCCTTCTGTTTTTTCAAGGACCCACCCAAAGCAGGAAATATAATAAGGTTGGCTGAAGATGTACTTGGTGGCTACTTGAGTATTATTGACTGACTCTGCTTATTGTACAAACATCTTCGGTAAGCTAGGATTCTAGATATCACTACTTTCAGAATTCTAATAGGTGGTGTTGTCACAATACTATACTGGTTCTCATGTAACCTAGCACTGTCTAAAAGTATCTCAGAGACATGAAGGGAGTTAGGGAAATAAATGATAGTCTACCCTGTAGATTACAATTTTCTTCACTAAAGTGGGAAGTATTTTTATCCATATTAAGTGATAAACAATCCAAAAGAAGGCAAGGAATAAGGATTCTGTGTTCCTCATTCCCCAGCCTACATAGCCCTCACTAGACTGAAGTGAAAAGGTCTCTGCCTTAAGGCGAGACTGGTCTCTCTTTGGAACTAATGGTCATAGAATCAAAGTTCTATGAAAAAAACTCCTAATTTTGATTGGAGTCAGTCACTTGTGATAAAAGAGAAATATGTATTCATTTCTTCAGCTTCCAAGTAGGAATGTTCTTAAATTTCATTCTCACTTCATTTCAAATTTCATTTTCCTGGAAAAGTGGATTGTTCCAACTCATAGTAGTTATCTACAGAAGATCAGCTGGGGCCTGGAGCTGTTTGCAAGGCAAATAAATAATCTTTTTACTGTTGGTTGAGATCAGGGCTTTCAACTTGGAGATTTTAAGCAAGTAAATGAGGAAAATTAGAGGAGAGGAAGTCTCAGTGTAGGTCTTAATTTATAGAGAAAAAGCTTCATATCTGCTAGAAGTGTTCCCCAAAAATCTGATCTGGTAAGGGGGAAAAAAAATAGCTCTAGAAGAGCCCCTTCCTATGAATGGGAAGTATTATTATGTGTCTCTCTGGGGCAGTGGTTCTCAAACTTTTTGGTCTGCGGATTCCTTTATGCTCTTAAAAATTATTAAGGGCTCACAAAAGTGTTATATACAGATATATGTATATATATGTACATATATATCAATATTTACTATATTCTAAATTAAAATATTTTAGTATTAATTATGAAAATGGTTTGACCTCATAGACTTCCTGCAATGACCTTAGGAACCTAGGGGTCCTTGGATCACATTTTAAGAACTGCTGCTCTAAGTTATCCTCAACATATATTCTGTCTTGAATTCTAATTATATAAATATCCCCGTAATGCTTTCCTTATGTGAGCTAGTCCATTTAAAAATTCAATTGGCCTCAATATAGTAGTTCTTACATTCTGTGATACCTGCAGACCTAATTTACACTGTCACATGTTGATATATGTGTGTGTGTGTGTGTGTGTGTGTGTGTGATATATGAAATATTCTTGTGGTAGGTTCTCCATAAAATATACCTATCTTAAGGGAAAACAGATGTAGCCCAGTAGGCCTGCTGCTATATTGTATTTCATATGTTGTCATTCTTGGAGATGATTCATCTCCAATTGGTTTATAGTATTGAAACCTCTGGGAGCAAAGCCTGTCCTTGAAGTTGTTTAAATAAGAAGTTCACCTCTGGAACCTTTTCCCTTTTCTTTTTCTGTTCTTTTCTTCTTTGTACATTCATTTAAAAAAATTTTAGTTCCAAATTCTCTTTTTCCCCTTCAGTCTCTCCCGCTCCTATTGAGAAAGCAAGTAATATGATACCTATCATACATGTGAAGTCATGTAAAACATATTTCCATATCAGTCATGTTCCCAAATAAAAATAAGCAAGAAAAATGAAGTGAAAAAAATGCTTCAGTGTATGCTCAGTTCATCAATTCTCTCTCTGGAAGCAGATAGCATTTTTCATCATGAGTCTTTTGGAATTGTTGTAGATCATTGTATTGATCAGAGTAGCTAAATATCTCAAAGATGATCCTTGCTAAAATATTGCTGTTACTGTGTACAATGTTCTACTGGTTTTGCTCACTTTGCTTTGTATCAGTTCCTACAAGCCTAGAACCTTTTTCTGAATAAATTCCTAATAACAAGTAGAAAGCTAACTTCTGTAGCTTCTCGTTGGTCACTTCCCCCCTCCAAATGACATAGACAAAAAAGAAACCATTCTCTCTAACTTGTCTGTTAAACAACTTATTTCTATCTTATTTCCTCCCCCTCAGAGGTAAGGAGAAGGCATTAGTCAATAGTGACTAATTTATTCAGTACCTACAATCTAACTGGCACAATGCTAAGTGCTGGGAAAAGAAATGCCAGAAACATCCCTGTTCTCAAGGAGCTCACAGTCTAATTGCAGAATAAGCATGTAAACAACCATCTACAAACAAGCCATAGAGATGACAAATTGGAAAATAACCACTAGAGGAAAAGCACTTAAATTAAGGAGGATCAGGAAATGCTTCATGTAGAAGGGAGGATTTTAGTGGGGGCTCCAAGGAAGCCAGGGAAGGATTTGATTGTTTTTCCCAATATTTATTGGCAATAATTAGCCAATGACATGGAAGCATCCCACCTCCCCAAATCCTCCCAAATTCTTTGTAGAAGTAAAGCAATTGATAGAAGCAAAGAACATTTCTATCTCTTAGTTTCTTTCTTTCTTTTTTTTAGGTCTAAATTTCCTGTTACTGCTCCACAAAGATGCTTTTCATCTTGAACTTTCTGTTCTCCCCACTTCCAACACCAGTGCTGATCAGCTTACTGACAGTTGGAATCACCATCTATCTGTGGCTTATTAACAAACCTCGACCAGTCTGGCCCCTTCTGGACCTTCAAAATCAGTCAGTGGGAGCTCAGGTAACTAACTCTGTGGCTGTTGATTTTGTCCAGTTGACCACCCTTGATCCAGTCAGTGAATACAACTTGGTGCTGCTGAAAAGTGATGATTTGTTTATTTAAAGCAGTCTGTCAATGGAGAACTGCCAAGCTGAGTTGAGGAGGAGCTCAGGCTTTCTCATATAAAACTGATACTGAGGGCTTGAACCCCATAGACAAAGTTGTCTACAGGAAAGATTCTTCTTTTTTTTCTTTTTTTTTTTTTTTGGTGAGGCAATTGGGATTAAGTGACTTGCCCAGGGTCACACAGCTAGTAAGTGTCAAGTGTCTGAGGTCAGATTTGAACTCAGGTCTTCCTGACTCCGGGGCTGGTGCTCTATCTACTGCACCACCTAGCTTCCCCTTACAGGAAAGATTCTTAAACTGGGGTCTATGAACTTAAAAAAAAAAATGTTGATAGCTATATTTCAATACACTAGGACATTTTTTTTCATACATTTAAAAATATTATGAGAAGGGGTCCATAGACTTCACCAGACTGCTGAAAGGGTCCATGACATAAAATATTAAGAAAGCCTCCACACTAAAGGACTCTGGGAACCTTCATTCTATATACTGGCAGAGATGGGCTGGTAAATGTCAGGAAAAAAGTCTCCAGGACACACTTTAAAGTTTAATTTGCATTATTAGAATTTTCTTCACCAACTTCTTAAGTCTAGACAATCCACAAAACAATAATAAATCAATCTCTAATTTTTAGTTTGTTTATTCACAACTGAAAATTTAACAATTCTCCAACCTCTTCAAACTGTCTCTAGCACACTCCTATATACTGGGCAACCCTAGAGCTTATTCAGCCCATAATTCCAGTGAAATCATTGCACTGAAAGAAGTCCATTTTATGGGGAGAGGGAACTGTTTTCTTGAGAATTCTGACTGGGAAATGCTATCCATGTCTCTCTCTCTTTTTTGGGGGGGTTGGGGGGTGAGGCATTTGGGGTTAAGTGGCTTGCCGTGGGTCACACAGGTATTAAATGTCAAGTGTCTGAGGCCAGATTTGGACTTAGGTCTTCCTGACACCAGGACTGGTGTTCTGTCCACTGAATCACCTTGCTGCTTCATCCATGTCTCTTGATGTGAGGTTTCTCTTACAATGCTGAAGCTCTCTCCCACCCCATGGATATGGAATGTAAAGGAGGTTTAGGAAAATGTCTCTGCTTCAGCGTAGTTTTATTGGGAGGGGGTAGTTAAAAATAAGCCTTTCTCAGGCTAAACTTGTACTTGTACTTTAGGGAGGAGCGCGGCGGAGTGCTCTGCAACGCAATGATGACTTCATCGACTATTACTACTCTGATGCCAAAACAGTGTATGAAATTTTCCAACGAGGACTCCGCGTGTCTGGTATGATTACTGACCATTTTGTTCATGTGTTGTTTTATTTTTTATTTTTTTATAAAATTTGATTTTCATGTTGTATTTTAAGTAGAGCCAGGATTAAGAGTAGGCAGTCATGTTTGCAAGGTGGGGGTTACTGTGATGGGAGGGGATTTACTTTATGTGTAAAAAAGCATGCTTTGATGTCAGAAAATACTATGTGCTTCATGACAAAATGAAGGTATTTTGTTATAAGTTGTATTTATCATAGTTCAAAGGCTTGAGCAATTTCACTATAATTCTCAGATGGGGTCATGATTTTTAAACCTTGCCTAGTGGTCCCCAGGAATGTTGTTTCTGTTATCCAAGGAACACCAGATTGGTTATAGGCTGAACTTTTTGGCCACTGCAAAGGGCAGCAAGTCACAGTGAAACTATAAGCTACAATTAGTGTACGTAACCCGTATACCAGCATGTCTTCAAAGAATTGAAGTAAGTGCACTAATCCGTTGTTGTTTGGTTAGCAAGTGTTACTCTGGCCTCTTCCCTCCACCTGTTTTTATGCTAAAAATTCACATTCCTAGGTATAGACAATCAAGGGTAGTGATTTGCATCTTCATTTTCGAAATGCCTATTATGAGTGAAGCATTTGTTCCAGGACAGAGGCTCCATAAAGATGGATTTGTCCCTTGTAGCTTGGTAAAGTAAAAAGAAGACTGGGTCCCAAGTTAGTAATCAATAAACATTTATTAAATGCCTATTATGTACCGTGCACTTTGCTAAGTGCCAGGGTTACAGATATGACAAAAGAAAGACAGTACCTTATTTCAAGGAGCTTATACTCTAATGGAGGAAGACAAAACCGGCAAGGAAGCTAAAAAATGGGGTGGGGAGAGAACGCCCGCATTGGGAACATGATAACATTCTTTGGGATGGGTGATAAGATGAAGAGGTTTGAGTTTCAGAGATGACATCATCCTGCAGAGTGATGAGGGTTTATTTGTTTGTTTGGTTTTTTGGTGGGGCAATGAGGGTAAAGTGACTTGCCCAGGGTCAGACAGCTAGTAAGTGTTAAGTGTCTGAGGCCAGATTTGAACTCTGGTCCTCCTGAATCCAGGGCTAGTGCTTTGTCCACTGTGCCACCTATCTGTCCCATGATGAGTTTCTGAAGATCATGAAACCCAGGAGGTCAGCTTGGTGGGAAATGGTGAGATGAATACCCTAAGTGCCCTCCTTAAATGGCAGAGGATTTGGGAGGAGTTCTCCAGTGACCAATTCTACCCTCTCCCATCAGAGGATGCAAATTCAAATGTTTCTTACTTGAGCATGTCATTTAACTGCCCTGGGTCTGTTTCCTCTTAGGTAAAATGATGTGATTGAATGAGAGGGATCTTGAGGTCCTTCCAGCTTAATTTTTCTTATCCTGATGTGTGCCAGGCACAAATATGCCTGCCTGTTCCTCTTTCTGTCTCTCTCTTCCTACACTTCCATCCCATGTGTTCATTACATGAAGTCACTTTTTCATGCTTGTGTGAAAGCCAATTTAGCTCAGTGGCAGTAGAGGAAAGAACAGGAGACTTGAAGCTGGCAGACCTTGGATTCTAGTTGCAATACTCCCAGTTATTTGATGATGGATGAGTCACCATGTTCTTCTCTTAATCAAACAGGGATAATACATGTACCTGAAATTCACAGGATTATTTAAGGCTTACAAGGCACCTTTTTGTTTGTTTGTTTTTTAGTGCGGCAATTGGGGTTAAGTAACTTGCCCAGGGTCACACAGCTAGTAAGTGTTAAGTGTCTGAGGTCGGATTTGAACTTAGGTACACCTGACTCCAGGGCCGGTGCTCTATCCACTGCGCCACCTAGCTGCCCCACAAGGCACCTTTTAGGGCTGGGCAAACACATAACACTAGGTTACATAATACATGAATGGGACAGACAGGTAGCAAAAGCTTGATTGCAAAAAGCTTAATTCTTATTCTACGTGGAAGGTTCTTCAGAATGTCTCAGTGGATGAAAGGTTTGAGGTGAATAACTACTTTATCCCCTTCAGGCACAATCATCTTATCTTTCCAGAGTTGAGAATGGCAAGTTGTACAAAGTGCGATGTTGTAAGAAGATACTTTCACTGATTCCCTCCTACTCCTAGTAGTTAAATTAAGTCTTAACTGTAGTAAAATGAATCTGTGTAAGGAAGTAAATGCCACAAATATGATGGGACTGCTAAAACAAGAATACATTCTTGTGGATGTATATCCCTCACATGGTGAAGATAACAGACAGGTTGCAGTATGGGAGTCACATACATAATACCCAGCTGTGTAGGCTGACGATGTTAGAACACAGCCTCACAGGTAACTGTTGTACTGCCCCCCTGGCTAATAGCTTATGGCAGGTTAGAGTCTTGGACTAACAGGTACATTCCTGGAGTAGCTTTGCCTTTTGGACAGCCAATTTCATTCTGTCTGCTGGGCACACACTACTATGTTTCTGTCCTCAGCCAACAGTCTCACAAATACAGACTGAAAGTCTGAAGGTGTAGATACACAGCATTATAAAACACAAGTCTGATCTGGTTACTCTCCTATTCAATAAAGCCCAGTGGCTCTACTGTCTCTAGGATAAAATATAAATGCCATTTGGCTTTGAAAGCCCTTCATAGCTTGACCCCAGACTACCTCTCCACCCTTATTACACATCATTCTCCTTCTTACACTCTTTGCCCTTCTTGCCTTTCCTCATGCAAAGCACTCCTCCCATCTCAAGCTTTTTACAGGCCATCTCCCATGGCTGGAATGTATTTTCTTATCAACTCCACCTCTGAGAATCCCTTCTTTCCTCGAAGACTCAACTCATACACCATCTTCTACATGACCCCTTTCCTGTTATACATGGCCCTTCTTTGAGGGATTTGGACTTGACCTATGATTTCATTGGCATAGGGAACACCCAGATGAGGAAACACCCTATACCTATGCAAGTGAACCCCTACTCTAAGTGGCAGCTTAGTGTTGGAGATGCTTGGTTGTCCTAAGAGCTTAAGTGACTTGCCTGGGGTCACACAGTAGGTATGTGACAGAATTAACACTTAAACCCAATCCTTCTAACTCCAAGATTAGCCTTCCGTCCACAACACCCCACTGCATCTTTGTATTTATGTCTTAAAATATATTCTGCAAATACTTGTATGCAAATACTTGTATATCAATTCCCTGAATGTAATAGAATGTAATGCCTCCAAGGAGGGACCATTCTTGTCCTTGAATCTCCAGTGCCTGGCATACACCTAACACTTTTTTATTATTTTTAGTGAACCATATGCTATGATTCCCCACTATGTAATTCAATAATCTTACAAATATATATGGTATTAGCTTAGTCTTATAATGTAATGTACATGAACTATAACAAAACCACAGATAAATATGAGGCACAGGATAAACAGTGCCTCATTTGGAGTTAGAGAACATGAATTCACATCCTAGCCCTGCCCACTGTAACGACTGGAATGACGCCACCTGCTGGAGATTTACTGTAGAAAAACTCCGCCATGAGGAGAGGGCCTCTGAGGGCAGGACCATGCGGCTTTCTTTGGCGTCAAGAAGTGACAGTTGGCTTGTGGGAGGAGGAAGGGGGAGGCTGGCACGCTGGCTCACTCTCTTTCGTGTGGACTCTGGCGGAGAGCAGAGCTAGAAATGCACTCACTCTCCCTTTGACAGATAGATGAATCTAGGCCTTTCTCTTTCTCTTCACCAAATTCTTATTCTCCTTAATAAATGCTTAAAAGTCTAACTTTTCCTAAAGCTTATAATTTATTGGCAACCGCTCATTAGATATTTTAGATAGTATAGCTAGAATTTTAGCCCTTACACTACTAAGTGGCCTTGGGTGAGTCACTTCATTGCCTAAGCCCTTAGTGTTTTCAAAAGTAAAATGAAGGGGTTGAACTAGGTGTCTTATAAGGTCTCTTCTAGCACTATCTCTACAATCTCATAAAGTGCCCTCAGAGGTACAAGAAGAGCTACTTTCTAACTGGGGCCATCAGTAAAGCTTTCATGGAAGAAACAGAATTGGAGCTGAATTTTACAGGATGGTTAGGATCTCTCAATTGGCAGAGATAGGGAAAGAAGACCTCCCAGGTAGCGGTAATGTGAGCAGAGATACAGAAGTGTTTTAATATAAATGTGAATCGGAGGTGACAAGTACTCTGGTGTCTTCATTTCCTACCCAATTGTACTCCTTTGAACTTCACCATCATGTCCCCTCTGAGCACCTTCCCAACAACTGCTTTTCAGCTTCCTTTTATGTGTTTTTTTCCCATTTACACTGTAACCTCTTTGAGAACAGGGTCCTTCTTTCCTTTCCTTCCTTTCCTTCTTTCCTTCCTTCCTTCTGTTTGGGGCAAACTGCCTCAGTTTACCCAAATAACTCGAGGATACCACCAAGTCAAGCAGAGACAGATTTATTACATTCCTGCAGGAATGGGCAAACTCAATATTGAGTTGCAATAGCTAATACATGCCTTGACCTTTTATAGGGGAAGTCCTTATGCACACTAGGGCGTGCTCACAATCTAACATCCAATCCTGTCTCACCCCAGGGTGCATGTTTGGCTCATGATCAATGTATGGAGACATGCATACGTGTTCCAGGAACAAGGGGGAAAAGGGGAGGGGGAACAAGGTCAAACCAAAGGAAGAGGGAACGGGGGAGTGACAGTCAGATGTTTCAGATATCACAGTTCCCACTGACTCCCCTCTCTCAGCCCCTATCTCTAAAGATATTCAACTTGAATAACAGGAAGAGTCACTCAGGCGTTTCAGCATTGTTTTGTAGTCGTGTTAATTTTAGAAGGATGACAGGGTTAAAATTTATCTTCGGCTATGTTGGGAAATCAAAGAAATAGAATAAAGAATAAAAGAATAATCCATTGTTGGGACCCTAGGGTCAAGGGGATTCTGCTCTGAGAAAAAGAGACATGTCACTTAACATCTGGTCTCAACTTAATTGCCGCATCCTGTGCCGAGCCCCATCCTTTCTTCTTGAGTCCAGAGTATTGAATTGGTGGGCAAACTCCCCGACCCACTCAACAGGGACTGGGGTTCTGACGCATGATGGATTCCAGATAAAACTAATATGTAGCTGACAAGTGGGGAGACTGAGCAGAAGTAAAAATACTGTTAATTGGCAATAAAACTTAAAGGAGACAGTGAGAATTTGACAAGCAATAAACTTTTTTTTTCTTTTTCTTTTTTTTGCGCGGGGCAATGGGGTTAAGTGACTTGCCCAGGGTCACACAGCTGGTAAGTGTCAAGTGTCTGAGGCCAGATTTGAACTCAGGTACTCCTGAATCCAGGACTAGTGCTTTATCCACTGAGCCACCTAGCCACCCCAAGCAATTAACTTTTAAACTAACTATACTGGGGCGGGGTGGGGTACCTTCCAGACCCCATCCTCAGAGTTTCATCTGACTCAAATCCATAATCATCTCATACCCTTCCTTCCTTCCTTCCTTCCTTCCTTCCTTCCTTCCTTCCTTCCTTCCTTCCTTCCTTCCTTCTTTCTTTCCTTCTTTCCTTCCTTCCTTCCTTCCTGCCTGCTTGCCTTCCTTCTTCCCTTCCATCCATCCCCAGAATTTAGATACTTAATATATGTTTATTGACTGGTCTGATTATCACATTTAATATGTAGGAGGGAGGGATACCACAAAAGGGGCAGGAGGTGGTTTGTTTGAATGTCAGGATGTTAAGGATATAGTTTCCTTGCATCCAAAGGCCAAAATGATAGTGAGCCAGTGAAGAGTTTTGAGCAAAATAAAGACATGAACAGATTTTTCATGAGGAAGCCTAATCTGGCTGCAGGGTGAGAGGGATTGAAGTAGCGTTGCAGAATAGACCACTGTTTGTTTGCCAAGAGTCAAAGAGAATAGCTATCAGTGTGATATGCTCTGGTTATGGTGTTATATCTATCTCTACAAAAGAAAGTGGCTGGAATTCCCTGGGAATATTTTCCTCAATGACTAATTCCTGAATCTGTACAATAAGTTGCAAATTTATTTCTTCTTACCGCTATTCTGCCCACACCCTGCCCCTCCTCCCCCACTCAGCTTTGAAGTCCCAAAGCCTGCCTTTGCATCTTTTTTTAAAATTCATAGTATTCTTAACAAAATGCTTCCTCTTGGCAAGGTCTGAATTCCCCTCACCTCTCAAGTTAATTTCTGGAAGTAGTGTGTTTCCTAACCTTTTTTTTTTTTCTTCTAAGGACTGTATTTAATTCTGGTTTGCCAGAATTATCTTAAATCAGCTGACTCCTATTTCTGTGGGATACCTTTGTTTATGTGGTTTCTTCTAAGGAATTCATCAATTTGAGTAATACACCTTAGGTTTATCATTATTATTCCATTCCACGTGATCACTCAGTCACTTTATTGATTTGGGAAGTGATTTCTTCTCTGCCCTCCCTTCTAATGCCCCAATCCAACATAACACACAATTAGTGGCAGAATGAAATCTAGAAGCAAGATTTTCTAATTCCCTTTCTGTTCTATCATACAACTTCTCATACTGATGTGTATTGTTTGCTATTTGTATCTTGTCTCCCTGAACTGAACTGTGAATTCATTAAAGACAATTTGTTCTACCCTTCACATTCCTCCTCCCTTTCTCCCCCCTCCCCCCATCCTCTTATGTGCTCAGCATGGGACTAAGACTAGAGTAGATAAATACTATTACTATACTCAGGCTGATCACAGCATAAGACTCATTAGTCATCTACCTATTCCTTGTTCAAAGGATTTGCAGCTAAAGTTTGTTTCTCTCTCTTTTTGGTAATCGTTTTTAGATAATGGACCCTGCTTGGGATCCAGAAAACCAAATCAACCGTACAAGTGGCTCTCTTACAAACAGGTATGTAATCTGGCTTCTACTTATTTGTCTTGAGGGAATCTCTTCCCTTCCTCCCATTTCTGAGGCTGACAAAGTCATTTTATCTCTTTTCTCTTGGGCCCTTTCTATCTAGGTGTCTGATAGAGCAGAGTACCTGGGCTCCTGTCTTCTGTACAAAGGACACAAGCCATCACCAGACCAGTTTATTGGCATCTTTGCTCAGAACAGACCAGAGGTGATCATATTTACATGGTATATGTGTGGGCATGCCTATGTAATTTTGTATATAGAACCTTACCATTTACGAATTGCTTGCCTCAAAATAATCCTTTGAAGTAGGTGGTATGAGCATTATCTCTGTTAAAGATAAGGAAATTGCAGCTCAGAGGTCAATTTGCTTCCCCAAGGTCACAGGGGCAGCCTGAACTTTAACCCAGTTCCTCCACAGGTCTTTCTGCTACACCATTCTGTCAATTTATGGCAAAAGCAACAGCACAAAGCTCTTATTCTAACTAAGCAAAGAATTGTGAAGTGGGCTTTGGCCTACTAAGCACTAGCAAATCCCTCAGTTTATCCCTACGTTCAATAGGGGTAATAATACTTATACTGCTCATCTCTCGGGATTGTTGTGGGGAGAGCCCTCGGTAATAACAGCAGCAGCAGCAGCAGCAATAGAGTGTATTTATATAGCATTTTATGCTTCACAAAGCACTTTACCAATGGTATCTCATTTTGTCCTCACAATAATCTATTATTAATATTATTTTTTGGGGGGGGCAATGAGGGTTAAGTGACTTGCTCAGGGTCACACAGCTAGTAAGTGTCAAGTATCTGAAGCCAGATTTGAACTCAGGTCCTCCTGATACCAGGGCATGTGCCTTATCCACTGCGCCACCTAGCTGCCCCTACAACAATCTCTTCTTCTTCTTCTTCTTCTTCTTCTTCTTCTTCTTCTTCTTCTTCTTCTTCTTCTTCTTCTTCTTCTTCTTCTTCTTCTTCTTCTTCTTCTTCTTCTTCTCCATATGAAGAAACTGAGGAAGACTGAGGTTAAATGCCTTGTACAAGGTCACACAGCTAGTGTAAGTGTCTTTTGTATTTGAACTCAGGTCTTTCTAAATCCGGAATCAGCATTCTATGTACTGTGCCACCTAGTTGATGGCTAGCAAAATGAGGTAATATATACAAAGTGCTTTGCAGATTTTAAAGTTATATATGTATGTGTGTGTATTACATATTATAATATATATATGTTATATAGAGAGAAACTTTAAAGTTTGCAAAGTACTTTGTATATATTATATATAAACAAATATATGTTAGCAAACATATATTAGCTATTATTATTGCTAATAATTATATCCCAAAACAGAGGAGGGAGTACTTATTAGATCTGTGACTGGTTCTCAAATTAAGAAAAAACAAGACTGGGGGCAGCTAGGTGGCGCAGTGGATAGAGCATTGGTCCTGGATTCAGGAGGACCTGAGTTCACACTTGATACATACTAGCTGTGTGACCCTGGGCAAGTCACTTAACCCCAATTGCCTCACCAAAAAACAAAAACAAAGAAAGAAAAAACAAGACTGCTCAATGTTGTAACACTCAGCTGGCCCAACTCTTCATCTTCCTCCTAGAGACTGAGTAAGACTTGTTCCCCCAACCCCACCCCCGCTCCACTGTCTGGTACCTGAGGGCAATATTTTCTCTTTTTATAGTGGATCATTGCAGAACTTGCCTGCTACACCTACTCAATGGTGGCTGTCCCCCTCTATGATACCCTGGGGCCTGAAGCCATAGTGTACACCCTTAACAAAGGTAAGATGGGGGTTCTTGCAGTTCTACTCCTCTTTGGATCTTGGGTAATGGCTTTCAGATGTCACTTTGTTAGCATGCTTGGGACCCCAAATTCATTCACCACACGTATTGAACTTCTCTTATGCAGAGCCTTTTGATAGGCACTGATACAAAAATGAGAGAGATATCATCCTTGTTCTCAAGAAGCTTACAGTCTCATGGGGAGGGCTACGACTGGGGTACTGTTCTATATCAAAAGACAAGCACATAGGATAAAGACGAGGAAACTGCCCTAGGAGTTCAGAGCAGGAAGACATTTTTTCAGTCTAGGGGATCAGAGAAAGCTCTAAAGCCCAGTTCAAGAATATCCATTTTGTGGAGGAAACATGAGATATTTTTAAGTGGCCCATGTCCCAACAGCCTGCTTTTAGTACTTCCTTATGGCATGCTTTTTATGCATTTTGGGGGGCGGGGCAATGAAGGTTAAGTGACTTGCCCAGAGTCACACAGCTAGTAAGATTTGAACTCAGATCCTCCTGAATTCAGGGCCGGTACTTTATTCACTGTGCCACCTAGCTACCCTATGCATATTTTTAATCTCTCACTATGTGTTTCTCACTTCTGGTAGATTCAGATAAGTTATTAACATTTCCAACATTGACCTTTATGCAGTAAGCATCATGAAAGATAGAGAAGAAATCTTTGATTAGAAAAAGAGGTAAGCAGGTCAGAGAGTGAGAAAGTGATAACCAATGGACAGGCAGAGTGCTGCCTTGTTACCCATGACACCTAAAAAGATCTAGAAGAAGCCCCTAGCATGTACACAGGGTAAGCCATCTAGAGAAGACTTAGGGGAGAACAAGAATAATGTTCTTTGGCTTGGGATCTATTGGGAGGGTGTACCCAGATTGATGAGATCCCAGTAGGTAACTGAATCATTCTTCCTAGAGAACCCTAAAATGTATGTTAGGGATGATTGCTCCACCTCCTAAAGAGCCTTCCTTAATCTGATCTTCCACTTTCCAAACCTTATTCCTTATATGAACTTGAAGTTTTAAAAAATTTGGATGCATGCCTAATCACTTCTATTAAATTGCAAGTCCTATGAGGCTGGGGACTTTGAAAAGAAAAAAAAAAGTATTTTCTTCTAGCACCCAGAACAATACATTGCACTTAATAAATATATGAGTAAACAGAAATCATCAGAAGGTATTTTGATATACCCTGAGTGAAGCATAACAACTTGCACATAAGGTGATTCTCCTCAAGTATGGATCAGGCATCTGTCTAAATTGTAGGGCTTTTCAAAGAGCTTATTTCATTTTTCAGCAGTTTGAAGTCTTTCTGGGGTATGGGCTAAACTTGTAACTGTGACTAGTCATCTAACAAATGAAAAATATTTTGGCAAATCCAGTACCACTATTAGTAAAATAAATCCCAGCATGTAGACAAATAGACAGATGAGTTGTGGCATTTTCACAAAAAAAATAAGCATGTTACCAGACATAAGCCTGTAGAATTAATTATGTGAAGTACTTTTAGCTGGGAGGCTTCATCAGGCACTTTTCATTTATCTAGCAGCAATTATAAATCTTCCCTTTAGATTATTCAAATTCCATTTCTGCCATTTTACCAGCTGTTTGACCTTGGGCAAATCATTTAATGGCTCTGGGGCTTAATAGTTCATGCCCAAAGACAAGACTGATGGTAAGATGTAAATGGAAAAAAGGTTGGGGTTGATTAGATACAGGCAGACAGTTGAGGCAATACCCAGACAGGGCATCATAGACCCTCACTGATAAAAATGCTTAATTTGCCACATAAGGAAATGAGAAAACTCTAGTAGACAAACAACTAACCAGCCCTTGTATATACTATGTTCTTTTGCTCTTAAGAGGAAGCAATTTCAGGACCTCCTTGAGACAATAAATGATGTTATCCACAATATCCTTTTTCCTTCCTGGTAGATAGGCTTCAAGTAGCATGCTTATTTAAATGTCTTACTTGCAGGTCTAATCTCTGGTTAAACATTGAATATTTTTGAATCTTACCCCGTCACCCCAGAAAGGCATATAGCCATGAGGGGTGATCTTTTTGGTTCTTGTTCTGCTTTTCAGCGGAGATTGCCACAGTGGTCTGTGATACACCCCAGAAGGCAAATGTTCTACTGGAGAATGTTGAGAATGGCCTTACCTTAGGGTTGAAGATGATAGTCCTCATGGACCCCTTTGAGGATAGCCTTAAGGAAAGAGGAGAGAAGCTTGGAATCGAAATATTATCGCTATATGATGCTGAGGTATGGTACAGGATACAGGATTACTATCCATATGGGACTTTGTGAGGTGGTTGAAGGGCCTCTCCTTTAGCAATTTAGAGCATCCTTTGAATCAAAAAAAGGAAAACTGCAAGAGAGTTGTGCAGAATTATAGCATTTAGAGTATGAATTGAAAATAGCCTAAGAAAGCAGCTTTTGAAGACTAAATAAGATGATTATTGGATGAGTCGAAAAAGAACAAATCTAGCATTTCTTTATACTTTTAAAATGGAGGTAAGTGGGAAGACTTATATGAACTGATGCGAAGTGAAGTGAGCAGAACCAGAACATTGTACACAGTAACAGCAATAATGTGACAATGATCAATTGTGAAAGACTTAGCCACTCTGATCAATACAGTCATGCAAGACAATTCCAAAGGACTAACAATGAAAAATGCTATGGACCTTTAGAGAGAGAGAAATGAACTCTGAGTGTAGATTGAAGCATATTGTTTTTCACTTTAAAAAAAATTTTTGCAACATAGCTAACATAGAAATGTGTTTTGCATGATTTCACATGTATACTGGGTATCATATTGCTTGCCTTCTCAATGGGTAGGGAGGGGAGCTGAAAGGAAGAAGAGAATTTGGAACTCAATATTTAAAAAAAAGAATCTTAATAAATAAATTTAGTATAAAAAAGAGAGGCAGAGATAGGGATAGGGTCAGGGAGGGGGGGAAAAGGAAGATAAGATTTGGGATGTCATAATTAGATAAGCCATAACACAAAACTCATAAGCCCAAAATGAAGACATTAAAGATCTGTCTTTATCCCTTTTCTGGAGCATCAGTCATGATCACATACTTCTCTGTCAGAGGTTAAGAGTTGGTCTGGATAGGGTTTATCCATGGGGGTATTTTTGATAGAGTCTTATTACTTGCTCGAGGGAGAAGGTTAGATAGTATCCCCAAAGAGTATGGCAATGTAAAGTTTCTGTGTGAGGCTTTCCATCTTAGTTGATTATTCCCCTTTCTGGGTGACTTTTTTCCCCCTACAGACTCTGGGCAAAGAGAACTTCAAAAAACCTGTGGTAAGTTAATATCTTCTTATATTCATGTTTTGAGTTGTTTGTTTTTGATGATCAAGAATTATAGTAGGATAAAGTGTTTGTTCTCTTTCTAGCCTCCCAAACCTGACGACCTCAGCATTGTATGTTTCACCAGTGGGACAACAGGTCAGTCAGTGGTATACTTACTGATGGGCTTGTGAGAAGTGGTACATTTTAATATCTTTATTGAGATACTTGCATAGCTTTGTGATCATGAACAACTCACCTCATCTCTTAGAGGCTTAGTTTACTTCTTAATCTGTAAAATGAGCATAACACCTTTCATAGTTCACAGAACTGTGAAGAAAGCACTTCGTAAACCTCAAAACACTGACCACGCTTTCACAGAAAGCACAGAGGTAGTTATCAATAAAAAAAATCACATTATTTGAAAAACAATTTGTTTATTCTATACTAGGCATCCTATAATTATTATTATTTTTTTGTTTGTTTGTTTTGCGGGGCAATGGGGGTTAAGTGACTTGCCCAGGGTCACACAGCCAGTAAGTGTCTAAGGCCAGATTTGAACTCAGGAACTCCTGAATCCAGGGCTGGTGCTTTATCCACTGCACCACCTAGCCGCCCCCATCCTATAATTAGAATGCAGTTACCTAGATAGCAGGAATAAAAGACTCATTAACATGAATATACACTAACGTATAGGATGTTCAGACAGCAGAATAAAGATACTAGCAATATATGAATAAACGAATAGGAAGGTAAGTCAGGCATTTTAATAAAAAGAAACAGGGTAAGGTTCTACCAGTAAGATAGGGATAGGCATATGGAAGGATCTAAAATTCCATCCTTGGGAGTTTTATACTGAACTTTTTAGAAGATGAAAATATTTGACTGTCCCAGGAATTTTCAAGATCTATATTGTTCAGTTAGCTTGAATGAACTTTATCTATTTATTTATTTATTTATTTATCTATCTATCTATCTATCTATCTATCTATCTATCTATTTATTTATTTATTTATTTTAGTGAGGCAATTGGGGTTAAGTCACTTGCCTAGGGTCGCACAGCTAGTAAGTGTTAAGTGTCTGAGGCCGGATTTGAATTTAGGTACTCCCGAATCCAGTGCCGGTGCTCTATCCACTGTGCCACCTAGCTGCCCCTTGAATGAACTTTATCTGAATTGAACAGTTTCACCAAATCAGAGTAATAGAGGGCAAATTGTGGAACAGAAACCATAAACAAATATTTTTAAGTACCTACTATGTGATAGGCACTGTATTAAGTGTCAGGTATACAAGGAAAAGCAAAAAAATATATATCCTACTCTCAAGGAGATCACAGTCTAATGGGGGAGACAATATGCATACAGCCTAGTATATACAAGAGAGAAAGAAAGAGGGAAGGAAGGAAGAAAAGAAGGAAGGAAGGAAAGAAGGGGGAAAGAGTGAGTGACAGAAAGAAAGAAATAGCTGGAAATAATCTCAGAAGGAAGGCATTTAGATTGAGGACTAGGAATGGCTTCTTGTAAAAAACAAGACTTTAGAAGAGACTTGAAGGAAGCTTGAGAAGCAAGGAGACAGATAAGGAAGGAAAGAGTTCTAGGCACAGGGGATGAATGATCTTCTCTTTGTAAAAGGGAATTAAAATTGTCCTCCTCACTTTTCATTTCCTATTATAGGTGATCCCAAAGGAGCCATGTTGACACACCGGAATGTTGTTGCAAACGCTGCAGGTTTTCTCAAATGTGTTGAGGTTAGTGACTGTTGTAGTGGAGAATAGAGACTTGAATCTGTCTTGAATCTACTGGGGGCTTAAATGAAAACTGGCAAGTAGAAGGATAAAACAAACTATGGGTCCACAGTATATAAAAAGCACATACCTCTAATTCCTGCCCACTGTGGGTCTTGTGCTTCATCTGACTTTGGATATATATGGCCATCATAAATTACAGTGTTAAATGTAATGAGAGATAACTAATTGAAAAGAGAATTATGTTTATGGAAAATATCTTTGGTAGAATTGTGATTCATTTTTCTTTTTTAAAAATCTGTGCTAATATCTCACTTTAGAATACTTTTGTACCCACACCTGAAGATGTGACAATATCATACCTTCCTCTGGCTCATATGTTTGAAAGAGTTGTACAGGTAAGTATCTTGCATAATCTCCTAAATATTTGGAAGGGAGGTCTTTTCTTTAGATTCCCGTATTGACAGATTTATAACTTCTGGTGTGCTCATTCTTTAGTGGAAAGAAGGGAAAGTAGGAGTCTTGGGTTACTGCCCCAGTTTTGCCAGTAGCCAATTGACCAACTTGGCCGCTTTGTACCTCTGTTACCCAATCTATCAAATGGCAATAACCTTACCTAGAAGGGTTGCTAGTGGATCAAGAAAGTTGATATAAAAGCATGTATGTAATAACATCAATTTCCCCCAAAATGCTGAAACTTGATCTCACCAAGAAAAGAAAATCATTTCACTAGGGAAAGGAATAAGGAAATTTGGAATAATAAATCATGGATGTCTTTACAATTGTTCAAACGTGGGGGCAGCTAGGTGGTGCAGTGGATAAAGCACCGACCTCGGATTCAGGAAGACCTGTGTTCAAATCTGACCTCAGACACTTGATACTTACTAGCTGTGTGACCCTGGGCAAGTCATTTAATCTCCATTGCCTCACAAAAACAAAACAAAACAATTGTTCAGATGTAATATCAGTTAGGGTACTGTATTATAAAAGAGACTCTTCCTTGTATAAGATGAGGGAGCTTAATTTTATTATTTGGAGCTGTTCTGAGGGTAATCTGATGAGTAAATGCAAGGATGCCTTCAAGGAACCAGAGCTCTCCATTCTCCAAATACACTTCCCATTGGCCTGTCAACTAAGAGATAATATTAAAAAATCACCCATTCTTTTGGGTAAAGAGATTTTCCCTGTGTAACGATTGGAATGACGCCACCTGCTGGAGACTTACTGTAGAAGAGATCCACCCATGAAGCGAAGGTCTTTGAGGGCAAGACCAGGAGTCTTTTCTTTGGCGTCAGGAAGTGACGCGGGCTAGTGGGAGGAGGAAGGAAGAGACTGGCGCTCGGTCTGGGGCTCTTTCCTTGGGACTCTGGTGGAGAGTGGAGCTAGAAATGTGCTCTCCCTTTAATAGATAGGAATCTAGGCCTTTCTCTCTCTTTACCAAATTCTTATTCTCCTTAATAAATGCTTAAAAGTCTAACTCTTGCTAAAGCTTATAATTTATTGGCGACCACTCATTAAATAGTTTAGACAGTTTAGCTAGAATTTTAGCCCTTAACACCTGTATGAAAAACACATTCCTGGAAGGAACACATTAAAACTTATTGGATTTCTTATATAAGAAGAATTTTTCACCTATTTGCAAGCAGGAGTTTGCGCTTACCTAGTGTATAGCTTTTGGGAAGCACAATACACCATGGAAAACGATGAGGTTTCTATACTACTGGGGGCCAGGAGGAAGAAGTATGCCTTGTGACAAGGCTGTTATTGCTCAAGTTTTTATGATCAGTGCCATCCAAAATTAGAATGGGTTGCCCCAGACGGTAGTGGAGAAAATGGGATTTCCTCTTTCACAAGAAGTCTTCAATTAAAGATGGAGTGAAGACTTGTATGGACGTTGTAGCAAAGGAATTCTTGGGCAGTTCAGGCTGGGTTTGGTGGCCTCTAAGATTCCTTCCAAATATAGGAGCCTATGAACTGACCGGTTTCTTGCATTTGTCTAGAATAGGCACTAACTTGGATCTTAGGAAAACTGACTACTAATGTTGCTTCCTCTCTAGGCTGTTGTTTATTCCACTGGTGCCAAAGTGGGATTTTTCCAAGGAGACATTCGGCTCTTGACCGATGACATGAAAACCCTACAGCCAACTGTGTTTCCAGTGGTTCCTCGGCTTCTCAACAGGGTCTATGATAAGGTTCGTTTTATGAGTATAGTTAAGTAAAGAAGAGACTAGGTACTTCTTTCAATTCCCTGTGAAGTTTTCAGAGTAGCAATCCTTAAAAAAAAAAATCTTGCCCTTTGGAGCCATAAAATACCAGCAATCTCTAAACCACTATTATCCCCTTTTATATTCCAGTATCTCTTGCTTTTGGATTCTTTTTTAAAAATGACCAAGGGAGGGGCGGCTAGGTGGCTCAGTGGATAAAGCACTGGCCCTGGATTCAGGAGTTCCTGAGTTCAAATCCGGCCTTAGACACTTAACACTTACTAGCTGTGTGATCCTGGGCAAGTCACTTAACCCCATTGCCCTGTTAAAAAAAAAAAATGACCAAGGGTTATCCAAAAAAAAAGTAGCATAGTATTTAGGAAATCTTTAAACTACAATGAAATTAATTTTTCAGTATTTCTCAGTCCATTGCTAAATCCAAATAATGTCAGCAGTATGTGGCATGATGAAAATAGCTTTGGATGTGAAATGAAAAGATCTGGGTTTGAATTTCACATCTGCAACCTATTTATCTATTTGATTTGGGCATTACCTCACCTTCCTTAACCTTTGACACCTCTATAAAATGAAGTTGGGACCATAGTTCCAATTGGATGATAGGTAACTATCATCCCTTCCAATTGTAAATCCTATAGTTGCTAGGGAATTTATGCCCGGGCGTGGGCTGGGGTTATTTCTGAGGAGACCAAAACAAATTTACTCAGCTGTAATGGTTGTTAAAGCTATCCTGGCCTCAAGCGTCTTCCCTATATCAATCCATCCTCCATTTAGTTGCCAGAGTCATTTTCCTAAAGCTTAAATCTAACCATGTTGTCCTGCCCCTATTCAATGTATCCCAATAGCTCCCAATTACTTCCAGGATCAAATAGAAAGTTCTATCATTCAAGATTCTTCATAACTTAGCCTCTTCCTATCTTTCCAGTCTTTTTACACTTTGCTCCCTTCCACGTATTCCCTTCTGTGCAATCCAGCTACACTTGCAGTTATTTCTGCAGGACATTCTATCTCTAGTCTTCCTACCTTTGCTCATACTGACCACTCCCTAAGTCTGGAATGATCTTCTCTCTTACTGGTGCCCCAGCTCCAACCCCTGGATGCTTATGCTTTCAACATCACCTTCCATCTCTTTAATACAGATCTTCATATACTTAGTTATTTACATGTTGTCTTCCCTCATTAGAGTATACATTCCCTGATGCATGGGCTGTTTTTATCTTTCTTGGTACATAGGAAGTATTTAATAAATAGTTGGGTGTTTGTTTTTATTGCTACAGACCAGGAATCTGAAGATAAAATTAAAATGTCATTTATCTTCTGCTTATTTGGTGCCATCCTTGGTGATCTTCCTGTGGATTAGTTTATGTCACTTGTTTTCATATACAGAGCTGGAAGTCTGCCTCTCTTGCTTGTATTACCAATCACATTTAGAGGTTTTAAAGTGAAATAAGAAGATGTGCATCTAAAACATTTCTCACCAAGTGGAACTGTTTTCATACAGGTACAGAGTGAAGCCAAGACACCATTCAAGAAGTTTTTGTTGAATCTGGCCATCTCTAGGAAATTCGGTGAAGTAAAGCAAGGCATTATCCGGAAAGATAGCATCTGGGATACACTCATATTTAAAAAAATACAAGTATGTCAGTGTGTGTGTGTGTGTGTGTGTGTGTGTGTGTGTGTGTGTGTGTGTGTGTGTCTGCGTGCTGCCTATGGGGCAAGCTATGCATGGGTGTTTCCTTTTATCTTTGGGCTTATGCTAGAGGTGGCTTTAACTCCACAAAGATGACTGGGCAAGTCCGTTTGCAACTAGATTGGACCATTTGTACTATAGTTTCTTCCCTTTTTTTTTTCTTCCTATAAAAGGACAGTTTTCTTATCCTCCCTCCTCCCAACCTCCCTCCTCCCCCCCCCAGGCAAATGCCCATTTGTCTTCCTGGGGGAGTCTCACCCCAATGTTTCAGGTACCCAAGAATACAAGGCAGAGCAGAGAAAATTATGCTCTCTGGGCCTTGAAGTCTCCAAACAGGTGCCTTCATGCAAAATCTCTTGGCAAGAACTTCAGTTATTTCACAGGTACAAGGGCTTCATGCTACTAATGAGCTGCATTCCCCTTCTCCTTGGATTCTAATTGCCCAGGCTAGAGTACAGGTGACTATGTGCCTCTTAAGGTCACCAAGTTTACATTTGCTCTTCTACTTGATGGAGAAATAAACTTTGGCTATGGTTTCTTGAAATCTTATTTTTCTGGAGTGCTTGGTGAGCTTTCACTTATCCACTCAGTTTGTTTTTCCTTGTGAACTCATGACTGAATCACCTCAATCAGGTCACAGTAATAAGGTCTGTTACCTTACCTAACACCCCTAGGATCTTGTTGTTATTGCTTGTTTTAATATTGCCAACTACTTAGAGGAAAAAGCATTGAACTAGGAGCACTGGACAACTGGATCAGAGATCTAGCCTCATTGGCTGTGTTGGTAATATAATCCTGGTCAAGTTGTGCAGTTTCTCTTAGCTTTAGTTTTCCTATCTATTAAAGGGGAATAGACTCTCACAAAGTTTGTTTTTTAAAGAACAAATGTGTCTAATAGGTTTAATAGAGTGGCACATAGACATGAGCAGTCTTTTAATTAATTTTGTATGTCTTTCATGTAAAGTCTCCCCCCAAAAGACTAAATTTCTCAAGGCTAGGGACCATATTGGGTTTTTTTTAGATCACATACAATCTACATTCAGTTAGGTACAAATTGATTTCATACTGGGATTCACAGATATAGGGTCTAGTCTCTGCCCTTGAGCATATCTTCATCCCCTCTCCTGTTCCTGCCAATCTGATTTTCACGTAATGATTCCTTGGGTCCCCAATCAGTAAATGACAGAATATTTTGAAAACTTTGCCAATAAACTGCCCAGTGAGTGATATAAACAAGTACTTAGTTTAGCCCAAGCTAATTTCCTGAAATGCTTCAGTGGAGGATTTGAGCAAGGTTTCTGAAGATGACATGGTAGTTTGGGAATAGATTAGTGGGATCTGGATAAGCCAACAAAGAGGTTTGATGGAAAGGCATGTCAGGTAGGGAAATGGAAGCAGCCAAACTCCAGAACTGGGAATGTGCAAGCTGTTTTTGGAATTTAGTGACTGTGAGATTGTCTGACTAGGTCAGAGAGTTTGTAAAAAGGGTCATGGCAGGGGATAAGACTGCTACGGTAGGCTTGGGACAGATGCTGGAGAACCTTGAATACCAGGCTAATGGGTTTGGACTTTTAGTCTATAGGTAATTCAACAGTAAAGATTTTCAAGCAGAAAAGTAACCCAAGAAGTTATTTTATTTTATTTTTTTTAAAAGGGAGAGGTGGTAATGCTGGCTCTGGGTGGAGAAAGCTATCAATTCAGTTTACACAACACTAAAGATAAGAGAAATGAAAAGGCAGGGAGGCTGGTATGATCTAGTAGTGAGAAAGGAGACATGGACTATAGTGGTATCTATGAAGTTAGAAAAAGAAAATGTATCCGAGTACTTATGAAGGAAGAATCACTAGGTTCTCATGATTATATATGAATTAGTATTTGTTGAACTAATTCTTGGTGGCAGAATTGTCTGTTGGATACTAGATCAGTAAAGACTGGGGATTCAATTGTGGTACTGCCATTTGCCCAAGGTCACATGCGATTATTGCTTCATCTATAAAATGAAGGGACTGGATGACATAATCTCTAAGGTCCCTTCTGGCTTGATGGATTAGATTAAACCAATTTCCCCATATGAATAAAAACCTTTGCTTTTCTTCCTGCACAGGCAGGTCTAGGTGGGAAGGTACGTATAATGGTAACTGGAGCTGCGCCTATCTCCTCCCCAGTCTTGACATTCCTCCGAGCTGCACTGGGCTGCCCGGTAAGTTTTGTACTTTTAGAATTACGGAGGGAGGAGTGGCTACTCTTTAAAAAAAAACAAATTGTTTTTGGTGGCTGGATCTTGGGCAGCAGAAATTTGTAAAGGCTTGGCCAAAAAGAAGATAAATTGTTCTATTTGCTCTTATTTGGGGTGGGGATGGAAATTGGACTTTTTGGTGGTAGTTGTTGCTTCTACCTGTGATGTAGCTCAGGGAAAGATTTTTTAAGCTGTTCACAGGCAGTCTAGGTCTGAAGGTTTGTTTCATTTCCCCAGGTATATGAGGCTTATGGTCAGACTGAGTGCACAGCCGGCTGCTCATTTACATCACCTGGAGACTGGACAACAGGTAAGGCTTCTAATCTAACTATAGACCAAAAGTCAAAAAAGGGTCTGATGTTTTAATAACTTTTGGAAAATTATTTTTCTTTATTTAATATATATATATATTACATATACATGTATACACAGTAATTTTACATATACATATATTTATATCCCATATATACTGTATATGATGTTACGATATTGTAAATTAAAAACAAAAAATAAAGGCATCATTAAATTTTGAAACCCTTTCATGACTTCTGGCTCACCCTATAGAAGTTAGAGGAGATCCCTCACTGAAAGCCAGATTTTGGGGGTGGGGGTAATGGGGTCACACAGCCCCCATCAAGTCTGAAGTCAGATAAGTGGCTTGCCCAACTTCATTCCTTCAGAATACATATTACAAGTATAATTAAGGGTCTAGTATTTGCATATCACTTCCAAACTTCATGGATATTCCTTTCTGGTTTGTTCTAGGTCATGTTGGGGCTCCCTTAACTTGTAATGAAGTGAAGCTTGAAGACGTAGTAGAAATGAACTACTTCTTAGTGAATGGGGAGGGAGAGGTATGTGGCATCCTGAAAGAACAGAGCTCTGGATGTGGAGGTAGAAAGACTTGGGTTTCAGGCTATGTGTCCATGGGTATTTTTTTTTTCAGGGCAATGGGGGTTAAGTGACTTGCCCAGGGTCACACAGCTAAGTAAGTGTCAAGTGTCTGAGGTGGGATTTGAACTCAGGTACTCCTGAATCCAGGGCCACTGCGCCACCTAGCTGCCCCCTCCATGGGTATTTTTTAAACTACTCTGAGCCTCAATTCTTTCATCTGCAAAGTGGGGATATTCTACACTTTTCATAGGGTTAGGATCAAATGACAGAATGTATATAAATGCTTTACAAGTCATTCTGATGATGTCAAGAGGGAGCCCATGAATAGTATTTAGCTGGGCAGACTAAATTAGGAAATAAGGGAAGGTTAGGATTTTTTTTTTTTAATGTATGAGGTATTTTATTTTTTCCATTACATGTAAAGATAGTTCTCAACTTTTGTTTATACATGCTTTACAATTTCAGATTTTTCTCCCTCCCTCCCCTCCCTCCCCCTTCCCCTAGACAGCAGGTAATCTGATATAGGTTATATCTATATACCTCTATACATATACATATATATATATATATATATATATATATAGGTTAGGATTTTTTTTAACCTGGTATGTGCATTTTTGTTATAGGTTTGCATCAGAGGCACCAATGTATTCAAAGGTTACCTGAAGGATCCTGAGAAAACAGCTGATGCACTTGACAAAGATGGTTGGCTTCACACAGGAGACATTGGTCGTTGGCTACCAGTGAGTTTCTTTCATCACTTCTGGTAGAGCTATCCTGTGCCCCACCCCAAACTACTTAAGCTTGAGGGGCTTATTTTATGATTCAAGAAAGAAAAGATACAAAATGCTAGTTGACTTATTTTATTTGGTGCTAGTGTAGGATCCATCAGAATTCTTGCTACATCCAGCTCTTTTATGAGATGTAGGGAGACAATGTGATAGAATGGGAAAGAGACCAGGATTTAGAAGTCAGACCTGGGCTTTGACAAAAGTAAACTAAATATTCTTAGGATTATGATCATAAAGCTCATAATAGATTTAAAACTACAAGGGACCTTAGAGGTCACTGGGTCCTACCCCCTCATTCTATAGGTGAGGAAGCTGAAGCCAGGAAAGCGCAAGTGACTTGCCCAGAGTCACACAGCTAGCAAGTCTCCAAGTGAGGATTTGAATTGGAGTCCTCCTGACTCCAAGTATAGCATGCTACTACCCAGTCTACCATCCATTTGCCTTTATCTGCTAGAGGATGTAATCTACTCCCCACCCCCACCCCACCCGGTGCTACTTGCTCAGAGTCACAGAGCTAGTAAGTATCTGAGCAAAAATTTGAACTTGGGCTTTCTGAGTTCAAGTCTAACACTCACTATACCATCTCTCTGTCTTTATGTGCTAAGAATTACACCAATCCTCTCTATACTCCCTTCCCCTTTCCCCATACCCCTGCTGGCAATTTAAATAGGGATATAGAGAAAATGAGGAGCTGGGATATTATAGTTCATTGGACTTTGGAGTGAGGAGATGTGGATTTGAACCCGGGCCTAAAGGTTACTAGCTGTGTTGCTGTGTCAACCTGGGCCATTAGGCTACTTATCCAGATTTTACAAATGAAGAAATAGGCTCAGAGATTATATTAACTTTGTTCTATCTACCTCAAAGGGTTGTTGTGAGGAAAAAATTCCATAAAACCATACGATGCTATACAAATGTGAGCCATTACTGACTGGGAGAGGTGGATGTCCCAGGCTGGGCCAAAAGAATATTAACAGCTGTTGTTCCATACAGAATGGAACCCTGAAAATCATTGACCGGAAGAAGAACATCTTTAAGCTGGCCCAAGGAGAATACATTGCCCCAGAGAAGATAGAAAATGTGTACATCAGGAGCAGTCCAGTATCTCAAGTTTTTGTACATGGAGAGAGTTTACGGGTAATTTGACTAACAAAGTAGTTTGGGGAGTGGGGGGGAATTCAGGAATTAAGACTATGCATTTCTAGAGATGGAAAAAGCTTATGTGAATTCCTCTTGATTAAAAGGCTATAAGATTGGAACTTGGGAATGGCCACCCCATTTTTCTTTTTGAATATAAGTACTACCAGTACATATGTGCATTCTTATAGATCAAGGACCTGGAAAAGGGGAGAGAACAATTGATAGGATTATAGATTTGGAGCTGAAGGGACCTTTGTGATTATTTAATCCAAACCTCTCATCTGACGGTTGAATACAAGGCCCAGAGAAGTTCAACATGGTAGAAAGTAGCAGAACCAGTTTCTGAACCCAAGTGCTCTGACTACAAATCTAACACTCTCCATTAAACCACATGGCCACCTCCAAAATTTACAGAAACTTTTTAAGCCCAAGTGATGAGGTACTGACCACTGAAGACCAGTTAGAAACAAAAATAACATCTTTGAAATGAGCCTAAGTCAATTACAGGGTAGGCTCAAAGATAACACATAAAGGGAGAGATATCCTTACTGCATCTGAAAAGGTGAAAGGAAAAAAATAGCAGTCAATATATATATATTTTTGACTTGTTTCATAGAAAAGTATTTTTGACAGTCATAGCCAAAGAGAAAAAACAGCTCCCTTTCCCTGGGCCTCTATTCCCAATCCCTTTAACTGTAGGAAAGAAACTTCTGGTGCACTTAGAAGCACTAAATCCATCTATTTTCTTTTTAGTCGTCCTTAGTGGGTGTGATTGTTCCTGATCCAGATGTACTTCCTAAATTTGCAGCAAAACTTGGGGTCCAGGGTTCTCATGAGGAGCTTTGCTTAAATGAGGTAAGTTTCAAGAGCATCTTTCATTTATCTTGGGCTTGTTGTTTAAATAAAACAAAAGAGATCAGATGGAGTAAATGATTTTTCTCAATTCCACTTGGATTGGAATGTACAATCTCTCCTCATAATCCTGAGACATTATAAGACTTAAGGAAGGGTTATGTCAGTAAACTTTTATAAGGCTTCTTTATATAAGTCTTCTGGCTAACAAAGACTATAAGCATTTATTTTTTGCTTAGTGTTGGAGACAGACAAAATTGAAAACAGTTCCCTACACTCAAGGAAAGTGTATTCTAAACTAGGGGAAGGGGAGGGGGGCTTGCAGGAGAACTTCCTTGTATACATATAAATATATGTATAACAGCAAAAAAAAGTTCCATTCATACTACCCCCTACCCTGTCTGTGGTTTCTGGAGCTGCACTTAAGTCCCTTGTTTGGTATTCTTAGCTTGTAAAGAAGACCATTTTGGAAGACATGCTGAAAATTGGCAGAGAAGGTGGCCTCAAGTCCTTTGAACAAGTAAGTATGACTTCAAGTCCAAATGGGAAGCAGGTAGCCTCCAGCAGTATTAAGGGCCAAACTACTCTTTCTAGGCTGCATCCCTTCATCTGACATTTTTTTTTCTTTTAAGTATACCTGTAGTGATTAATGGGCTTAACAATGCTTAGTAAAAATTTGTAGTAACTACCTGGGAGTTGTTTGGATTGTGTGTCACTAACACAACTAGATTGTAAACTTATTATGGGGGAATAGAGAAAGAAATTAGTACACTAGAAGTCTTGCTTTTGTCAGGGGTATATGTGTAGTAGTTACTCATTGAAATAGTGACCTGAACAAGGTCTGTCTAATCTTCCTATTAGGCTAGATCTCAAATCCTTCTATCCAACCCTCTTTTCCACTCCCCCCCCCCCTTTTTTTGGCAGGGCAATGAGGGTTGTGACTTGCCCAAGGTCACACAGCTAGTTAAGTGTCAAGTGTCTGAGCCTGGATTTGAACTCAGGTCCTCCTGAATCCAAGGCCAGTGCTTTATCCACTGCACCACCTAGCTGCCCCCCCCCCCACTCCCTTTTTCTCTTCTCCTTTCATTGTTTTCACTTGAAACATAAATAACATGTGACATTACAGGGATAGAAGCCCATGGTCTTTGATAGAAAAGATCGCAGCTGTGGTCAATGTCAGTAAATTGGCTTCTAACAGGTTTTCCCCTCTTTTCCCCCTCCCTAGGTCAAAGACATCTACATTCACCCAGAAGCATTTTCTATCGAAAATGGACTCTTGACACCCACACTGAAGGCAAAGCGGGCAGAGCTTGTCAAATACTTTCGGAGCCAAATTGATAGCCTATATGACACTATCAAGGAATAGCTTGAGGTACTTCTGGCTGAAGGGGCCACTGAGGCAGACTGCTCATTCACTGTGCTGCCTTGTGTGGGGTGGATCACAAACTTTAGGTGCTTTTTGGGGCGACTTTACCCATCCAACAAGGAAAATCCGATGATCTCCTTTTCAGTGAAGAGGAAAGACTCCTCATCTGGGATTTTGACCTTTCCTCATATTATGCTGCTATCGTGGGTATATTTAATAACTTCATAGGCATGCCTTCAAGGTCTGAGCCCCACTTTCAAGCTTTCTGTTTTATTAACTCACTCACAAATCTGTGACAGGCAGAAAGGCCCACTGATGTGACTTCATTATATCCTCTTCTTTTTCCTTCAGATAATTCTAACTGAATAATAGCTCTAACATTTAGGTGCTCTGGTGTAACACTAACAAGTACCTTTCCATCTAGGGAAATCCAGCTGCTTGGTCATTAAAACCACTGAAGTTAAAATGTTCGAAGTCCAACGATGACCATATACTTCTGTGAGATATTGCTATCAGAACAGATTTTCATTTCTAATTGGCTAGGCAACAAGGGAAGCCCTTTCATATACACTGTTTTTTGGATCAGGTTTCTGGTCTAACACAGGCCACAGTTATATCTGATGTTTAAAGTGGTGGGGGCACCAGTATTCTCCAATAATGTCTGGCCCATGATATACTGATTCTCATAGGGACACTAAATTCAAAATGTTGTCCTCTATGTTGCTCTTTACTGTAGTAGCCTGTGACTACATCTCCTTGCAGTGTGTTGCTGACTTGGAAACCACAAAGGAAAAAAAGTCCTCTTCCAGTAAATCAAGCAAGTCCTAGGTAGAAACCAGTCAAACTAGGAATGAAGACCCACTGACAAGTGAGATGCTACCACAACTGTAGATCCAGAAGAAATTTCCTTCCACAAAGGAAATGGTCTTTCATCCTTTATGCATCTCAGCTACCATCCCACCAACCCAACTCCCCAGAAATGATATATGCTAATTCTCCTCACAAATGTAAACATTTTACAATAAAATATTGCAAATATTTATTGTTTGAGGCTTTTCTCTTCAATCTAGTAAGCTCTTTTACCTCCTCTCTTACTGTAAGAAATAAATCTCATTTACTTATAGACATAAAACAGGACAGACATAAAAATGGATCAGCTAGTTCAGCTATTTTTACAGAATTGGAAATTGAGAGCCAGAAAGGTAAAATAACTTCAATCACAAAATGATGTGAACCCAGGTTCTTGGATCCCTAAGAGAGAGCATAGAAACTAGACAACTTCAACTATGTCAGCCATTTCTGATAAGCCCTTATATGATTGAACTTATTCCATCTGATATAATTATGAGATGTAGTTTTGGGACACATATAATATAGAACTACCTCAATCCCTCCTCCATCCTCATAACGTTGGTCCTTTCCACCAGAAATGTGAACTGTTAACCTTAATGTTTCTTTTCTACTTGCAACCTCACTTCACCTGAGAAATTTTTACATGACCCCAGGTATACAGCATATAAAATAGGTATATAAATCCAACGTTTAATGCCAAATTTTTTGTGACCCCCTCCCACATTCAGTTACATGACCCCACATGGGGTCAAAACCCACAGTTTAAGAAGCTTTGGACTATGTGACCTCTATGGTCCCTTCCGGGTCAAAGTCTCTGCTCCAGTTTCTTCCTCATCTTCCTATATTCCTTCACACTAATGTGACATTTTTACCAGATGCAGGGGAGTAACATTGTGTATTACTTATTATTATATTTTAGAATAAGGGGGGATCACATGATGTAGTGCATAAAGAATTGGCTTTGGAGCCAGGAAGACCTGGGTGCAAATCCTGCCTCTGACACATACTGGCTGTATCAACCCTGGACAAGTGATTAACCTTTCAGGTGTGTAGATAATTCTTGGAGATTCTAAGTTGTAGAAAAGGTACTGAACTATACTGGTAGCAGGCCCCTCATCTGGGGGTTCTTTATAGAAATCACAGGTTCAGTCCCTATTCTGAGAATAAGCTATCACATTCCATTGCCACATTCTTGTCATTAGCCCCATTTTACTGTCTTTACTAAGTCTGTGTTGTCAGATTAACTTCTTTGTTTTGTGATCATCCTGTTACCCATACTTTGTGCCTTTGCACAGCATATAGATGAAGTCATGGGTTTAACTACTGAACCTTCTTTTTAGGTAAAGCCTCCCATCAATTACTGGTCTAATTTTCTGGTATTCTTTTCCTTCTAATCCTGCTAATCACAATAACAGATACCTTATCTTTACAGATATCTGCCAAGCCAACTGTGGGCTGTTTTTATCCTCTAATTTTAGTTAAAACAGCCCTTGATTGGGTCATAAGACTACAAGTATCTGAACCTTTTTTGATGTTCTTCAAGCCCATGGCCTTCCTGCCCTGCTCCTTTGCATCTGCAAACTGAATCATTTTCTGGAAATGATCTCACTTCTTTCTCAGCTGTCTCTGCCAAGGCTAGCCCACTCCTTCCTTCCTCTTTGCCATTGATTCCATCCCCTCACTTTCTCTGTAAGTTTTCTCTCTTGATCATCTACCTCATGCATTTTTAGTCTCCTCTTCTACAGTGACTCCTCGTTTCCACCTACAATATAATAGTCAAAGTTTGACTTCAGGGACCCTGCCTTTGGACTGAGATTAAAAAGCCTTAGGCCCTCAGGGTTTTTCTCTGTGTAAGCAGAGCCGTCCCTCCCCCCAATGCCCCCACCCCCACTTCAGGGGAGCTGAGAAGCCCCGTGGGCCTTAGGGAACTCGGGAATCCTGAGGGGATATACCCCGGAGATCCCAGGCTAGCCCCAGCAGGCCCCTGGCAAGGCTGGGCGTGCAGCAGGGGGCCCCTCGAGCCCTGGGTGTGGTACACATGGCTCACTCCAGCACCGCCCCCTCAGTGTTAGGGCTGCCAGTGAATTAGCTTGGTGTGTGCCAGGGGCGCAGGGAGCCTGAGGTTTGAGGGGAGAGAAGGGATATATAGCCTGGGAGGTAGAGACACTGGCAGAAGTGAGAGGTGAGAGAAGTGCTTGGGGGGTTGTCACGACAGTACATAAAGGCGGTTTGCAAAGGAGACTGAGGCTACAGTAGTGAGAGAAAAGTTAAAGAATGAAGCAAGGGGCTTTTTGCGGTGAGGGGATGGAGAGCAGATGATGCTAAGAAAGTTGCAGGCGAGGCAGAGTAAGTGCAAGTGGCAGAAGGAGAGAGGCATGCCAGAAAGCAGTCAAGTTGTACATCTTATTTTCCTGTATTCTTATTTCTGAATTGTTTTGCGTAAATAAACCCTACTTTGATTATTTAGAAAAGAGGCTGTTTGCTTATCAATTTGGGAGGAGCAGTGTGGAATTTTTAAACAGCCCTAACAGACTGGCTTAGGAAATTAATAGCAGTCAAATAGCCAGGCAGTCAAAAGTCCACAGATTAGGGCCCAGTCAGTAAATTTTTTTTTACATTTGAATAGCACCATGAAGGGATTTATTGCCCACTTATAATTTTTCTAAAGTTATAATTTTTCAAATTAGGATAAGTTAATTTTTTTATACAATGCTAATGTCTCTTTATCCTTATTTCACTAACCTTTTGTCTACTGGAACATCTTGTCTCAACTCTGTCAAACCTCTGGAAAGAAAAGTTAGCATTACTGAGTAGGCTTCTCCAAAACATGACTATGTCCTTTTGCAAGGTTACTATTAACCACTTCCAAAGCTAAATGCCTTTTCCAAGTCCTTGTCATTCTTGACTTCTTTGTAGCACTTAATATTAGTGACTAACCTTCCTTCTGTGTAATCCCCTGCTTCGAGACGATGCCTTCCATATCTGAATTAGATAGCTAGTACATCTCCTTATCTCTCGTTTTAAGAACAAAACCAACAACTAACAAAAATATGTAAGATCAAGGGATGAAAAATTGCTCTATACAACTAATAATAGAAATGTAAATCTGAGTACTTCATACCTAGCAAAATGGCAAAGATGACACAAGATAGAAATGGTTGGTGGGACTGTCAAAAGATAAAGAACACAAACATAAATATTTTGTGAATCTGTATATATATTGAGCTTGGCACATAGTAGGCTTTTGGGGGGGGGGAAGGGCAATGAGGGTTAAGTGACTTGCCCAGGGTCACACAGCTAGTAAGTGTCAAGTGTCTGAAGCCGGATTTGAACTCAGGTACTCCTGAATCCAGGGCCGGTGTTCTATCCACTGCACCACCTAGCTGCCCCCACATAGTAGGCTTTTAATAAATGCTGATGGACTAACTGATAGAGGTATGAATTAGCTCAATCACCAGGAGAGTAACTTGGAATTATGCTCAAGAAGTGACTAAAATATCCATATCCTTTAACCCAGAGGTCTTGCTTCTGGGCAGGCATAAGTGATAAGGTGTGCAGGATATCAAGAAATGACCAAGATATTCATAGCATTATTTTGAGATCTCAAAGAACTTGTCACAAAGTAAAGCACATTGTTTGGGGAATGGCTAAATTCATAGTGGTACAAAAATGTAATGGAATATTTTATCATTAGAAATGATGAAGAATTCAGAGAAGTGTGGGAAGACATATAGGAACTGATGCAGAGTGGAGTAAGGAGAACTAGGAAAATAATACACAATTACAGCAATGTAAATGAGCAATGTAATGAAATTGACTATTGTTGTAACTATGAAAAACATACTTGGTCCTGGAAAAGGACTGGAAAAAATGTACTGTGGTGTAAATATGGTCATGGAACTCTACATACACTGTCAACCTTGGATGATAGATTGGTATTGCTGAACTACTTTTTCCCCTCATTTTGTTACAAGGGATGGCTCACTGGGTAGGGAAGGAAAAAAGGATATGATCAGAAATAACTGAGACGTATAGATAATAAATCCATAAAAATCCATCCATAATAAATCCATAAAAATATTTCAAAGAATATTTCTTTTGTTTTTCAAAATATTTTCTCTTTTAGGTATGCTTAAAATATGCTCTTGTACAACTCCTCATTTACTAGTAAGAGCAACTCTATTCAAGCATTCGGTGAAGAGACTACTAAGCAAGCTATGATTTGGACATTAAAAGTTACAGAGGTTTTATCTGTCATCACTCAAAATAAGATGTCCTCACCAGTCTGAGTAATGAGATCCTAAAGCATTAAAAATTCAGTTAAAATCACACTTCCTTGACATGTTTTTGAACGGATTAGATTAGAAGTCTTTCTCTAAAATCCTAAATTAAGCTCAAAACCAATCCTTGGCTGTTCCTAATATATCAAAGTGATGTCTGTTCCTGAAATCTATTGGTATTCCCAATAGTCAATTTTCTATTGGGTTAAATTGTCTTCTAGGTCTTGAGTCTAACTATGAATTAAGGTAACTGCTTTCTAGCTCTGACCCTCTTACCACTGCTAAACAAGGGGAAAAAATACAACTTACTGTGAGCTCCATGGGATATAGAGAACACTCATTGGTCTTTATTTGTGATTGACAAAATCTGCATTATTAAAAGCACAGGTAACAAAATTTAGCTTTGTATTTAACCTGACAAAATATATTCTACAGTTTCTAGAACACTACTTCATAAGAAACAGCAACTGAGGAAGGAGCAAAAGCAATAAATGTCACATGCAGATTTTTCCTGGGAGGGAAGAACTACATTTGTAGGTGAGGTCCGTAGTGTGCAACGCAATTTAAAAAATTAAATTCTATAGAAAATGCAATAATGCTTACTTAGGTGAAGTGTTCCTCCTTTTAGGGGAGGAGTGATGAGAGCAGGTTGGGATTCAAAGGCATATATATAGAATGGCTTCTCAGTTACAAAATGGTAATAAAAATATTTAAATCATGGCACTAGGGCACCTTAGAGGAAAAGAACACTTTGTCCAGAGTAGGCCCATTGCATAATTCTGTAGTAGTATATACAATTTTCAAGTAATGGTGTGGTCATAAAGAATAAGACATTTCCTAAAGCACTAGCTATCTATTTTTCTTCTCTCCCTCAGATACTTGATCAGTTTCAGCATCATAGTGACACTTTTCCACGCATTTCCTAGGGAACCATCCTCGTATTCGGGATCCATCTAAAGAGAAAAGAAATTTCTGTAAGACTAAAGGAAAGTACTAAACGATCTGGTGTCAGTACCCTAAATTCAATCTGCAAATGAGCAAGTGAAGTCTATTATTTCCCCCAAAATCCCTTGCCTTTCAGTCATTTTGATTGAACTTTTTTTTTTCTAAACCATCTATTCCTTCTGAATAAAATTCAAGCATCATAGATTCATACAGGAGAGCTTAAAGTATCTTTAAAAATACTTTCCTTGGGGGCAGCTAGGTGGTACAGTGGATAGAACACCAGCCCTGGAGTCAGGAGGACCTGAGTTCAAATATGGCCTCAGACACTTGACACTTACTAGCTGTGTGACCTTGGGCAAGTCACTTAACCCCAACTGCCTCACTTGAAAAAAAAACTTTCCTCTAAGTCCCTTATTTTATAGAAAGGAAAGTGAGGTACAAAGAAGTTGTGATTTACTCAAAGTAAATGGCAGGGCATGGATTCAAAACCAAGTCATGATTCTAAATTGAATGATCTTTTTCCAGATTGCTATTATGGCCTATAAACATTCTGGGCCTTAAATACTTTACAGATGTCCTCTTTCCCTTCAGGCAATTGAATGAAGATAATATAGATCACCTGCTAGCATTCTCCAAATTCAATTAGCTGAAAAGGGGAAAATAGTCTGTTTTTGTTGGTTCAGGAGAACAAATACAGTAAAGGAAAAGAGCACTGGACTCTGGGTGTGTGTGTGTGTGTGTGTGTGTGTGTGTGTGTGTGTGTTTTTATGTTTTGAATCTCAACTGAAATTATAATAAATTGCTGAACATCTAAGCATCAGACTGTACATCTTTAAAACATAACATTGTTTGAAATGCCAACCTTCCACAGGTTGAGTCAAGTAAAAATGAACGCATAAAAATAAAATGAAGTTTTGTAAACCTTAAAGCACTATGTAAACATTATCCTAAGAAATGATTTATAGATTATACTGAGGTGCATTACACACACACACACACACACACACACACACACACACACACACACACACACACACACACACTCTTTACTTTCTCATAAGGTATCTATTATAACTTGAATCAGATTTCAAATTCATTTAAAGAACTCACTTTTCTTGGAATCCCTTTGTAAAGCAAATCCCTCCTTAATTTTTTGCTTCTTAAAATATAGACTTTAAAACCAATTTTGCCTAGAGTATACCTGTCTGTACTCAATACATAAATAAAATGGGTTTTCTTTTAAAAAAATGTGTACCCTGAATGTTTAATCACAAAAGGCACAATATTAAAAATTAGATTAGTACAATTAGTATTCAGTTTATTTACTGACATTTCATTTTGTTAATGAAATAACTACATTAATTGCAACAACTTAATTAAGCTATTTAATATGTATAGTTAATTATAGTAACTAAATAAGGAAGAATGATAATCAAAAAAGCAACATTAAATACAGATATCTATGCAGGAGGAATAGTTTAGATGCCTTATTATCTTAATACCTAGAATTTAAAATTATAGATAGCATGCTAACATGTTAAACAACTTATTCCTTTTCCATACCTTCTGTAGCCAAATGATCAAGAATTTTGTCTCCATACATCCAGTGTCTGAAATATTTAAAAGATTAAAATACTTTAAGTTTGACATTAATTTTGTAATTAGAAATGGAAATCAGTAGTACAGATTACTTACCTTAAACCTCTGGTAACTAAAATCAGATCCCCTTTCTTTAGGCTAATCCGAGGTTCTTCAGTACATGGAGTTGTGAAGAAAGTTTTGATACCTTTATTGAAAGGGCAGCAAGCACCACTGTAATCATCTATTACTTTATAGCGAACCTACCATCAAAGATCAGAAATTACTATGATGTAAATACAAAAGGCATCAGTTTATTGTTTAAAAAAATTAAGAAAGAAACACTTACACTTCTGACTCTCTTGTCTGCTTTCTGTTTCAGTTGTTCAATCTGTATGGAAAATAAGAAAGGGGAAAACATGCTAATTATTTAACAATTTCTTCCAATGCTGAAAATAGGCCATTTTGTCCTATTAACAAGGTCATGTGTCTGTTTTTAGTAATAAGCAAATAACAAGTTTTGGGCACTTAAAATTATCATCAATTTAAAAGCCATATGCCTACAGTGGCAGGAGACAGATAATGCTTAGACTAAAGCCCTGTTTCACATTTGACATTGATTTGAGAGTAAATAAAAACAAGTAAACTGTAAAACTTACTAACATCATCCCTGTGAACAAGGCAGAGTAATACAGGCTAAATGATAATACAATTAGTTGGGTTTAGGAACAAGTGAGACCAAAGAGAAAGAATAGTTATTAGTGAATTATTATTGAGTTGCTGTCAAGGTGGATAAAGATACCTAATGGTATGTCCTGAGGATCTATCCTTTACCCTGTGTTGTTGAATATTTTGGAGGAAAAGAACAGTTGGCTTGCTTATCAAATTGGCAGACAACATGAAACTATGAGGAAATGCTAGAAGAAAAAGAAATTGGATTCAAAAGTACTGGGGCACCAAAAAAAATACTGGGGCTAAAAGAATGGGTTGAACAAAATAAAATGAAATTTTAAATAAGTATTATAAAATTCATAGGATCAAAGACCTAGAGCTGGAAGGGACCTTTGTAGGCCATCAAATCCTAATCACCTTATTTTACAGATGAGGAAACAGGTACAGAAAAGTTAAGTAATCTGGACAGTGTCACACAGCTAATAAGTATATATGACAGGTTTTGTATTTGCGTCTTCTTGCTTCCAAGTCCAAAATTCACTACCCTAAGTTATACTAAAAACAAACAAACAAACAAAAAAAACCCAACTTAATGTTATCAGTATAGGGTGGAGAAGGTATAAATAAGACAACAGCCCTCATGAAAAAGATCTGAAGGTTTTAGTGAACACTAATCTCAATATTGGATAACAATCTGCCACAGCAGTCAAGAAAGTTACTGTGATCCTTGACTGCATGGAGAGATGTGGTATGCAGAACAAAGGATGTTATAATTCTGCTCTACCTTGCCCTGGTCAGGTCACAGCTAGAATAATGAGCTCCATTTGGGGCATCACAATTTAGGAAATACAGACAAACTGGAAAGTAGTCAGAAAAAGGCAATGAGGATATTAAGAAAATGGAACATGAAGACTGGCTAAAGAAACTAGGTATTTTTAGACTGAACAAAAGAAGACTTAGGGGAAATGATAAAAGTTTTCAAGAATTTGAAGGGAAAAGAGTTTTGTTTTATTTGGCCCCAGAAGCTAGAACTAGGAACAATGGATTGAAATTGCAAAGGCAGACTTAGGCTTGATCTAAGGAAAAACTTCCTAACAATTTAAGAGCCATACAAAAGTAGAATCAACTACCTCCCCCCACTGAATGTCTTTAAGCAGAGGCTGAGTGAGCACTTGCCAGGGATTTTTGGTCAGGTACTGATTAGAGTTGATGGGTTCTAAGGTCTCTTACAATCATTAAATACCTTGGTACTGAGATCTTATTTACTGAATAATATATTTATTAATAATGTATTATATAATATGGTATATATTATGTATATGCTAATATATTTAGTACCCTTTTTTGATTTGTTTGATTTTTTTCCCCCCAGGGGCAATAAGTGTTAAGTGACTTGCCCAGGGTCACACAGCTAGTGTCAAGTGGCTGAGGCGGATTTGAACTCAGGTCCTCCATAATCCAGTGCTGGTGCTTTATCCACTGTACCACCTAGCTGCTCCTTATATTTAGTACTCTTAAGTGCTATTTGGAGCATGAACACTATCTCTCAATGTCCAAATTCTGTGCTTTTGCTTGTACCACACCCTCCTCTCACCCCGCCACATACACACCAGTAATTGTGAAGAAGTTGAGAGGAATGTTTCTTTAGTCTATACCTGTGGAAATCTATCCCAATCTCCAAGGTTCACTTCCTCCCTAATTTTCCTAATTCCCTCTAGCCAGAAGAGATTTCTCCCTCTGAATTTCTCTTAGCACTTTGTTTCTCATCTGTGAACTCATGTTCCAATTTGTATTTTACTTATGTTCCTATCTTTATTTCCCCTATTAGACTGTATGTTCTTTGATAGCAGCAACAGCATCTTCTTCATTTGTGTGTCCCCTGGGTTTAGCAAAGAGTCTTACAGCCGGAAGACAATCAATGTTTGTTATATTGAATTAATACATGGTTCCAACTCTCAAGGGGGTTATACTCTAATTGGAAAAACAATATAAACCCTTAAACATCAAACTAATATAACAGTTACATAAAAGTACAAGAGTTAAATAAAAAGATACAGTACCAAAAGAGCTGCCATGACAGTAGGTGTCAGTTCAGAAGAGGGAAGGGTTGAGAAGTCCTTTAGAGGTATACTTTGAATAATCTATAGGATTTGGATAGGCTTTTGGAGGGCATGGGTGGGGTAATATAAGCAAAGACAGGAATGTGTACGGCATATTCTGAGGATGGTGAGGAAAGCTAGCTTGACTGGAACAGAGGGTCCATATAAGGGAGTTGTGGAAGAAGCTTAGAAAAGTAGGTTGAGGGCTCCGAACATGAGGTTAAATTTAGACTGAATCTTATCAATACTGGGAAGCCATTAAAATTTTTTTGAGTAAGGAGCATATATGATAAGGACAGAACTTATACAAAGATGGATTTAGAACTCTGAGAAATTCTATAAATTAGTAAATTATTAATGCAAAAGTAGTTTTGTCATGCTGTAGTATAAACAGAAGGACTCATGAAAGGGAAAGGCAGTTTTGATTCAAATACTTACTGTTAAGCTATAGGGATGACATCCTTCCCTTATTGGCCATTCTAGTCCATCTCCTTCAGGAACCCCAGACCATGTAAATACTTGTTTAAAGTTCTGCCATCTACTTCCCATGTCATAGGGGAAAACAAAGGTTTCAGCTGTCTGGTAATACTGAATTCTATCTTTGGCCTGTAAGTTTAAACAAAGAGTAAAATATACCACTTATTCAGAAAAACAATTTTTATAAATTCTTTCATTAAATTTGCTCTAACTTGTAAATTGATCATGGTTTTTGGAATATGAATTATGGAATAATACAACTTTAAATCAGGAAGGACTCTTAAAGCTTTTCTAATCTCCTGATTTTACATAGGAGGAAGCAGAGACTCAAAGAGGTCAAATAATCTGCTTAAAGTCTTACTGTAAGTTAGCAGTAGAGCTGAGACTAGAACCCATGTTAAGATATATTTTTCTATGCTACTTTTTCATCTAAAGATTAACATTTAGACACCAGAACTTTGCCTTCTCAAAGCAATTTTTCCAAATCAAACTTCTCCAAATGGATAACTTTATTCATATTAACAATACAGAAAAAAACTAAAGCAGAAAATAAAAATGGCTCTGGGCCATTCAGAAAATTCCTAGTAATTCCTATATGACAATTTATACATACAAGCAACTGGAAGCTGCTACTACCATGGTGCAAAAGTATCTGGCTGCAAGGCGATGACAAGAATAGATCATAAATAGGTTCAAGAGGTAGGGTTTAATCATGAGCAAAATGTTGCATCAAGAGTAGCAGCATGGCGCAATTGTTAGATAGGACCCCCCTCCACTGGTAGAGAAGGGATTGTTGGTGATGGTCTTTGTATTAGAATGGGAGGAAGGAGGATTGGATTAGATTACACATAAAGTTCCTTTCATCCTTAAATCCTAAATAGCTTTATTTTAGCCTAGTAAAATAGGCTGTTGTCCATTTCTTAAATACTACTGACATCTAGTGGTCCGGAAAAGGAATACTCCTGCTGAATGTTGCAAAACTGGGTAAAAAATGTGCCGTCTACAGCTGAAGCTAGTGATTTGGAAACAAGTCAAATATATGTCTGCTTTAAAAATTACTATTTAAAATGGCTCTGTATCCGAGGCAGTACTATAGTAGAATCAGGCCTGAAAAAGGACTCCGGAGATATGGATTCTAGTCTTCAGCCTGTCATATCTGGCTATGGGAGTTTAGGCAGCTCACCTGACCCTTTTGATCTCTCCCCCTTTTTTAAAAAACATTTTTAAAGTGAGAGCACTTAACTATAGCAAGACTTGCAAGTACTTTCTGGTACTTGGATTCTATGTTTAAAAAGTTTCTTAAATGTAATAGGCTTTATAAAGGACTTTTTTGTTAATAAGTCAATTTACTTAGACTGCTTGCTTCAAATATTTTAGATTATTTAGCAATATTAGATGATGATGATGATGGCAGAATCATCATCATTATTATAACTGCTATTTGGAAATTTCCCGGAAGGATGATGATTTGGTTAAAAAAAAGTTTTATGCTAAAAAGTTGGTGGCACTTACACAGTGTGATGTGAATTGGCAAAGAGCACACAGTACAGTGGAAAAACTGCTGGATTTGGAATCAGAGGGCCTGGGTTTAAATCTGGACTCTACCACTTGACAGCTGTGTGCCCTCAGACAAGCTGTTTAACCTCTTTGTGCTTCAGTGCTCTTATTTGTAAAATGGGGGCTGGGGGGGGGAAGGAGGTTTGAATTAGATGACCTCTAAGGTCCTTTCCAACTTTAAATCTATGATCTTATAACTACCAAAATCACCAAAAATCACAGAAGATACAAGATTCTCTAACACAGTATAACTGTGACCTCCACATAAAAATATTTTGATATTTCTTAAATTAGAAAGCCCTATAGACTTCCAAAAAGAAGTCTTAGAAAAGAGAGGTCTATGCCACCTACAGAGAAATACAGTTCAAGATCATAATTAGTACACAGAAAGAAGCCCTACTTTTTTTGCAGTGATAGTGTAATGGGTCTTCTGTAGTATATACAATGATATATATATATATATATATATAAAATATGTGTGTTCAGTAATAAGGTACTGAGTGACTAATATCAATTTTTAGTCATGAAAAACATAAGCTTTTTAAGGCTTATTTGGTTTCAGGAACTAGTTCTTAGAGAGAGATGAAACAAGAGATCCAAGAAGGATAGTAGGGTTGAAGTTTGTCTTCAAGCTAGAGGAAGACAGCTGATGGTCAACAGGCATGCCTGGCACATAATGGGTGTTTAATAAATGCTTGTTAATTGATCAAGGGTCCTTTTTTTGGGGGGGGGGGCAGGCAATGAGGGTTAAGTGACTTGCCCAGGGTCACACAGCTAGTAATTGTCAAGTATTTGAGGCCAGATTTGAACTCGGTCCTCCTGAATCCAGGGCCAGTGCTTTATCCACTGTGCCACCTAGCTGCCCCGATTGAGGGCTCTTTAATAATTTTTTAGAAATCCATTTTGGTTGTTTGGTACATTTAAATGAGTGATTAATGATAATGTATTCTATTTTTATTTTAAATAGAATTTGCAAGCCATTAAAAGAGAGCAAATAATTTTTAGGCATTTTTAACTATGATATTCAAACTGTGTTATTTTAGTATTAAGAAGATGCTGCATTAAAATTTACCTTCTCTTCAATCCATGATTCAATAGAAGTTTTATTTCTGAGAATTACTTTCATCTGAAATGAAACAGTTGAAGAATTGTTATTTAAAGTGACTGGGCCCCATTTACATGAAATTTTAGGTACACAAAAATCATATTAACAGAGAAATCAACTATGTTCAAAGAAGACAAGCAAAATATCTCATTCTTTTCAGTAATTAACTGAATTTTAAATACAGATCAACATTTCACAGTAATACTTAGAAAAGGTTTTCATGGTATTAAGGCAATAGCTACTACATCTTACTTGTTAATATATACATACTTTGTTATCAAATTCTTTTATTATCTGCCCTAAACTTAAGATATATTCATATAAATCTAGATAACAGACTGTTGTAACCAATTTATGTATAGTTAAGCAAGAAACAATAAAGTTTTTCCTTAATTTTATTTCAATTCTTTGTTGTTTCTTACATATGACTAATATCACTGTACCTATGTAGACCCTCCAACCAAAGGATGTCAGTTTATTACTGATATGATTCATCTCTATTTGCAGGGATACTGAAGTTCAAAGACATCAATTCTAGGTTAAATATGAAGTACAACGAAAACCTCATTTTATCATTCCACTCTAACCACTTTTCCAAACCAGCATTAATTTTTGACTAAACATATCAATTCTGAAAATGTTTTGCCTCTTCTACAATATAGCTATCTGTATCTACACATACAAAACGAAGTGAAGGATTGAATCAAGTATCTAGATAATTCCATTTCAGACACAGTTAATTTATGGCCTAGATGGAGGTCAAACCAAACCAAAAAAAAAAAAGTTCTCCACTTCATTTTATAAATGCAGGTTCAGCCTTAGTCTCATCAACCCCAACAACCCTGAACCTTTTAGCCACTGGTAACTGTCAAACTTACCTGGATAAAAAACAACATACCAACTGCTATAGTTGTTCCTACAGCCAATCCCAAGGCAAATAAAGAGGCAGCAAATGCAGATAATCCAAAAGGTATAATAGGAAGGGGATCTCTCTTAGCTGCACTCATATCAATCTTTACTGTATTCCAACCAAAGGAGATCTACAATGGAAAAACTGAAATTATCTGGTAGTGGACAATGATGAGATTCAACATGTAATATTTCAAACCATAAACTGCCCCCAAAATGTCAATTCAGAACTTTCACTAAGGTAATTATGGCAAGTACTATTTTTATGAATCTGATATGGCCCAATGGTTCCAGTGCATATCAGCTTGCAGAAGAGCAATTCATAATTTATCTTAACTGGGCATTTTTTAGCAACTGTCAGGTAAGTCTCCTCTTCTTAATTGAATAACTTTGGGGTGAAATTTTAAGTCAATTGTAAATATTAAAATGTGCATAAAACAGTAGGCCAGGTTAACTTCAATTTTTCCCCTATTCACTTCCCTTTTGCTACGAATCAAGTTTATAGTAGCAGTAATCTCCAGGATTAGGTATTTATTCTCTGCTTCATGGTCTATTCTACCCAAACTTCTCATCACTTTCCTTTTATTCACTTCAGTTCAATAAGAAACATGAATAAACACCTACATTTCAGTTCCTAGAGTTAAATACACTTCTACAGATTTTAATGTTATTTTGAAAAAAACCCAGAAAAGCTTTTATAAAAGAAAGTTCTATGTTTTTTATTTTATTCTTTTAATTGCGAGGGAATCATTACAGTAAGATTCTAAGTAATCATCACTATTAACACTTAACCTGACAATTGGGTGAGCAATAAACAATCTCTTACCCTATTATAAAGCTGTGTATACATTGTCATAATAAAGATGAAAGCAGCATGAATACAGCCCAGGGGTGCTAAGAGGAGAAACAATGTAAATGATGCATGATTTTGGTAACCACAACAATTGTTGATCCAGGGGCAATGATGGTCCATCTTCATAACACATCTAATGAAAAACAAAAGGTACATGAAACAGGCTGAAAATTCTAAGTCTGTGTCTAATACATTTTGTCTTCAAATGTCTATCATATTCATAAGTCATAGAAAAGCTACCCATTATGGAAGAAGAAAAGATTTCCTCCAAGTATCCACATGAAAAACCAAATGATGTCTGAAAGTCAAAATAGCACAAAAAACGGCATGCTTTATAATAGGCCCAAAGATATGGTGGTAGCTCCTATATGGGAATTTGTTTTAAGTAGTCATGAAGTCCATTGAGACATGCTGCATAGAAAATGAACATAATTCTAGGTTTCGGTCTCCTCTCTATTTCTGAAAAGTAGTGACTGCCGTGGAATAAAATATAAACACTAAAAAGACCCCTTCATAAACATTCACCTGGGATTGAAAACAATAATAGGCCCAACCAGATGCTTCTGACTTCCTTCCTTTATGTATAACTGTTAGATGTTGGGATCTCCTGTAGGCTAAATAATCTATTCATGTGTGTAAGCTACAGTACAATGACCAAAGGACTAATGTCCTTCCCTTCCTTTTAACTCTACTATTGTTAGAAAAAACTTTTTGAAAGCCAAACCAAATGTTTGAAGGAAGCAGCAGCTGCCTCCTGTGGTGTCTCAGTATTACCACTTATCACAGGTTTCTTAACAGTAATTTTAACTGTCCTTTAAAAAACATTCTAGGTGAATATTCCCAAAACTTGTTCACAGTGCTTTTTTTTTCCTTTTCTTTTTTGTCTTGAGAACTCACTTCATTTTAAGCTATAAATGCAAAATGACCAAAATTCTAACACACTCAAGATTGCTCAATGGACTGGAAATATGCTGCAAAAGATACACAAAGGAGATCAGTGGCATAAAAAGCAAAATGGCTACATCTTACTGAAAGTGACCTCAAAGGTCCTGTCCATTTTAAATGAAAAAGCTAAGGCTCAAAGAGAGTAATGACTTAATGAAGGTCATACCATTAGGAAGTGGCAGAACTGGTAACTGATCACAACTGTTCTGCCTCTAAGTTGAGGGCCTTTTGCAGTGCTGCTCCTTTGGTGAACAATAAGATTTGCAAAATATTCTCATGAAACTGACTTTTATGTGGTGAAGAAAGCAAACATGCGACCAAGAAGCAAGGGAATCAATCTCTAATGAAAAATAATGAAAAACTGGTACCTGTTACACTTTCGGCAGTGATGGGAACGAGGTGCCTTATATGCCTGGCACACCTTACAAAACTGGAGATACATGCTGTCCTGAGCTTTTTCCTTGGTCGGGAAAATAAGGAAAAGAAACATCACATATATTGGTACCTGGGACCAAGAGGTGAACACTTTCTTTATAGGATCACAGGAACTAGCACTGGAAGGAATCTCAGGGGCCACCTAGTCCAATTTCCTCATAAACTGAGGTCCAGCTCTTAAAACTCACAATCCAATTCAGCCAGATAAGTATTCAATAAGCACCTAATATATACCAGGTACTGTGTTAGGTGCTAGGAATGTAAAGACAAAAATGAAACAGTTGATGCACTCAAGGAGTTGAAGGGAAATAGAAAATAGCTCAATAAATAAAAATTGAGTAAATACAAAATGAGGGGTACAATGACACAGTAGACAGTGAGCTGGCCTTGGAGTCAAACTGACCTGGGTTTGACTCAGGCCTTTGAAACCTATTGCCTGTGTAACCTTCCCTTAGGCAAACCTCTATGTTCCAGATTACAGGCTAATCTGTTTTTGTTTTGTTTTGTTTTGTTTTGTTTTTTGCGGGGCAATGAGGGTTAAGTGACTTGCCCAGGGTCACGCAGCTAGTGTTAAGTGTCTGAGGCCGGATTTGAACTCAGGTCCTCCTGAATCCAGGGCCGGTGCTTTAACCACTGTGCCATCTAGCTGCCCCCCAGGCTAATCTGCATAGGTAAAGAGAGTCATTATGAATGACCACACCAATGCAATCAGAAGTCCAGACCAAATACAAAATAATTTTAAGGGGAAGAAGGATATCACCAACAAGTAAGAACAGGAGAGGCCTCTGGGACAAGGGGACACCTGAGCTATGCCATGTTTTCAGTCAAATTTTTACTGGGGCAAATGGATCATTAGTTTTCATTATTTCAAACTGAGTAGTTATTTCTGAATTTATCTCAATGACCAATATAATCATTACTTTTAATTAGACTGAAGTCTTCCCTGAGCCTCAGTATTTAGGATAATGGTAGCTGTTTTCTAATTTCTCTCTTCTTTTTTTTTTTTTTTTTTTTTTTTTGCAGGGCAATGAGGGTTAAGTGACTTGCCCAGGGTCACACAACTAGTGTCAAGTGTCTGAGGCCGAATTTGAACTCAGGTACTCCTGAATCCAAGGCTGGTGCTTTATCCACTGCGCCACCTAGCTGCCCCCCTAATTTCTCTCTTCTGAAATAATTTTCTCCTATATTTTCTTGACTGTTTCCTAACTTCTGTTTTTCCAACTTCCTTGTGCATGTTTCCACAGCCTCTTTTCCAAGTGATTGTTTATTCCACTATTTAGTAACTGCTGAGGAAGATGATAATATTATAAAACACTGTTAAGTTTAATGCCCTTCACCAAAGAAATTTAAAACTTCTTTACAGAATCGTGAATGAAATAAGTACTTAATAAACATTCTGGTGATTTAACATATAAACGTTTGTATTGTTAAAAAAAAAAACCCAAGGGGCAGCTAGGTGGCACAGTGGATTAAAGCACTGGCCCTGGATTCAGAAGGATCTGAGTTCAAATCTGACCTCAGACACTTGACACTTACTAGCTGTATGACCCTAGGCAAGCCACTTAACCCTCATTGCTCTGTGCAAAAAAGAAAAAAAAAAAGAAAAAAACCAAAGCTGGTTTTATACCACATTTTATAAGGATTTATACTATTTGAAGGGCACAATTTAAATGTAATATTTAAATAATGTAATAATTTAGGCAAATAGTTTCAAGAAAATAAAAGGACTTTCATCATTAAGAGGTGATCAGTGTTTGGGTCTTTGTCAACTGGCAAAAAGAACACTGTGCTTATTTGTGTGTGTGTGTGTGTGTGTGTGTGTGTGTGTGTGTATGAGTGTGATATGGCTTTTTCAATAAAGATAAAGAATAAGATTGACATAAGATTTTATCTTTCAAAGAATGTCTTTTTTCTTACCGGTTTCCATCTCAGAGGCACATAGCCAGGGCCCACAAACATGGCATTGAAGTAATTGTAAAGAATCATGACAGTCCAATTTATCAACATGATGAAATTCACACTTCCTCCAGTTGTATGTAAAGGCCAATACCACAAAACCGAGTCAATCATGGCCATCGTAGAACATATTGCTATAACACCAAGTGCTATAATGGGACCCCAGTGGCACAGTCTTTTTAACTCATGAAGATTTTCAAATCTAATAACTGAGCAGAGTACACCCATAATGATGAGAAAGAGTTATTTTCTATTTTAAAAGCCTTGTAAAGTTCCTTTTTTGTATGCACATTTCCATGTGTCATAAGTCCGTGGGTCTTCATTAATACTCATGCCTTCCAACTGTGGGATGCTAAATCTGAGTAAGCCATTTTAATTGTATGGTGTTCAGAGCTCTTTGTCTTGACCAGAACAAGTGAATTTCATTGTTTAAAAACCAACCTAAATAAAATAAAATATAAATGTTTAGAAGAAAAATATAGATTATATAAAAATAACCAGTTCAAAACATAAAGCCTGTGAAATCAGAATTTTTCTGTAAGGCCATGAAACCTCAATCTGGGAGAAACTATATTCATAACACATTCTCCTATAATTCTTCAATATAATTTAGCTACATTCACATAATACATTAAATACCTGATAAAAAAATTTCGTAAAAGAACACTGCTGGGATTATAGAATTAGATAATTTTGGAGTTAAAGGGGCCTCAGTGATAATCCAATGATATAATTTTACTGATAAGAAAACTGAGGCCCAGAGAGGTGAAGTGACTTATTCAAGGTCACAATTACTGATTTGCTAAGCTGGGTACAGAAATGAATTCTCCAACCAATCCATGACGAAATCTTGGTACTGAGTGTTGGTTGAAAGACTGGAAAAATACCTAATGTTTTCTAGAATGACTGCAGGAGGCACAGCCAGCAAGTCTATTGCAGGCCTTGGTTTCCATGCCAATATACTCCAAGGGAAAGGAGAAAGCAGATGCAAAGATATAGAAAGCTACTTTGTATGTAAGCATTTATCATCAGCATAACAAAGACTATGTCAGGAATAAAAGGTAGCATAGCTACAGTCGGAAAGACTCAGAGTTCAAATCTCACCTCAGACAAGCTGTGTATCAAATCATTCAACCTCCTAGAGCCCCAAGTAACTCTCCAGGACTATAAATTACAGAATAATGCTGATTTACACTATAGGATTTTCCCCAGTAAAGTTCCCATATCAATGAAATCAGTCAAAAAAGGGGGAAAAAAAAGAGAGAGAGAGATTAGAATGCTGTCTCTCATGGGCAAGGACTAATTTTAGATCTGTAGATTATTCCTCTTTATAACATGAATAACTGTCACTTGATGAACAATAATGGGTCTCAAATTCAATACAATCATTGAAACTTTATTTTTACAGTCAAAATACTAGCTTTAAAAGGAAGTAAACTGTGAATTGGGAGTTTGAAAATCTGGGTTTTGGTTTACACTGCCACTTGCCAGGTGGCCTTAACTCAATTTCCTCAAATGTAAAATGATACTTAAGTAACACTCTTGCTCCTTCTCTACTTTAACATTCTACTAATCTGTTAAAGGGCTGGATAGTGTGGCATAGAAAATTAAACAATAACACAGGATAACAGCACAAAAAAGTTTTAAAGAAAGAATATAGCAAAAAGGAAAGAATATAGTAATTAAATTCAATGAACATGTATGCAATGACCAGAAAGAATAACAATTAAAGTAGTAACAACTATTGTTCCAGGCTCCGAATCCGAATAGTTAACCACTTATCTCCCTAATTTTCTGAGACGATATTTGGAAAACTTTGTCAAGACCCTTTTGGTTTCCCAACAAACTTCGCCCGGGCATCACAAAACAGCTTGTGTCACGGGCTATAGCCAGAATTTGTGGTAGGCACTCGATAAAAAAGGACTGCACGTTAGATTGGCTCTAGTGTGTGATCCTGGACAAGTCACTTCTCTCCAGGTCTCAGTTTACTCATCTACAGGAGGGGAGGACTGGCCTGGACTCTTCTTTTCTGGCTCGTGAGCTGTCCTAGGGATACTGATACACTAGCTTATGGGTAGCACTTCCCTGAGACGTCTCACTCCCCTTCTAAACGGGACAGAGACATTAGAGGCTCCCCAAAGAGTGAAGGCTGGGGAACCGAGAGCCAGCGCGGGAGCTTTGGAGCGGAGGCTACATCCTCGGGCGATTCGGAGCCCTCGTGCGTCCGCGGGCGAAAGAAACAAATGAGAAGGCACGTGGTGGAACAGGTGTAGTTCCCCAGGGAACTCTGCCTCGGTTTCCCCTCCAGTACCATTGGCCCGAGTGCTAACAGATTCTCCTCCCCATCCCACCCCCCCGCCGCTCCCATTTCCCAGACAGGATGGCAGAGGGCCCTGACGCACCGAGGGACTCGACCTGCTTGGGTGCCCCGGCCTTATACCGTAGCTCCCCTCCCGCGCTCCCCCCCGCGCCCACTCCTCAGCCATCGTCGCCCTCGGGCACTTCCGGGGCGGTAGGGCTGGCCTCACCCGGAATACGTTCTTCCTCCTTCCCGGGATCCTTCCGTCGCCGGTTCCTCCGCCCTTCTCCGGTGACAAGCAAGTTAGGTTTGAGGCCGAAGGCGGGTAGCGAGCGTCTCTAGGTCAGCACGATCCTACCCACTGAGCCTCCGCCTCCTCGCAGCCCCCTCGGGCGCTGTGGCTAACCTGGGTCATCGCCACTTCCCGATGGTCCCTCTCTGAAATGGTCCCTCCGGGAACCACTTCCTATCACTTGTTACTCGGGGATCCTGCCCCTGGAGAGCCGAAGGAAAGAGGATACTAGCGTGTGCCTTGAGAAAGGACGCTTTTTCACCGACTTGCGGCTCTTTACCCTCCCAGATTCTGAGGTCTCTCAGGTTCGAAGGAGGGATCAACAAGAGGAACTGAGTATAAGGAGGCTGTTTCCGTTGGGTCCAGTCGCAAAAGTAGCACAACCCGGAAGCGGCAGGTCTGGGAGCTGTCCTGGGTTCTCGCCGCTACCGCCGCTTCTGCTGCCGCCGCCGCCGCCGCCGCCACTGGAGTTTCGGCGTTTTGGAGCCGCTGCCTCTTACCCGGTCTGGCCCAAGCCTCAGACCCTCACAGCCGCCATGTCGTCAGATTTCGAAGGCTACGAGCAGGACTTCGCGGTGCTGACCGCAGAGATAACCAGCAAGATTGGGAGGGTCCCTAAACTCTCTCCAGGTGAGCACTGGAGCCCGGGGGGACCTTTAGCCGGGCCGGCAGGGAAGGGGCGACGGGAGGAAGGGCTGGGCTTGGGGAGCGACGGAGACGGAGACCCAGAGGAGCCCAGGGGATGGGGAATGAAGGTAAGGAGGGAGGTTAGAATTCATCCCTCACCCAGGAAGGGCTGCATGGGCAGCTCGATCAGGGAGGTCGTGTCCGCTTCGCTTCTGCTGCTGTCCCTCGTCCGTCTTGGCCTCAGTCATTTGCTGCCCAAGGACCCTGGTGTAGCCCCCACGATCCGCCCCCATGGGCTATCAGGTGTAAAACACATCTCTAATCCCCGTCACTACCCAGCTGGCAAAGCTTCAGCTACTCTACGTGGCATAGGTGACAACAGTTCAAACTCCTAGGATATCCTGACACTTTAGGGACCGCCGTGACGTGACTACAAACTCCTTTGCCATTCTTACCTTACGCTTCTCCCTCTCAGTTCTCCGGACTCCAGTCAAAATCAACACTTCTCAAGATTTTCCACTTCTTAGCTTTTTGCTTTTGGAATATTCTTGCCCTTCCCATCCTTATCTGACGTCTTAAAGGCATAGTTCAAAAAGGCTCCTTTATGAAGAAGAAAGTATGTTAGATTCGTGGTTGGACCTGAAAGTTCAAATCCTTTCTCTGCTTCTTAATGCCTCTAACCTTGGGCACAGTCACTTAATCTCTCTGAGCCCTAGTTTTCCTCATCTGGAAAATGAGAGGGTTGGACTAGATGGCCTCAGAGATACCATTCATCTCTTAAGTTTTTGATTCTGGTTTTCTCCTCTCCTACTCCTTCCCCCCTCCCCCAAAGAAGCCAAAATGTGATCTCTCATTCTTCTAATAATATAACACTTTCAACTCTTCCTATGCATTTAAATTCTGATTTGTATTTTGACCATGATATTTTATTTCTCTTACTAAAACTGCAATGTCCTTGAAGGTAGGGACTATGTGGTTTTTATTTTGGTATGCTGTTCATTATAAATTTTTTGTTGTTCAGTTGTGTCTGACTCTAAATGACCCCATTTGGGATTTTCTTGGGAAAGATACTGGAGTGATTTGCCATTTCCTTCTCCAGCTCATTTTACAAATGAGGAAACTAAGGCAAACAAGGTAAAATGACTTGCCCAGGGTTACACATTTAGGAAATGTTGGAGACCAGATTTGAACTCATGAAGATGAGTCTTCCAGATTCCAAGCCCAGTGATCTATCCACTGTACCACCCAGCTGTCCTAGTATTAATTTTTTCTATGGGTAAATCTTATGTCTATTCTCACCTTTCCCCTAGCAACCCACAAATGCCTACTGAGTCTGAAAAAAAGTGAGTAATTCTGTTCCTTCTTTATCCTTCTTTCTTTCTCTTTACCACCTAGTTTCTATTAATAGGGATATTTGCTTGAAACCAAGATCTCTGACCTTGCACTCTTCTCCTGCAGGCCCAGTTAGTTCTTGTGGAAATGGCTGATATCTCAAAATGGGATATGATTCCAAGTAAGGGAACAAGAGGGCTGAAACAAGCTAGCATATTTCACCCAGCTTTGCTGTTGCAGAAACTTTATGGAGGAAGTGGCTGATGGCCTGAGCACTTCATGATACATCATTCAGCTCTTCTCACCAGTTCTGCTTTCTTCATTGCTCAAGATCATCCTAATTCCTGTTGGCTTCCATCTTCTCTTCCCAGTTCCCCAATGTGGTAGTGGTAGAAATTATTTTGAATTGATTCCCAGAGTCTGAGAATAACAGGATTTATTGTTTCGCATAGATTTTGTTTAACTTGTAAGAATTTGAGTGCTAAGAGATTTATTATTTTGTTGATGACTAATATATAAACTCAATGGAATGATATTGGGGGACTATACAAAATATTCTGAAGTGACAAAATAGCAAAAGTATTGATGTACCACAAGATTTGGAAAAACAAATGCTTTTTCAAGAAACAAATGATTTATCAGTAGCAAATATCTTTCCCTTTTAAATTTTGTGTTAACACTTTAGAATAGTTCCTACAAGCAACAGAGGAAAGCATTTGCAAGAAAAGCTATCCCTTTTCATATCTGTGACCCAAACATAGCAGATATATAATATGAGAAGTGGCATGGCATGGCTGAAAGAGCACTGGAAGTGGAGACAGGAGATCTTGATTGGAACACTATGTGAAACACCAGTGAATATTTGAACCCTATCAAATCATTTTATTGCTTAGATTTGTGGTTTCCTAATCTGTAAATTGATAATGAGAGGCAGCATGGTGTAGTGTGAATAGAGGGTCAACCTTGGTTAGGAAGGAAGACCCGTGTTCCATTAAGTATTGCTTCAGCTAATATTAGCTATGTGACTATGAGAAAAGACAATCTCTCAATGCCCCAGACAGCTCTCTAAGAATATAAATTACAGATGATATTCATCATTGGAGAGAGTTTCTTTTCTTTTCTTTTTTTTTTTTTGGTGAGGCAGTTGGGGTTAAGTGACTTGCCCAGGGTCACACAGCCAGTAAGTGTCAAATGTCTGAGGCCAGATTTGAACTCAGATCCTCCTGAATCCAGGGCCAGTGCTCTATCCACTGAGCCACCTGGCTGCCCCTGGAGAGAGTTTCTTTACTGGAAATTTCCTACAAAGATGAAATCCTAGATCTAGATACTCTTCTGTTTCCTTTCTCTTCCCCTGACTCTCCTGACTCTCCTTCCCACCCCAAATAATAGGATTGTTGTTAGAAAAGCACTTTACAAACCTTAATATGAGTTGTTAAAAGGAGAATGTATAATAGACTTTATGATACTAAGCAGATAAGGTGTTCAATAATACATATTGAACTAGACAATGTGATATGATCTCTTTAAAGGTCCATTCTGTAATAGGTGTATGTACTGTCCCTTTCTCTTTTCATCAGTAAAGATAAATAAAAATACTTACTGGGAATAGGTGGGGAAAGCCAGGAAGAAAAAGAGTATTTCTAAAAAGTCATCTGAAGACAATTTGCAATTAATGAATACAACTGTGGAGAAAAACAATGTATTCATCCTTATCCTTATCTTTTATGGGATAGTGAGATGAAATTGACCAAGAAAAAAGTGATGTGAACAGTATCAACCTTAGAGAATGTTCTAAATGTTATGATATAGGAGATCTGAAATTGACGAATAAACCCTTCAACCAAAGCAGCTCATTCTTACAGGCTGGACTGGTAAAATTAACAACGATATCCATTCTTTGTGAACATTATACCTTGCATCCAAGTGTTCAAATGATAAAATAATTTTTACTTTAAAACTTTATTTTAGAGAAGCTATGACTTGACTACAATATTGCATAAACCTTAGTATTAAGGATAATCATAATAAACATTTTTTTTCTTAAACTGAAGTCTCTGTGTTATGAATTGGAAGTGGGTTCAGTAATTAGGCTAATTTAGAAGGTTGGAACCTTTTCTATCATAAAAGTATTTTATTATTTTCTAGTTACATGTAGAGATAGTTTTCAACATTTATTTTTAGTTCCAATTTTTTTCTCCCTCCCTCCCTTTCCTCTCCCCTTCCCAAGACAGTAAGCAATCTGATATAGGTTATAGATATACAATCACATTAAACATATTTCTGCATTAGTCATGTTGTGAAAGAAGAATCAGAGCAAAAGGGGAAAACCTCAAAAAAAGAAAAAAAAAACCTAGAAACAGTATGGTTCAATTTGCATCCAGATTCCACAGTTATTTTTTCTGGATGTGGAGAACATTTTCCATTATGAGTTCTTTGGAATTATCTTGGATCATTGTATTGCTGAGAAGAGTTAAGTCGGGGCAGCTAGGGGGTGTATAGAGGATGGCCCTGGAGTCAGGTAGGCCTGAGTTCAAATTAGGCCTCAGACACTTGATATTTACTACCTCTGTGACCCTGGGCAAGTCACTTAACCCCAATTGCCTCACCAAAAACAAAACAAACAAACAAACAACAAGAACAAAACCATCAGGAGAAGAGTTAAGTCTATCACAGTTGATCATTACACAATGTTGTTGATTCTGTGTACAATGTTCTGATTCTGTTCATTTCACTCAGTATCAGTTCATGTAAGTCTTTCCAGGTTTTTCTGAAATCTACCTGCTTGTCATTTCTTACAGCACAATAGCATTCCATTATATTCATATACCACAACTTGTTTAGCCATTCCCCAATTGATGGGTATGCCCTCAATTTCCTATTCTTTGCCACCACAAAAAAAAAACAGACAAAAATGTTTTTGTACATGTGGGTCCTTTTTCTTTTTTTATGATCTTTTTGGGATAAAAACCTAATAGTGGTATTGCTGGGTCAAAGGGTATATGCACAGCTTTATAGCCCTTTGGTCATAGTTCCAAATTACTCAGGTTGGAGCCTTTTCTACGGAATACTTTTGTGACACTATATTTAAACACTGATTTTTAAAGAATGGCATTTTATTTTCTGTAGCAAAGTCTCAGGAAAAAATACTTATTTTATTTGGAAACAATTTTCCTTTGGAGGTAAAGAAATCTCTGGGGGGTAACAATGGGAACAACTGAGAGTTCTTTCACATATACCCTGGGTTAGTCAGAAAGAATGTAGTTAGCACATTCTAACAATTTGAAGTCTCATTAGTTGATGCTCATTTTTGTACTAACTAAGCTAGGTGGCACAGCAGATAGAGCATTAGGCCTGGAGTCAGGAATACCTGAGTTCAAATTCAGCTTCAGACACTTACTAGCTATGTGACCCTGAGCAAGTCTCTCTTAACTTCTGTTTGTCTCAGTTTCCTCATTTGTAAAATGGAGATAATGATATCACCTCTTCCTCCCAGTATTGTTGTGAAGATCAAATGAGATAATAATTGCAAAGTGCCTGGCACATAATAAGTGCTATATAAATGTGTTGGGGCTTTTTTCTTTCACCTACTTGTCCTTCTTGTGGTCACAGGACAGTATTTTTGCTTTCTGGTGAGGGTTTCTAAAGAATAACAAGGGGTTTTAATGAAGTCTGTCATACATGGTATGATGAAACTAAGTATGGCATATGCACTAAATTGGATTTGCCTGTGTTATCCAATCTCTTAAGGAAATAAATTAGTTAATATGAAGCCCTATTGTGCTGTGACTAGAGTCTGAAGCTTATTAAAGATTAATTGTTGTAGGGGCAGCTAGATGGTGCAGTGGTTAAAGCACCGGCCCTGGATTCAGGAGTACCTGAGTTCAAATCCAGCCTCAGACACTTGACACTTACTAGCTGTGTGACCCTGGGCAAGTCACTTAACCCCCATTGCCCTGCGAAAACAAAACAAAACAAACAAAAGATTAATTGTTGCTATGTACTGCATGGGGTTAACCAGGACTAATTTCCTTAGTCTATGTGACACCAGTTCAATTTTTGTAGAAGCCCTGGAACCCTATCCCTGCATTTCCTTTGTTGTGAATAAAGCTGGTTGAATTCCCTAGTGTTAAATACCAATGGTCCAAGGGAGAAGAAGGGTGATTATTGACTTTTAGATATGATATTGGAGCTGAACTGATATCCCACTAAATTATATTGGGGGAGGGTTGGAAGCATATAGTAGCCTATGGTAGCTACTTTTCCTAGGATTGGAAGATACTCAGATGAAATCCAATGTTTATTTCTTTTCTCACATGTTATCCTCTTTGACCTCTGTTGAATTTTATCCTGTTTACCATCCCCTCCTTCTTAATATGTTTCCTTAGTTTCAGAAGTACCATATTCAGCAAGTACATATCAACATTTCTCCTCCTACTTCCCTGATTATTCCTTCTCTTTCTCCTTTCCTGGTTTTTCTTCTTTTCATCTTAAAGGAATTGATACCCAGGGTTTTGACCTTGTTCTTCTTGTCTTCCTGATTTTCTCTGTAGATAGTCCTGTCCATTTCCATGGCTTCAATGATCATTTTTATAGAGCTGACTTCCAAAACTTTTGGACTCCAGATTCACATTTCCAACTGCCTTCTAGATCTTTTCACTTGAATGTCTTTGTGGCACCTCACACTCAAAATACATCAAAAATATAAATTCTAAGATTCTTTTTGATTTTCCATTTACCTAATCATCCCTATTCAAAATCTCCTTGTTATTTTTGCCCTTTTTTCTATAAAGAGAAAAATTAGTAGCAACCTAGACTCCTTCTCTTTTACTCCACATATCCAATCAGTTGCCAAATTGTATCTCTATCTCTACATCTCTAATATATGCCTCCTGTTCTCCACCCACACAGCTACCACTCTCTTTTAGGCTTTTCATTAGTACTCTCCTCTGTACTGTTGCGATAGTCTCCACACTGGACTTCCTGCCTCAAGTCTTTCCCCTCCTCAGTTCTACCTCCATACAGACACCAAAGAACAGGTTTGACCATGTTACTCCCCTACTCAATAAAGTCTAGTAACTCCCTATTATCTCCAGAATCAAACATAAACTTCTTTGCCCATCAAGACTCTTCACAACCTGGCTCCAGCCTTCCTTTTCAGCCTTATTATATGCTATTCTCCTCTGTGTTTTTTTCTTTCTTTCTTTTTTTTTAGGGAGGCAATTGGGGTTAGTTGACTTGCCCAGGGTCACACAGCTAGTAAGTGTCAAGTGTCTGAGGCTGGATTTGAACTCAGGTCATCCTGAATCCAGGGCCGGTGCTCTATCCACTGCACCACCTAGCTGCCCCTCCTCTATGTGTTTTATAGCTCAACCAAATCAGCCTCCTTGATAGTCCTTACACATGATACTCAATCTCCCTTTCATCTTTGTGCTTTTGTACTGTTTCCCCTCCCCTGCCCCCATTCCCGGCATGCCCTTCCTACTCACCTTTGCTTCTTAGATTCTTTGGTTTCCTTCAAAACTCAGGTCAAACAGTACCTTCTAGCCCCAACTATTAGTGTCTTTAACCACCCAACGTTCTTGTTTCTGTTTTACATTTGTTTTGTATATCCCTATATGTTATCTCTATGTGTCAGAATATAAACCCCTTGAAGGTAGGGATCATTTCACTTTTTTGTCTTTGTATTCCCAACAACTGGCACAATGCCTGGCATGATAATGATAACTTATGGCATATAATTATATAATGATTTAAGGTTTGCAAAGTGCTCTACAAATATTATGTCATTTTCACAACAACCTGGGGAGGTATGTGTTATTATTATCCCCAGTTGACAGATGAAGAAGCTGGGCTTCTAGAAGTGAAGTGACTTGCTTGGGGGGCAGGGGGTAACAGCTAATTAAGTATCTGAGTTTGGCTTTAGATTCAGGTTTTCATGCCTTGTGCCACCTAGCTAGCTGCCTGGTATATAGTAGGTACTTGATAAATGCTTGTTTGAATATAAACCTCCCACATTCGATGAGTTACCAAGACCTTTTGAATCTGACAAAGGTCTTGTATCCATTCCCTCCTCATGATCCTAATATGGCTCTTATCACCAAGTTTTTGGATTATTTTGCAATGGCCTCATAACTGATTTCTCTCTGCCTCTAGTTCTGTCCCTCCCATCCCCCCTCCCATGTCTTCCATGTGTCATACCCCTGCCAGATTCACATAATGCGCAGATCCGTTCATGGTACTTATCTGCTCAAAACTCTGCTCAGAAACTTTCATGGTTGCATGTTTCCTACCAAATAGTCTAAATTCCTTAGCCTGACAGTTTGTCCCTCCAGAATTTGGTTCCTCCCTATATTTCCAACTTTATCTCTCGGTGAGAACAAAATATTTGTGAACCCAAGGCAAAGTTAGAAAATTGTCCCCCTTGTGTGTTATTCTCCAATTTAATTCACTGTATGATGAATACTGGTATCCCATGGGGAATGGGATTTCTGGTATTACAAATATGTACATTTGTAGAAAGTAATATTTTTTAAAAGTAATATTAAAAAGTGTCCCTTTCTGTCTAATTCTCTTCATGAATATGTGATTCACTCCAGTCAACATGGACTCCTTGCTGCTTCTGCCTTTATAGTACTTCTCTACTTTTGTCTTTCCTTAGTCTTTCTCCTTATACCCCTCCTGCCATCTTCACTTTTTGAAATTCTGTCCATTTTTTTAATGAACAGATGCTTTATGAACAATGAAGCCTTCACTGGTCTTTTGGTTTTTAGATGTTATATAATCCCATGTTTCTCTCTCTTGCACTTATTCTTTTTTTTTTTTTTTTTTGCTGGGCAATGGGGGTTAATTGACTTGCCCAGGGTCACACAGCTAGTGTCAAGTTTCTGAGGCATGATTTGAACTCAGGTCCTCCTGAATCCAGGGAGGGTGCTTTATCTACTGTGCCACCTAGCTACCCCTGAACTTATTCCGAACTATAGGATTGTACATTGTATAGGTTTTCATCATTGTCTCTAAGTCATATTCCCCTTGATCTGTGAGTGTGGAGAACATTTTTAATTGTCTCATTTCACGGTGAAGTGTTTGGTACAGTACTTCATAAAAGATTCCTGAATGAATAAACCTTGTGGGTTACTTTGAGCCATTGAGCTCAAAGAGCCATAGATATATCCCCAGGAGTGATTATTTCCATAGATGGCTCAAGTTAGAAAGGGTCAAGTCAAAGATCATTCTAGTCCAAAATTTTGTCTCACAAAGCATCCTTTGGTGTTATCATTAAAACTTAGCAGTTTCTCTTTATAGCATATTCAAAGGTTAAGCTTTCATCCACCAAAGTCATTTAAATTAGGATGTCCAGGGTTGAGAAAAATAGGTTAGAGTCAAATGATTTTGTTTATGCCTTTTGTTTTCACATCACATTCCTTTCTTTAAAAAAAAAAATTCTATAGAGTCTTGGCCCTGGAGTTAGGAGGACCTGAGTTCAAATCCAGCCTCAGATACTTACTAGTTACGTGACCCTGAGCAAGTCACTTAACCCCGATTACCTCCAAAATTTTTTTTCTTTCTATTTGACATTCATTTTTTAAAATGTTGTTCCAAATTCTCTCCTTTCCTCCAGCTCCTCCCCCACTCATTGAGAAGATAAGCAATATAATATCAGTTATCCATGTGAACTCTTCCAAAACATATTTACATATTAGCCATATCACATTCCTTTCAGGTTATATCCCTCCCCTTGTCTTTACCCAGTGAGTCATCCCTAGTAACAAAGACTTAAAAAAAAGAATTAAGCATAACCAACCAGCACATTAATCCTATCTGGAAGGTTATGCAATATCACAATCTCATAGTCCTCTCCAGTTTGACTGTGAAGGAAGGGAGATGCATTTTCTTAACTATTTTCTGAGTCCAGGATTGGTCATTTTAATTACCCAGCAGTCAGTTTGTTTTTTTGTTTTTTGTTTTTTCAGGGCAATGAGGGTTAAGTGACTTGCCCAGGGTCACACAGCTAGTGTCAAGTGTCTGAGGTCAGATTTGAACTCAGGTCCTCCTGAATCCAGTGTCGGTGCTCTATCCACTGCATCACCTAGCTGCCCCTGCTTGATATTTTAAAAGAGATTTTTCAAATATCTTTTTTTAATTGAATCTTCATCTTTTTTCATTGTGGTTTAAGCTCAAGTTCACAGGGTTTGTTACCTTTGCACCTTGAGTTCCTCTGCCCTTTTGAATATATTGTTATATTTCTTCATTTTCTTGTAGGTGTAGAATCATTTTATGTTATTCAAATTTTCTTTTTATTTGAATGCCTTTTTCCAGGTCAACTGCATAATTTGTAGATTGTCTTTGGAATAGTTCATTTTAACCACTCTGTGCTTTGGGGCTTCACACATAGGGTTTTGTTCAGTTCAGTTTGGTATATATGTAGACAGGACCTTTCTGTTTTGAGCTCCCTGGGGCACATGAGTAGCTCTGGAACAAAAGTTAGGGACATTTTACTTACTTTTTCTTTAGCAAAATTACAAATTACTTTCCAGAATGATTGGACCAATTCATAACTTCAATAGTGTATTAGTATGCCTGCTTTCCCATAGCTTCATTTACTATTTCCATTTTTTATCTAATCTATTGACTAATTCACTAGGCATGAGATTGTTTTGATATGCATATCTCTTATTTTTAGTGACCTGGAGCTCTCCTTCATATTATTATTTGTTTGAAGTTATTTTTTGATAACTTTATGTTTTTATGGCAATTTTACTACTCCCTTTGTATCACCAGTACCCAACAGAGCCCCATATTTTAAATAAGGTCTTATTTAAGTCATAAGTCAAACTTTTCAATTTATCACAGTTTTTTATTTCTTCCTCCTACCTTATTTTTAAGAATGAGGATTTTTCTGAATAGCCGGACTGGTTTATTCATTTACCAAACATTGATTTAGCATTCAATACCTTGCTAGATGCTGAAGAGGATACAGATGTTAATTTGTTCTGAGGTGCTTCTAATTTAGTAATGGAAATATCAAATACTGTGTTGTATCATAGTAATACAGAATTGACACTATCAAATTAGTGCTTTAGAAAGATCAAAGCAGGGAAAGATTGAAAGCAGGTTGTCCCCAATGATTAAAAGTAGAGCCTTGAGGCAGCTAGGTGGCACAGTGGATAAAGTACCAGCCCTGAATTCAGAAGGACCTGAGTTCAACTCCTGCCTCAGACACTTGACACTTACTAGCTGTGTGACCCTGGGCAAGTCACTTAACCCTCATTGCCCCACAAAGGGGAAAAAAACGGTAGAGCCTCCTTGGAGACCCAGACATACTATATTGTAGTCTCAGTAAAAAGTGGCCTTCTGCGTCTAGAATATGAGTTTATTTTATAAATAAGAACACAATAATATACTAGAAAGTCAAACAGTCCTTTTGAAACTTAAGTAGTTAAAGCCCTTTGGATGGAGTACAAGATGGATCCATTTTATAGTGAATGCTGCTCTCTGCTGAATGCTGTTAAAGTAGGGATGTCCCAAAGTATGTGTATGTGTGTGTGTGTGTGTGTGTGTGTGTGTGTGTGTACATATTCAGATATATGGAGAGGTAAAGAGAGAGAGAGTCAGTCTATGAGTATTGAAATAAGCAAAAAGATAAGCCTAAATGAGTTTGTTCATACATAGACTTGAACTTTAAGTTGGGGTCCTTTGAACTGACTTCTCATTTGTAATAAGAGATTTTTGGAAACATACAATCATCATTTCATTTTTTAAACTATAGAATGGTCATCAGCAATTGCAGAACTCTCTTTAGGTTTCCTATTTTATCTTAGTGACATTCTCTTCTGTGAAAACAATTCCAGTGTCACTCATTAAGAGACATAAAGTCACCAAGGAGCAGGCTTGGTGGGTTCCCCACTTTTATAATCATATATCCACAGACTTCCAGTTTAAACAAAGTTTCTGCTAAGCATTTCCCACTTAGTTCTTTTTTTTTTGGCAGGGCAATGATGGTTAAGTGACTTGCCCAGCTAGTATGTGTCAAGTGTCTAAGGTCGGATTTGAACTCAGGTACTCCTGAATCCAGGGCCAGTGCTTTATCCACTGCACCACCTAGCTGCCCTTTCCACTTAGTTCTAATGGTTTTTTGGGTAGGATTTCTCAAGTAAATAATTATATGTTCAGTATGTACAGGAAACAGTAATATAGTGATTGATGTGCTAATTTCTAACTTATGGCTTCTCAAAATTGGTCAGCAGGGAATTTGAACATTGATTATGTCACTTCTGCACTCCCTTTAGCCCTGGGAAACAGTTTGGCATATTAGAGAGAGCCATTGGATGAGAAATCGAGTTTGGATCTTATCTCAGATACTAGTCATTCAATTGCTCTGTTGTTTTTCCTTCATTTTCAAAGAGGATCAATGACATCACAGGGAGCTATCTTGACTTGTACATGAATTGGATTTAAGTGAGGCAGAGTTGTACAAAGTCGTCAGACTCAATTTCTCTTCCAGAGTCATCAAAGTCCAGTGGCAAGGCAAAAGTCAGTATTACTCTTTGACATTACCTACTTCACCAGGTTTTGTTAAAAGAGTGCTTTGTGAACCTTAAGGCATTTGAAAGGTTCAATGTGAATTATTACGTGCATACCAGTGATATCAAGTTATTTGGAAGCACAAGGATACTTTACAGTCTGTCAGGGCATTCTAGGTACTATGTGATACCTCTAGTTACTATTTAATTAGGCAATGTGATGCAGTAGCAGGAACATTTTGCTTGGAGCTGGAGGCCTGTGTTCTGATTCTTCTCTGCTGTGTAACCTGAGTAAAGTCAGTCATTTTTCTTCTTTGGGCCATCAGTTCTTCCATTTCTTCATCTGTAAAAGAGATTTGGACCAGATAGTCCCTAAGGTCCCAGTTTTAACAAGCTATGAGGGTATTTGTATTTGTTAGGCATTTGTATCACATTGGGGAAGATTGTTGTTGTTGTCTGTCCTTTGTTCTTCAGGAGGACCATGATATCCAGAGGTGATGTCATAACTTGCAGTGAATTGGACTTAAGTGAGGGAGGGCTATGCAAAGTCATCAGCCTTACTCTCTCCTCCAGAGCCATCTGGGTCCAGTGGAAAGATATACTATTGGGATGACTGGAGATGGCCCTGGTTGCTTGAGGCAATCTGGGTTAACTGACTTGCCCAGGGTCACACAGCTAGTAAGTGTGATGTGTCTGAGCCAGGATTTGAACTCACATCCTCCTGACTTCAAGACCAATGCTCTACCCACTGCACCACCTAACTGCCCCTAGGGAAGATAGATACTAAGTCTCTGGCAAACTTAGGGGTGGTACTCTAACCTACAGAAATTCCACATAAGCCAGATTTCAATTCAATGATAGAATTCACCCTTTTGCCATTTTCTTGTTCCTTATCTCTATATCCCTTTTAAATGAGGAGTTTCTTGGTAGAAAAAAGCTGTGTAGTGCCTGCTCATTGAGGACTTTCATAGAAGAAATAATGTAATAAAAAAAATAACTGGCCTTTCAGTAATGTACATTTTTACTTTCTGTATGGTAGCTAGAGAATTGTGCTATTACAGGAAAAAGGTAAATTTAAAAATAAAACTTTTGGGAATCAGAGAAGATGTAATGTAAGAAAAGCAATGGAGGAAAAGGTAAAGATGAGGAAGAAGTGGTATTATGTGGTTCCTTCAAGCTAACTGAAGTGGTGTTTTACTTCCCTTCTGCAAATAGTTTCCTAAACAAAATCTTTCTCAGCTTTTATCTTTTATGGAAATGGCAGCCGAAAGCAGGAATATATCCAAAAATATCTAGACAGACTGTAGCTTTGGACAGACTCTAATAAGATGAAGTTCATTATGGATAAATGTCAAGTCATATGTTGTTATTGTTATTCAGTTGTGTCTGACTCTTCATGACCCCATGGACCATAGCATACCAATTTTTTCTGTAAAGTTTTCTTGGCAAAGATATTAGAGTAGTTTGCTATTTCCTTTCCCAGTGGATTAAGGCTAATTAGATTAGAGATTAAGTGATTTGCCCAGGGTCATACAGCTAGTAAGTGTCTGAGGCCAGATTTGAATTTAGGTCTTTCTGAATCCAGGCCCATCATGCTGTTCACTGAGCCACCTAGCTGTCTCTTAGGTACAAAACAATCAATTTCCTAAATATAAAAAGAAAGCACGGCTAGGTAGATGTTCTGAAAAAGGTTAGGAGACTTTATTATACAACAAACACTAGAAGTCAGCAGTGTGATATGGCTGCTTCATTAACTGATGAATAGGCATTTTTTAAAGTACCTACTGTCTAGTAGGCATTTTAGTAGGTCCTTGGGATACAAATTTTAAAAAAAAAAGGTGGTGCTCTCTGGGATTGTATTAAACAGAGCCTCCCTCTGTACCCTGACCTCATCAGACATCCTCTGAAGTACTGTGCTCAGTTCTGGGTGCAAGACATTCATAAATCAGAGCATCCAGGGGCAGGCAGGGCCTGGAAACTATTTCATGTGAAGATCCTTTAAAGGACTGGACATATTTAGTCTACAGAAGAGTACATGGAACATGGGACAAGGGAACATGAAGGCCATCTTCTAGTATCTTAAGAGCAGTCATGCAGAAGGAGGAATTAGACTTATTCCCTTTGGCCTGAGAGGGAGCAGTGGGCAGTGTCAGGAGTAATTTACTAATGATTGGAACTGTCCAAAAGTGGGATCAACTGCCTTGGGAAGTGGTGAACTCTCCCTCCTTGGAGATCTTCAAGCAGATGCAGGACGACTTCTTGCAGAGGATATTATAGTGGCAATTCCTTCCATGCATGGGTTGGATCAGATGATCACTGAAGTCCCTTCCAATTCACAAATTATGTGATTCTGTGATTAGCCGCTTAGTGGTACCGAATGAATGCAATTGTTTTGAAATGGTTTAAAGGGGAAAAAAAGTTAATCTCCCTGATGATTTAATATTTATTTCAGGAGTTCTTCACGCTTGTCAGTGATCTTCAGATAGTGCTGATGGAAAGCAAGTGAAATTGCAGACTTATCAGATTGGAGAAATAATAACCCTGGTTCCTAACTGCAGAAAAGTACCTGGATTTAATTTTCAGAAGTACTGTTTATAATAATGCTTCACTGAATCATAAACTTTAGAATTGAAAAGGACCCCAGCAGTATCTAGTCCAAACCTACACCTGAAAGGAATCTCTGCTCTAACATAATCAGGCTCTGCATGAACACCTCCAATGACATCACCTCCTGAGGCAGTCCCATTTGGACAGATCTAATTGTTAGGAAGCTTTTGCTGATGTTAGCCTCAATTGACTGCTTAGCAACTTCTACCATTTGTTCCTGGTGCTTTCCTCTGGGGCTAAACAGAACAAATCTAATACTTCTTGCACATGACAGCCCTTCAAATACTTGAACATAGACTAGGATCCTCTCTTCCAGGCTAAATATTCTTAGTCCCTTCAGTGTGTCCTCAGAGGATATGAACTTAAGCCCCTTAAACCATCTTGGTTATCTGTCATTGTATGCTCAGTGGAGCCCGAAACTGAACCAGTGTCCTAGATGTTGTCTGACTAGCACAGAGTGAAAAAGGGTCACCACCTCCTCCTTTTTGGAAGCCATGTCTCTCTTGATGCAGGCCAAATCTGAAATAACTTTTTTTTTTTTGCCTGTCACACCACACTGTTGAATCATATTGACTCTACAGTCCATGAAAATTCTCATTTCTTTGTCAGACTGCTTTCTAACTAAGCTTCTCCCATTTTGTGATTTTGGTGTTACTCTTTTGAACCCAAGTATAGGACTTGACATTTATCCCTACTGAATTTCATCTCATTAGATTCAACCTAATGTGTGTGTGTATATATATATGTACATGTCACACACACACACACACACCCCACATCTTGCAACTTTAGAAAGGACAGAAAAAAAAATATATATATATATATGTAGGCATTGAAAAGAGACATCTTTTTGTAGTAGAATTTTAGCATTCTTAAGTATTATGTTTACATATGTATGGTCTTCTTTTAAGTGTATTCTTGAATCTACTTATTCAAACCAATTTAACATTGTAAAAACCTAATGTTGTTGGCTTTTATTTTGTTATATTTTTTCCTACCAGTTACCCCAAAGTGTCATGTGGCTTATTTATTTATTTACTTACTCACTTATTTGTTTATTTGTTTGTTTATTTTGGTGAGGCAGTTGAGGTTAAGTGACTTGCTCAGGGTCACACAGCTAGTAAGTGTTAAGTGTCAGAGGCTGAATTTGAACTCAGGTACTCCTGAATCCAGGGCCGGTGCCTTATCCACTGTGCCATCTAGCTGCCCCACATGTGGCATATTTATTAGAAAGTATCCTCCAAAGTCCTTTCCAGCTCCAAATTGATAATCTTGTGATCACTGACATATTGGAAAGTGCTCTTTATTCTTACTTACCAGCCTGTGAATCATAGTATTCAGAAATTCTTAATGGGCTAGCCATTTATATTAAAGTACCATCTTGATCTGACTGATCAGAAAGGAGAAAGTATTGATTGAAATGATGATTAAAATGGAATTGGCAAATATTATGTTTCTTTGAATGTTTAATATTTTCTGGTTATTGTTTTCAGATGAGAAGAAGCAGATGGTTGCTAATGTGGAGAAACAGCTAGAAGAAGCAAAGGAACTGGTAAGTAGAATGTGGTTATTAGAATATGTGGTTGTCAATAGTGGATGAAATGTCTTAGGAATTTTTCTCCTGTTTTTTAACTCTTGAGGCAGAAGGAAGAACAAGTTGATTGGTCTTTTAATATAAAATAATTCATGCCTTGGAAAAGTGAAGATTTGACCCCTTTTTATCAATTACAAAATATTTACTCATGGCCTGCAATTTACAATACCTTGTTAGATGATGGGGAGAAATTGTAAGATCTCTGTTATCTACAGAAATACCTACATTTTTCCACAGTAAGATATTACTTATTTAGAATGGATCCTGAATTTTTGGATAAGAGAATTTCCCTTAGAGTCAAGTATTTGACCCTTTACACACCAAACCATTTTATTTTAATTTTTAATGGGAATTTTCCTAATATATATTATTTATATCCTTGCTTTATTAAACAGAGGATATGGACCCTAATTTAACACTTTCTTGTTAACATAATCATGTGCTGGAAATACAAATGCATGTATGGTTGAGATAAGACATGGGGCTTGAATAACTTAGCCTGACATTTTACTACTGTAGATCATTGAATCTTACTGGTTTGTGTGCCTTTAGCATGATACCTTGATACCCTCAGGGGTCATTGAGGGAGGTTGGCTGTTTTGACCTAACCTGCCCCTCCTTGAAGTTCAAGATTCCTTATGTCTTACATCAAGCGCTGTGCTATTGAGGTGCAAAGCTGTTCCATCTTTTGGCTTTCCTTTGCTGAATCTCTTCTCTGCTGTAAGATTGTCTGCTGCTTGCCATCCCCTTCCCTGCTTTTAATCTTTGCCAGCCACTGCTGCTTTTAATCTCTACTGATTCAGCTGTCTCCTGCTCTCTTCCCTTTTCTCTCTGCTTTTCTTCTTTCTGTCTCCTGTGGCTCTCCCCTGCTTCTTGGCTTTCTAGCAAAAAGGCTGCTCCCCTTTCTAGGCATCATCTGCTAATCAGAGTGCTCCATTCCTTCTGGTTGGCAAACTGACCCAGACTGCTGTGCATCAGGTGTAACTGTCAGATTAGCATCTCTTCTCAGCTGTTTTTATTGTTGCTTAGCTCTTAGGAGTGGCTTTTTCCCCCTTCCATCAACAACATTGTGTGTTTTGTGGTAGGGAGTCATTGTACTATGGTTTTGGAGTTGTTCCAGAGACTTGAGGATGCTGGAATACTAGTCCCTATCTCACAAGTTTGTTTTTTTTTAATGCAAAATGTTTTCATATGAAGAAATATAGAGTTTCTGTCGTCAAGTAGCTTATAATCTCTTTTTGGTTTTAGAGATTTCTGCAGATTTGCCAGATGATTTTATTTTAAAAAGATTACAAATAATCTGTTCTTTTGGTTCAATTTTATAAAGAAAAATGGTTCATCTATAGATAGCATTTTAGGGCTTGAAAGGTACTTTGCCCTAAAACCCATTTCCTTCTTATGTGGGGAAGGTATGTAAGGATTATTATTCCCATTTGTAGATAAGAAAACTGAGGTTTAGAGAGCTGAGTTGATTTGCCCATTATCATTCGCCTGCTATCAGAAGTAAGCCTTGCTCTGATTTTTTTGGGTTTTGAGTTGTTTGGTTTTTTTTCCTGCCTCATATATGTACAACTTGGGCTGTATATTTTTGGCCTTTAATTTTCCTGATATTTGGGCTAATAGGTACTTCAAACAACAAAATGTTTCTCTTTTGAGATGAAGCTATCTAATGAAGAAAATTTGGATGTTCATAAGAAACTCCTTAATTTTTTTTAAAAGAAAATGAATTAGGACTGGCATACTTCAAGAAGCTATATGGTGTTCTTTCCTTTTACTACTCCATAATTTAATAGATCATCTTAGAAGCTGTTTAGAGCAAAAAACTCATCATGATGTGGGAAATCTGATGATGAGTCTTTCTGAACTATGGTCCATCCCTGGGTCCATACTTGAAGCCTTGGTGTAGGACCTGCCAAGTCTTGTAATTTACTACAATGAATAATCACAGTAGCTAACATTTTTATTGCACTTCAAGGTTTGCAAATAGCACATATGTTATCTTGTTAGAGCCTCACAACTACTTTGGAAGGCAGGTGCTAAAGGTATTATTATTCTCATTTAAATAGATGAGGAAACTGAGTTTCAGAGAGGTCTAATGACTTGCCTATAATCACACAGCTATTAAGTGTCTGAGGTGAGTTTTGTGTGCAGGGCCTGTAGGACTCCAAAGCCAGTGTGCTTTGCACTATACCGCATTACCTCTTAGAGGAGTAGGATTTGAGTGGTGGACAGACAAATCATGCACATTTGTGCCACTTAGCACCAATTTCTTACTATTTAAAAGTAATAAGAGATAAATTCTTACTGCCAACACCAGTAATAATAATAATAATAACAATAATAATAGTTTTGTTTTTGTTTTTTTTGTTTGTTTTTAGTGAGGCATTTGGGGTTAAGTGACTTGCCCAGGGTCAGACAGCTAGTAAGTGTTAAGTGTCTGAGGCCGGATTTGAACTCAGGTACTCCTGACTCCAGGGCTGGTGCTCTATCCACTTCGCCACCTAGCTGCCCCAATAACAATAATAATAGTAACAGTAATAACATGTTAAGGTTTGCAAAGCACTTTGTACAAGTTCCCCATTGATTGTGTTGGATAGAAATGCAATCAAGTTTCAGAAAGTTTGATATTATTGTCAGAACGACTAGATATTGTGTGATCTTGAATTGAAATATTGAAAATGGAAAGGAATAGCATTGTGATATTATGCCTGGATCCTACTTTATATTCCAAATGCTTTAAAATACACTATAAATAACTCAAACTTCTGTATCTGAAAGATCTAATTTTCATAGGAATTTACCTGCCAGTTCTAAAAACCTATTTGCATCTATTACTTCCCCTCTTTATTCCCAAATGATCCAAGGGGTTCATGAACTTATGCAGGGATGTGGGCCAGAACCACCTCTAATGTGGCTAGCATCAATAGTAATCTTCAGAGGCAGTTTCTGACAACTGTCAGAAGGAAGGGGAGGAAATGAAGGGATTAACAGTTTGAGTTAAGTAATGGATCCCATTTTCTGCCACTTTTGCCAGTTTCTCCATACTGCTGGGTAAGTCAAGACTAGGAAACAGGAACCTAGTTGCTGAATTAATCACCAGATTACTCCAAAGACTTTTAAAGTAACAATTGCTTTTATAGCATTAAAAGATCTATTTTGTCATGGAAAGATTTTTAGCAAGGTAAAACAGAAGACACTTATGTTTTGTGCTACTTCTTGAATAAGTACCTTTTGGAGAAAAAATAATCTCACCCTTATCATGAAATAGCTATGTCAATCTTGGACAAATCCCTTAACAATTCTGGATCTGTTTTTTTTATATTTTAAAATCAAGGCATTGAATTAGAGGTCCCTTCTATCTCCCAAATCCTTTGATTCTACTACAGTCATCAAATGATTTTTTTCCTCTTTTGTTATTAGCTTGAACAGATGGACCTGGAAGTTCGAGAGATCCCTCCACAGAGCAGAGGCATGTATACCAGCAGAATGAGGAGCTACAAGCAAGAAATGGGAAAACTTGAAACAGATTTTGTGAGTCAAACTCTACTCGTAGTCATATTTATAGGACTTTGTCCTGAATTTCTCACTTCTGATTTTTTCATTATTTCCCATTTTAAATGGATAGAACTCACTTGTTTATTTAAAATTTTGTTTAAGGAATCTAAGGCTATCTTTTGGCTAGCAATGGAGTTTCAAATAAGCTAGATCAGTAAGTAATTCAAACATGGGTCCAAATTCTGAGTTCCATTATTCCCAAATAATATATACTGAGCATTGTGAATGACTAGATTCTTAAAAGAATTTATAAATCATATTATAAATCATAGTCCCTGACCTTAAGGATTTCAGTTTGTCCTCTTCCCTCAAATAAGTTTCTTTCATTTGGGAGAGAAAGAAGATTAAAATGAATTTTTTCCTGTTAATTTAAAAAAAAATTTAAATTTCTTATTAAATTTCTTTATAACATTGATCTTTCTCTTTCTATGATTCTGATTTAATATCTTTAAATTTAAGCATATATGCTATTTACTATGGTTTAGTTTTAGGTATTGAAAGAGTAAAACTAGTACTGTCCTATTCATTTTAAATAGAAAGTAATCCTTTATATTAGGCACAAATTCATGAAAGAAATTGAATTTCTTAGCTTTCTGAAAACACATAGACTCTCGAAAACTGGGAGAGAAGAGCCCGAGCTTTATCCCCAGCCACACTGTGATGATGTGACTATGATGCTAACAAAGGGCTCTGCTTTCCTTAGCCTTTAGAGAAGGGAAAGGAAAGTGATGACTCTCAGGAGGCAGTGTTGGTACTGAGTTCTGAAACCAGAATACTGTTCTGTCTCTTGGAGATGACATGCATAATAGAAAAAGTACTTGCATTAATTTAGATGGTAAAACAACAACAAAATAAAACCCCGAGTTCCAGTGAAGGCTCGGTCACATATGAGCCATTTGTCTTTAGGGAAATCACTTAATCTTAATTACCAGTAATTTCTTCAGCAAAAATAGGAATAATAACCTTTCTTTCCTCACAAGGTTCTTTTGAAGATCACACAGGTATTTCTTACTGACTGGAGGTGAGGTGAAATGACTTTTCCTTTTGAATATCTCAAAGCCTTCCTTAGATGTGATGTTATTTGGATGAACATGGTCATATAGTCAAGGGCATTATAATATTGTCCAGTGGCCTGCTGTGGTAGCTCTACTCAGGGACAAAAATAATTAGACTTAACATAACCTATCAGGTGGAGGTAAAAGGTGAAAAGTAGAAAACAGCTATTTATGTATTCACTTCTTTCTTTGAACAAAATTGTCCCATATAGAAGAATCAAGTACTACTTTTAATTAGGATGTAAAATTACCATCCAGATCATTTGCATGTACAAATAGAGGAACCGAGTTGTCAGTATAGAGACCTCTTCTAATTTGGGGCATGCAGTGGGGAGGAGAAGGGTTAGACTATATTTTCTAATGCGTTTTAGCTAGTCAGTGCTAGAGAAGAAGATATTCTGCTCTAGTGTCCTAGCTTCAAGCCCAGGGATCTGGAAATGAATATTCATTAACATTGATTAACTATAAAAGGAAGAAGAAAAAGAGTAATGGTAACAAGGTAGTATTATTGGATTATTCCCTGTCCTATGTATAGTTCTTCTTTTCTGATGGTGTCTTTTTTTTTTTTTAATTTCCTTTTTGCCTGGGATGTACCTTACCATCCCATCTCTCTTCTATCCCCTTGCCCTATTGAATTCCAACTTAGTCTTTAAAGCCCACTTCAATACCTTCTCCAAGAAGTCTTCCCCAGTCTGAAATATATGTATCCTCCCCTCCCCCAAACATCACAGAGGATCTTATTTTGCACCTCTCTAATGAGGTGCATTATTTTGTATTCTGGCTCTTGGTGGTTTGCTTATTTTGAGGGCAGGGGACTATCTACCCTAATGTTTAGCACTGTGTTCTGTCCATATCAGAAACATACTAAATTTTTTGAAGGGCTAATACCATGAGGATGACCTATTGAGAAGACATTGGGGGAAAAAAACCCTAACCTTTGAATAGTGTCATGCCACAGAATTAATTAAAATACAAATAATCACAATAAGGGTTGGACACCTCTGCAAAGAAAGTAGGATGAATTCTTAAGCCATAAAGCAGAGAGGTCCAGGGAGAGCACAATATTAGCCACCCCAAAGTACAGGTTTCCTTTTGCTTTGTCCCAACCTGAGCACATAACGGTATCACTTTTCTGAGCTCCCATTCCACATCTCCAGCTATGTGCTGGACACTTTGTCTTAGGCGGATGGGTAGGCAAATAATTTATCATGTCCAGTTAGACAATACACATTATATTAAGTACTTATTATGTTCCAGACTGTGTGCTAAGCGCTAGGAAAAAAAAAAAGTAAAAAACCAGTCCCTTCCTTCAGTGAGCTCATATTCTGATGGAGACAACATGCAAATAACCATGGACAAACAAGGGGTATACAGGATAAATGGGAGGTAATCTCAGAGGGAAGGCACTAGCAAGGTTTAGATTGATGAAGGGACTGGGAAAGGCCTCTTGAAGAAGGGAAATTTTGCTTTGAGTCTCCAAGGAGGCCGGAGAAGGCAGGAGGCAGAAGTGAGAAAGGAGAGCATTTCGTGCATGGAGAACAGCTAGTGCTAAGGCATGGAGCTAGGCAGTACATTGTAGTGGATGAGGAACAGCAAGGAGTCCATTGTTGCTAGATCATAGAGTATGCAGGGGGGAGCAGAGCCTAGGAAGAATGGAAAGGTAGGAAGATTCTGTAGGGCTTTAAAAACCAAGCAAATTTTTTATTTGATCTTGGAGGCATTAGGAGGCTACCCGGAGTTTGAAACCTAGCAGTTACCTTCCACTGTTTGCCTTTCTTCACCCCGTTCCCCACCCCCGCCCCCAACCCCTTTTAATTCCATCTCTTGAATCTCTCACATTTATCCCCTTATTTCCACTGGAATCCCATGGCCTGCCTGTTAGTTCAGGCCCTCAGCACCCCTCACCTGCACCAATGTAATAGACTCATAATTGGGCTCCCTGGTTCTCATCAATCCTTTCTTCAGTCCGGCCTCTATCCAGCTGCAAAACCAATATCCCTAAATCACAGTTATGATCATGCCACTCTCCTGCTCATATTCAAATGCCTCTAGAATAAGATACAAACTCCTCTAGGGGGCAGTTAAAGCCCTCATAATCGATTTTCAATTGATCTTCATAGATTCCATATTCTCCCAACCCCAACCCTCATATACTCTATATTCTACCCAATCAACTAATTAGTCAATCAACAAGCATTCGTTAAGCATGTATTAATGTTTTAGGCATTTCTGTTCTTTGCCTCTGTTAAGGCTGTCCTCATTCCTCCCCTCCAACTTCTGGAATCTCTCCCTCCATTCCAAACTCAGTTCAAATGCCACTTTTTATACAAGGCCTTTCCTAATTTCCATTCCTCCACTACTGCCATTGCTCTCCCACCTCATTTGTATTTACTTGGTATGTATTTAGTGTTTACTTATTTGCATACATATTGTTTTCCCTGTCCTTAAAAGCAGAGTCTGTATGGTTTTGCCTTTATATCCTCAGTCTCTGTCATAGTGCCTTGTTCATATTAGATAGCTAATAAATGATTGTTGAAATGTATTGGAATGCTGTAGCATTGCTAGAAAATTTTGAGTACTAAACAAAATGTCAGAAAGTGCCCCTTCCCCCATTAAAGCACTGTTAAATGCAAAATCTGAATTTTTCCAGCCTTATTGTAGTTCTTGATATTTATACCAAACAAAGAGACAAAAAGATGTTATACCTCTTTCCTCTAGCTGACCAGAGCCATATGAATAACTAACACTCAAAATCTGATCCTTAGCATTCTACAACTTTAAAGGCTTTAGCTTAAAAAAAAAGTAAAGATCTTATAAAATGTAATGTGTGAGGAGCTCTAGATAGTTCTGGTAACATTCTCTAAATATCCCTTGTTGAATTAACTCAAATTTGCATTAGTAGGGAGAGAGATATCACTGAAACTTCCATACTATAATTTTCAGATTGGTTGGGTCTGCTCAGCCTCTGAGCTTTTAAGCCCTATAATGACTGTAGACAGTAGTGGTAGTAGTGGTGGTGGTGGTGATAGTAGTACCACAGTACCACTTGTGTGTAAGGAAGAACAGTTATGATACAGTTTCATAGTATTAGAGCCTGGAAAGAACCACAAAGATCATTTAGCCCAACGTCCTGATTAACAAGGTGAAAGAAAACATACCCAGAAGTGATAACCCTCATTTTGAAGTTAAATGGCTTGGCTAAGATCTCTTTTCCTCAATGTACTTCATAATTCACTAGGTTTTAGCCATTGGCTCATGCTTCTTTTTTTTGTTTTGTTTTGTTTTTGTTTTTTTGGCGGGGCAACGGGGGTTAAGTGACTTGCCGAGGGTCACACAGCTAGTAAGTGTCAAGTGTCTGAGGCCGGATTTGAACTCAGGTACTCCTGAATCCAGGGCCGGTGCTTTATCCACTGCACCACCTAGCCGCCCCCTGGCTCATGCTTCTTTAAGAGAACAGAACTGAGGTTTTTTGTGACTTAAGAAGTGAGGTCGTAGAACTACTTAGCTGTATAATATTTTATAACTGTTGGCTAATATTTGGAAATGGTATATTTGTTATTGGCTGGTTTCTTTAGTTATTGCTTTTCATTTTCTCATCTGTTCAGATCTGATTAGCAAGTTATTCTTGGATAAATGCCTCGACCTGCGAAAGTTGTCCTAAAGAGTAAATTATGATAGCTAGCATTTTATAGACAGAGCATAGAGGTTTTTAATTAAATTATCTGCCCACCTTGGAATAGACAGTATAATTGGACAAATTATTGTTATAAGTTGTTAATATAGTCAATGAATTCAACAAGAACTTATTTTGCGTATAATCTCTTCTAGACACTCTCCTAGTGCTATACATTAAAAGACAAAAATTAAACAGTCTATGCGCTTGGGTAGCTTGTATTCTTTTGAGGTTACAAGTGGGGCATATAGACAAATAAGCAAATACAAAGCAAAACCAAAGTTATATCCCAGGGTTGGGCACTAGAAACTGGGGTGAGGGGGATTAGTATAGGGCTTGTTTGGAATGTGGCACTTTAGCTCAGCCTTAGGCCTCCTGTTTACCTGGTGAACTAAAATGTATCTAATAAATATGAAGCATTTATAAATCAAATAAGTAGTTCGAGTTTCCACTGTAGTCATTCAGCTTTTTTTCAAAAAATGAACATTACTATCTATTTCTTTAAAAACAAAACAAAAAACAAAACAAAAACCACTAAAGATTCTACAAGCTCTTCTGACCAAGTAGGGTCTCAGTAAGTAAGTAGGAGGTAGATAAGAAAGTGTCTTTACTAGGTACTGTCTTCCCCTGCTTAAAAATGAAAGATGTAGTTTTGCGTCGAATGGTCTTCAATACTGTGGCCATGGCGCCATCTTGTGGCTGATGATATAGTTGCATAATTTCTTTTTTCTTCCCTAACGGCTAAAAGTGGAAATTCCTTTTTTTTTAAAGCAGTGGTTTGGAGTAGCAGATTAGATCATGCTAGATGTTAGAAATAGAGGGTTTTTCTTTTTTAACCTTGAGTCTATATTTCACTTCTATCCCAGGTCAGTGGTGACTAAATGCTATCATTTTCCTGTTTAGCAAGCAGTCTATGTGATCTGATTGTTAGACCAGCTTCTAGTGGATAGCTGTCTACATCAGAGAATGGCACTTCTATTGACAGTCTCAGCAGTGAGGCTGAGTAGTCCTGGAAACCCAACTCTCTTCAGACTATTAGAGTTGGTCCCTTAGGTCAGGGTTCAGGGGATGTTGGGGAATAGCTTGAAGCTTTCACTGACACTGCCTGTGCTCTCTCTTTAGGTAGGTGAATAGACAACTTAAGTATCAGACTTCAGGAGAAGCGAGGCCTGACATTCTGGTACCTTTCACAAGCCGGAGGGAGTATAAAGAAGTACAAATATGAAAGCTGAGACCTCTGGTTTTTAGCTTAAGTTGAAAGGACAAGAATTGGTACATTTATTTACATGCTTTCTCATCTCATATTTTTCCAATATCTGAGTGAGATTTGGATCTCTTGGCAATGAGAGTAAGAGTCTTGGTCAAAAATCTGATTTAATCATCTCGAGGCTGTCACCACAAATTCTCTTTACTACCAGTGTAGCACTCTCACCTTGTGTCTAGCATAACAACCCCTCTAAAAATGAAATTTGAAGTTAGACTAGACAAAGTCTCTACCTGAAAGCAGTTTCTCAGTTTGTTCAACACCACAGTCTTCTTGATATCTTATAGCACTTCATTTGTATTGGATACCTTACTCATCCTGTTTATTCCCATCTACTATGTGATCCTGAAGGGTATATTTTCAGGAGTTAGAGACCCCCATGATAATTACCATTTAAACTTATTTGAAACATTTCCTTTAGTGTTTCCTTTGGAAAGCCTTAAGGATGTTTGAATGTGTTTGATGCTCATCTCCTAATAGCTGGTCTAAGACTAGGAACATATTTCACATAAATTCTTGATAAGCACTTCTCAATTGGCAGATGAAAGTCATTGTCTTTACTTGCTTAGGTGGACGGGACCTTGACATTTGCCTCTAGTTTCCCAGACTGAACTGAAGTACTTCATTTGAGAGAAAGCTTTGCCTGGTTAAAGTTATTAGGGATCAGTGTGCATTTGGCATTCTTTGGCTAGATTCTCATTCCAGGCTTCACCTCAGGTACCAGGTCTGCTCACAGAGCTCCCATTAACTTCAAAGGCCAACACATAGAAGGAATCTTCTGGGTGGTGAAGAAGCTGAAAATCTATCCACCAAGCTGTAGTAAATGCCTTCAGGGTGCTGATCTGTGTTTATTTCTGTCACTCTGGTCTCTTGATCCAGAATTCTGTAAAGGTGCTGTGCTTCTGACCCTTTTCCCTCCCATGTAGACTTGAACATAACAGGAATTTGTGGTAAATATTTTATTGTTGGCCGTATGTGCTGCACTTGAGCTTGGCCTTAATAGATTTTCTTCACTTTGGAAGCTGTGACGTTTTGTTTTTGTTTTTTTGGCCAGTACAACAGTTTTTATAATGGCTGTTTTGGGTTTCTAACCATTACTTTTTGCACAGCTGTGGGATCTGCTAAAATCATTTCCATGTCATCCTTGTTCAGTTGATGGAACTGAAGCAGTACAAGTTATTTGTAGATTGTGTATATATAGATTGTGTACAATAGATTGTGTATATACACATATATGCACAGGGGGAAAGTTTTGGTATGTATATTCATATGTATATCTATACAAATTACTATATGTAAGTATGCTAACATTAATAAAAATATACACATCTGAATTTGCATTAGAGGCAGCAGGGATGTAGTTGAAAGAGCCTTTAATTTGGAGTCTGAAGACCTAGAGTTTTAAGTCTCACTTTATTAGTGCTGTGATCTCAGGCAAAACCCCTCCCCACTCCAGCCTCAATTTTTTCATTTGTAAAATGGACGTAATACTACTTGTACTATCTGTCTCACAGGGTTATTATGAAGATGCCATAAGATAACGATTAATTGCAGATAGTAAAGGTTTAATATGAGCCTTTTGATTGACTATCTAAATATATGCTGTTATTATGTTCATTTGCTATACAGGGTATTCCAGAAGTCTTAGTACATTTTTAAGCTATTACATTTACTAAAGCTTAAAATAACACTAAGTATTTTGGGGCATTCTGTGTAGTAAATGGATATAATAATAACAGTGCATATTGAGATAGTCTATCAACAAGCATTTATTAAGTCCTTAGTATAAATGCTTTCATGTCTTAAAACTGCCCTAAGACTTGTGGGACCTGATAGTGTCACTTGGCTTTTTTGGCTCCCTCTTCTGTCCTCACTAGAATTTGTCTTCTGAAACAGAAGTTAGGAGAATATTGTTCAATCAAGAAATTAATGACTGGGTTAATTTTTTTTTTTTATGGCATTCTTCACTCGCCCCAAGTGTTGTTCTCTTAGTAGGAGGAGAGAAAATTAGAGATGATGTCAATGTGCCAAAGAAGATGGTTCTCCTTGACTCTCAAACTTTTCAAAAATGACTCAATGACTTGATGGCCTTTTTTCCAGCCACTGTGTTCTTGCCCGGGAAGAAACTGAGGGCATAAAGGCAAAGATAGCAAGAGATGAGGTTTTGAGAGGCTATTTATATACCTGGTACAGATTTGAATCTAGTTTTCATCACTAGGTGGCAGTGTTTGTTTGCATAGCACCTTTTTTTTTCTTTTTCTTTTCTTTTCTCTCTCTCTTTTTTAACTTTGGTAGTAACTGAAATTACTGCCTCATGAATAAAATATTTCTAGTGGGATTTGCATTTCTATATTGGCTGAAGATACTGTGTTGAATGTTTTATTAACCAGCCCAGTGCAACTGTCAGCCTATTAAAGAGATCCAATGGACCCTGTTTAGATAAATAAACTAAATAAATCCAATTCGTCAAATTGTGTTCCTTGGCTGTTTATTTTCCATTCTTTTGATGTACAGTTTATTTTAAGTTAAAGCCACATTGGTTTAAAAATTAATGGGAAAATGTTATTTGGTGTTTGGAACATGAAGAGACTAATTGCCATAGTCAAAAATAGCCCTGTTTTTAAGGTTAAGTTGTTTGCTCAAAAATGGTGAACTTTTTGCTGGTTATTTATAAACTCCCCCTTAGTTGAAAATAGAGTGTGATATTCTGGAAAAATGAATCCCTTCATTGGACTGGTCCAACCTCTGTTTAATTTTTACTAATAGTAGTAGTGAGGAGTGGTGGTGGTTGTGGTAATAAGACTCTGTGTGTGTATACATATATAACATATGGTGCTAAAATTCTTGAAACAGTTGACATTATCTTGAGTCCAATAACCCCGTGAGGTAAGGGTACTATTTTTCCCATCTTACAGATGAAGAGAGTGCGTCTTAGACAAAGTGATTTGCCCATGGTCAGATAGATAGTAAGTGTCAGAGATTAGATTTGAACTCAAGTGTTCCTAATACTGGTTTTCCACCTGTTTTTCATACAAGACATTCCATCTCCTGATTCTGTGTATTTTCACTGGCTATCCTCCATGCCAAGAATGCCCACCCCCCTCCCCTTTTCATGTCCCCCTTCTGGTTTCTCTGGCTTTCTTTAAATCTCAGCAAAAGTGACAACATTTACAAGAAGATTTTCCTGGTCCCCCTTAGTGCTAATGGTTTCCCTCTGAGTTTACCTCCCATTTAAACTATGTATGTCTTGTATGTACATAGCTGTTTGTCCATTGTCTCTCTCCATTAGAATGTGGCTTCTTAAGAAAGGGACTGTTTTTGCCCTTCTTTGTTTCCCCAGAACTTAGCACAATGCCTGGCACATAGCAAGCACTTAATAAATGTTTTTTGAATTGGCTTGATTTGACACTAAGAATAACACATTATCTAGTATTTTCATGCTGCTGCTTCTATCTTATTTGCTTCAGTATTTGAATAGTTCAAAAGATCCATGGTTTCAACAGTGTGGGTATTTCTTTTACAGTGCAGATGGCCATTCCTCAACTCTCCAATTCTGATGCTTTAGTAGGCACTTCTATTCATTTGTTATGTTAAAAAAATTCTTTTGCCTGGTGACCAACTTTCTCATGATGAATGTCCTTGGACTTCACTAGGATAGAGGTAGATAATGCCAGGTAAGGCTGGTGCAAGAAGTCTTGTTTGTTTGGTGTAGGACCTGTCACAGCTTGTGCTCTTTGATACCCTTCAAGAATGTAGGATCAATTCCATGTCATATTGAATAAAGATATAATTTATAAGAAAAATAATTTACACAATATGCATTTGAACCCTGCTTGTTTCTTATAAATGAAATAATACTTATTGGGATCAAAATAATTTAATTGATTGAAAAATATCTCCTTTACTAAGAGTAAATGATTTGCTCACAGAAAGTTGAAATAAATATAAAGGCAAAATGTCATTGCTAAGTCATATGGCTTGGGTCATACTTCAAGAAACCATGATTTCATCTGTGATTTCACCACATGTAGATATTATTCTTCTGATGCAAATTGAAATGCCTATGCCCTGTAACAGGCAAGGTTGCTCAAGTTTCTAAGGTTGAAGAGTTTCATCTCCTTTTAGCCAGATCTCTAGTATTATGTTTCTCCAGATTTACCTAGGCTAGACTTTGCACAACAGACACACAGCCAACTGTCACCATCTTATACTCAGGCTTTTTCAACTTAGAATTTTCCACACCTTGCACTGCCTTAGCATAATCTTCAAGATCCTACAGTCAACACACCATCATAAAGAATCAGATTAGGACTTTAATGGGGATATTATCTGACATTTTTAGACTGCCTCTAGAGTGCTTGGCTCCATACAAAGTAACTATACTGTGTGCTCCTTACTTTTTTGGAGGTTATATTTTATTATGTTACCACATGAAAGGTGGTGTCGTAGAGCAGTGATTTTGACCTCAGAGGGCCTGTGTTTGAACCCGGGCTCTGTTACTGTTTGTATCATCTTGGCTGAGTCCCTTTCCTCTCTAGGTCCCAGTTCTCTATAAATAATGAGAGAGTTGGACTATGTGATAGCTAAGGCCCTTCCAGCTCTAAATTCTGTGTCTCTAAGAAGAATCATGTGTGTGTGTGTATCTTTTATTTGAAATCCCATGGGTTTCACCTTTGTGATTGGCATACCTCTTTTGTGGGGAGCTATGGTTAGCACTGGGATTAGCAGAAGTGGAAATGAACCCTAGTGGCCCAGAGTTGTTGCTCCCCATTCTTTTTAGTGAGCTTTTTCAAGTTTTTTTTTTAAGTGCCCCTTTTACTGCTATTGATCAGGGAACCTCCAAAATATAAAACAAAACTTAAAACAAATGAGGGACTTCATTCAATAGCTTGTGACTTTTAAGAAGGATTCAGCAAACTCAGATGGTGTCAAAGCATACTTACAGAAGGTGAAGGTTTTTAAACTTAAGTCACTATAGTTGAAGTTTTTTGCATCATCATATATTTCCAGACCTTCCTACATAAGAAGTTAGACTGGGGACAGGTAGAGTTTAATCAGAAAGATTTTTCTGATGATCTTTAGGACCCAAGTTTTTATAAGCCTGATAGGAAAGTAAATATGTATAATCTCATTTATTCCTCAGCATTTCCCAGTTTTTTTTATTATTTTGCTACCATAAATGGGGGGAAAGCAGCCCCTTTAAAAAAACCCACACAGTAACAAACATTTTACTCAAATTGCTTTTTTGGCTTTCTTTTCAACAAGTCTATCAGGTCATGGTTTAAAAACTTTTGCTTAGAATGACCCTGTAATATATAAGTGTTTTGATGTTGTAGATTGTGAGGAGGCAAGTGACTGTAAAACCAATTCATTTTATAAATTCTTCAGGCTCCAAGCCTCTGCAGTATGGCAGAAAGTATTATAGGTCATATCTCATTAGAGCAAATTTTAAGAGGGCATCCAAATTTTATTATTCTGAAATTTTCTTGTAGCAAATATTTTTTGAAATAAGTGGTCCATCAGAAGAGATGTGGAAATATTTTCATACTTTTGTCATGGCCAAAGTTGACCTAGAACTGAATTAGGGCTGTGAAAGGAGAACCTCAGATTTAATTTTTTTTAGAAACTTCTTTTTCTTTTCTTTTCTTTTCATTTCTTTTTGTTTGTTTGTTTTTGCCGGGCAGTGAGGGTTAAGTGACTTGCCCAGGGTCACACAGCTAGCAAGTGTCAAGTGTCTGAGGCCAGATTTGAACTCAAGTCCTCCTGAATCCAGAGCTGGTGCTTTTATCCACTGTGCCACCCAGCTGCCCCCTAGAAACTCATATTTCATTAAATTGGCATTCTCCTAAAATGACTAACTATAACACTGTAATGACTTTTTTTTTTTTTTTTAGTGAGGCAATTGGGGTTAAGTGACTTGCCCAGGGTCACACAGCTAGTAAGTGTTAAGTGTTTGAGGCCGGATTTGAACTCAGGTACTCCTGACTCCAGGGCCGGTTCTCTATCCACTGAGCCATCTAGCTGCCCCCTGTAATGACTTTTAAAGAAAACTTTTCTACTGTTTAAAACAGTAACTTTCATTGTTGATATGTCCATATGTCTTAAACTGCATTTTGATATTTCTAATGTGACATTACCTAAATAAGATAGTAGATATACAAATACTTTGAGAAATGTTAAGAAGTACACATGACTGGGAGGGGTGGGAGTGGGGGAGAGGTAGTATTTTTAGTGACAGAGGCATTTCTATCTGTAAGGTATATCTTGTGATTGAAATGCCTAGCAATGCATCCAGGGACTAGAATATGAGACCTCAAATTCCATTCTTAATTCTAACCTACTATTTGGTTATTTCATTTTCTATTGAATTTTATTTTGTTCATGTATTATTCCTTTGTTCTCTACACACAGTGGGCCCACCTTCTTTTCCAATCTGAAATGAACAATCTGAGTGCTGTGCTGATACCCATGAAAATGTAAAAAGACCTAGAAAAAGGCCTTCAGGATTCTGGGTGGATCCTCTGTGGGGAATCTGTGGGAGAACAAGGACAAGAACTGCGTAGAGTGAGAAAGCATTCATTGATTGGTTGTGATGCACACATCCATGAAGTATTGACTTATTCTGTTTTGTAAGAGAGCTCTCCTATGACTCATTTCCAAGGTGACAACAGAGTGTTTTTTGCTAATCTTTGTCTTGGTTCCAAGCTATTTTACCCCTTCCCAGCCCAGGAAATAGTTATGTGTGGTCAGTTAAAATTAGCTAGAAATATGTCTTCTTGGGCTTCTTGGGAGTGTTGTGTCTCTTAGTGTCTAAGTAGAAAGTGAGGTATGGAATGATTTAGAAAGGTGTGCTGGTAGATACAGCATGTTTACTGATATTCAAAGTGAACTACTAGACTTTAGCGTCCCAGTCATTTAGAAGTTTAAACAGATCTATCAAATGCATACCTTTTGGGGCTGTCTTCTCAGCCTGAGCTTTGGAGGGTTAGAATGAAAATGTCTTTCCTCTACGTTTGCCAATTTACATGGAACCATTCTAGTTAGTAATCTTTGCTCTGACTCCCCTTTTCCCACCTCCCAGTTTCCTTCATTTTAAAATACAGGATACTTTGGGAATTAGTAGTTGGAATAGTTGGTCCTTATACAAACATATTAACTGGCTTATTTCCTTTTCTCTACCCTACTAGTCTTACTTCCTAACTTCCTATTAAAAGCTATTCCGGGGCAGCTAGGTGGCTCACTGGATAAAGCACTGGCCCTGGATCCAGGAGCACCTGAGTTCAAGTTCAACCTCAGACACTTGACACTTACTAGCTGCGTGACCCTGGGCAAGTCACTTAACCCTCATTGCCCCAGGGGAAAAAAAAAGCTGTTCCATCTGACAAATCCAAATGTTTCTCTAGAAAATAAAATCTTTCCCTAAAGTTAGTATGTAATATAGTAGCTTAATTGATCACTCTTCAATATAAAACTTTGACCATTATAACTATTTTTTTTACCCAGTATTAAATAAGTAAATAAAAGGCTAAGCACCTAAATTTGACATGGTCTTATGAGTAAAATGTAATCATAAATCTTTGATATAGTCTTAATCATACAAATATTTGTGCTTATCTATTAAATCAATCAACATTCCCCTTGGAAGTGATTCTAGAAGTAAAAGGAAGAAAATTAAAATTCTGCTTATTACGAATAAGTTAATTTCCTTCAATTAATAAGAGAGTGGTCATTTCCAAAACTTGGGGAAGGTTAGTCTATGCTATAATATCTAAAAGTTATGACTAATGTCCTCAAGGAATTGGTTATGTTATTTTTTCATATCTGTAATTAAGATTTTTATTACACTGTCTTAGATTTAAAATGATATTTCTGACATACAAAAGCATGCATATACTCTAATCATAAGGATATACTAAAGAACTGGAATTAATATGGCCAAAGTTAAAACAATTTCAGTCAAACCATTACTGATAAAACAAATACCAACCTGCTTCAAATGAATTTCTACTTCAAAAACAAATAACGAGTGTTTGACTGTTGATGTGGAATAACATTTGGAAGAAAAGAAGAATGAAACAGGTGGTGAGATTCTTTTTCCTTCAATGAAATGAGCATTACTTTGGGAGGCTTGGTGCAGTTTAGAGACTGAAAATTGACATTTTTTAATCAGTGGAAATATTGACTTCCATATGGTTTGGAATAATTTTTTCCTTCAAATCATCATGTCCATAAAAAAAAAGCCAACATATGAGAAGTGCTGGCAAAATCCAGTATATTACGTGACATTTATCTGTATGCTTGTTATCATATATCAAAGTATTTTAAATATTAACTTGCTGATGACCTAAAATTGAGTTACTGATAAATACCCTTTAATGGTTTGGTTTTTTAAAAAAAATAGAACTTCACCCCCTGTTATGAATAATAATTCTTTTATACAGGTGGAACTACTGATACTTTTGGTCTGCTCATTGTATCAGAATCAGAACCAGAAATCTAAAAACAAAGAAACCAGAAACTCTCGACTTCTTATTGTTAGCCAAAAACTAAGTAGCTTATGCTTTTGGTCTATTACCTTAAACCAGTGCCAGTGAACCTTCTTCATCTGACTTTTCCATTTCCCAATATGTAGTTTTTGGCTGCCTTAAAAGCAGATACTCCAATTCCCTTAATGAAAGTTAACAAAACTTGTCTGTGTGTTCAATTGGGAAGAGGTTTATTATTTTTTTCTCTTTCTACTATGACAAAGCTGTTAGTAACTTCTTGCTTTCCCTTGCACACGGATTGTCTAGAAATCTCTAGTAATCTCTAATCAGAAAGGAAAAAGCACTGGATGTGATAGATAAATAGGATTCTGTTATGGTCAACATCTTCATTGATCTCCACAGAAATTGCTCTTTGCCTCCCTTGTGTCAGTACTTTCTCTTGGCAGTAAGCCTAGTGAATTTGGAGCAGAGAGAAAGAGAAAATCCACTCAGTTCCAAATGATGATAGCTGTGCATTAGTGGGGGGGAAAAAATCTTACAATTTGATAGTAGAATTACTAGAGGATTTCTTTTTTTTTTTTTTAAGAAGGTGGGGGCAGGGGTGTAGAATTGAGGTTTCTTTTGTGGTCAAATTGGACAATTTCTAACTTGATATAACTTAAGTCTTATGTCAATTTGCTGGCGATATATGAGAAAATCTATTGCAATCATAAAGCAACTTTTTGAATTATTGGTTAACTACAGAAATAAAAAAAGACACTGGAAAAAGAATGCCATGATGTGTGCTAAACACTATCATTTTAAAATGGTCACATTAAAGGCAAGATAATTGTCTTTTTTTCTAGAATTTTTTTATGTATTTCATTGAGATTTTTTGATTCATCAATCTTTTGTCCATTTTCATCCAGGATTAAATATTTTTGTTAATTTCAAAATATTCCCATCCCAAATCCTCTGAACCCTGAAAAAATAGAAAGCTCTTTTAGTGTGATATGGGCATACAGACTTAAACAAGTTTTTGCCAATGAGGGAGCAGTGGGGGGCAGGAAGGGACCAAGCATTTATCAAGGCCTGCTATGTGCCAGGTAATGTATTAAACACTTCACAAATAGTATCTTGTTTTATCAGGGACAAGGATATTGAATTTACCTTTCTAGTCTTACACCTTATACTCCACTTCCCACTCACTACCCCAAACTCCCATCACACACATTCTGAAGCATGGTGACATTGACTTTCTTGTTCTTCCCAGAATAAAACACTACATCTCTTCAACTCTGATTTTTACTGGCCCTCCCTCATGCCTAGAATGCTTTCCTTCCTCATCTCTCTTCCTGGCCTTCTCCTGCCACTTTCTATAGGAATCCTTTTCCAAGCTCCCTTAATTCTAGAGCTTTCCCTCTGTAGATTAATTCCAGTTCATCCTGTTTGTAGCATGTTTGTACATAGTTGTTTGCATCTTTTCTCTCCCTTTAGACTGTGAGCTCCTTGAGAGAAGGGACTGTCTCCTCTCCCCCCCAGGGCAATGAGGGTTAAGTGATTTGCCCAGGGTCACACAGCTAGTAAGTGTCAAGTTTCTGAGGTCAGATTTGAACTCAGGTCCTCCTGAATCCAGGGCCAGTGCTTTATCCATTATGCCACCTATCTGCCCCAAGGGATTGTGATTTTACTTTTCTTTGTATCTTCAGTGCTTAGCACAGTTCTTGGCACATAGTTGGCACTAAATAAATGTTCATTGACTGACTTACTGAGAAGGTATCCTATCATTCTACTTTTAACCAGAGACTTCTGTTGACAAAGGGTGCTCTATTATTATTTTGGCAGAGGAGGGGCCACAGATGGATGGAACAAGCATTTATTTAGCACCTACTATGTAACAGCCAGGTAATTTACAAATATTATCTCATTTGATCCTTACAACATCCCAGTGAAGTACATACTATTATTATTTCCACTTTACAGTTGAAGAAACTGAGGTAGATAGACGTTCGCATAGTAAGTGTCTGAGATTGGATTTGAAACTAGATGTTCCTGACTTGAAGCCCAATGCTCTATCTACTGTGCCTCCTAGTCATTCCAGATGCCAGTGTAGGTCAGGTAGTCATTGAAAATGAAATCATGGAGCTTCCCTCCACCTAATCTTCTTGTGACACTACTGTGCAGTAGATCTGACCTTGTGTTTTTGAAGGGCAGCTGAGTACTGCAAACAGCTTCAAGTGGCTTACGAATTCTATAGAACGTGGAACTTTCACGAGAGAAAATTCTTTCATGAGGTAAATTCTAAGACCAAACATTTTCAAAATAACCCTTTTATACCAAAGATTTCTTTTTTTTTATTCTGAAGATGAATTTTATGTTGCTATAATTAGTGATATGAATACACTTTAGAAATGGCTACATTTCCTAGAGCTGTAACATAGATCCATATTTTTCACACTTGGGTCAATTTTAAGATGCCTCTTGGAAGTCACTGTTTTTAAAGTATGGAAAGCACAAACAGCATTTCCATGATACATGTTCTGAAATGCTTTGTCTCCTAGAATCCATCAATTTGAAAACTTGCTTCTAAATCGTGAACCACCAACCCTTCTGACTTTGCTACAACTACACTGTCTCATGAAGGTCCCCATTAGGCCTGAAGTATCGGCAAAGGAGGGGCAGAGAGAAAAGGGGAGATAAAGCAAGAGTAAAAGAGAAACAAAAAAAGGACAGGCCAAGGGCAGGGAAGGGAGATGTACACATGCTGAGCAGGGATAGCCTGACATCAACCATGCCATGTTTGCCTATTATTAACATGGCTCAGGAGTTTTTAGGAAATATCTTTGTGTCTTTTGTAGTATTTAGCTGTTGTTGTTTTATAGTATCTTCGGTACTTAGAAATTACTTTTTTAAATGGCATGATGCTGCTATTAAAATTGAATTTGCATAAGGCATTTCACTAGGGTCTTCCCATATAAAATCCTATAAAAATATATTCACCTATAGTGGGCGCCTTTATTTATTGATTGATTGATTGATTAATTAATTATATCTGTTTTTAGTGAGGCAATTGGGGTTAAGTGACTTGCCCAGGGTCACACAGCTAGTAAGTGTTAAATGTCTGAGGCCCAATTTGAACTCAGGTACTCCTGACTCCAGGGCAGGTGCTCTATCCACTGCACCACCTAGCTGTCCCCGGGTGCCTTTATTTAAATGCAGATAGGTAGATGTGTATCCCAAAGCCTGTGAGTATGATTATGTTTTTGCAAAAAGACTGCCAAATCTGGGATCTTTTCTTTGCTTGCCTAATTTAGCAGGTGTTTTAGTTGTTGGGGTGCTGGATATGCTGCCCTTCTACTGTATAGGTAAGATACTTGAAGAAATTGCCTATGCTTTGGCATGTTGAAGAGCTGTGGCATTCGGATGAAGGTTTTAGTGGATGAAAGGTATTTTTATTTTGATCTATGATGACTATTGTTTAAGAACAAAGGCAATTGATCTTCAAGACATAAATGGCAAGTCTAAAGATCCTACGAGAGAATGATGGGTATTTAAAAATATATGTACATCATATAAGCTTTAAGAAAGTGAAACTGAGAAACCTCATGGAGGTCTCTAACCTATTTGTATTTTCATATATACATATTGGAGAATATTTAAAAAGAAAATTCGTTGGTATTTGCTAACTACAATTACTGTGTTATTTGTAATTAAAATGACTACCCTACTATAAGAAGACAAGTCAGCCAGAGGGAAACAGAATTGTCATTCACTGAGTCATCTGATGTATCCAAGTGAAAGAAAACTTTCCCTGATGTGGTGAAAATCAACCTTTACTTCCATTTCAAACTGGATATAAACCAAGGTGAATTTTTTTTTGGGGGGGGGTTGTTTGTTTTTGTGGGTGGTTTTTGGGGGGGGGCACTTAGGGACTTGGAAAAGTTCCTTTTTTATTATCAAAGCATCCATACATCAAAACTTTGAGTTTAGATTCAATGTAGTTATCTACTACAGATATATCATCAATGTAGACAGGCAGCAATAATATAGATAGTAGTAGATAGTAGAAAGAACATAGGACTTTGAGGTCAAGTGACTTTGATTCAAATCTCTAATATTTGTCCAGGTTCTATGCTGGGCACATCTGTAAAATGGCTATAATAAGACATACTACCTTCCCATTTGGGGCAACTAGCTGGCTCAGGGATAGAGTGCTGGGTCTGGAGTTAGGAAGACTTATCTTCCTTAGTTCAGATCTGGCCTCAGACTCTTACCAGCTGTGTGACCCTGGGCAAGTCACTTAACCCTGTTTGACTCAGTATGCTCTTCTGTAAAATGAGCTGGAGAAGGAAATGGCAAACCACTCCAGTATCTCTGCTAAGAAAACCCCAAATGGTGTTGCAGAGTTGGATACAATTGAAAAATGACTGAATAATAACAACCACCTTAGCACATGGGTTGTTGAGAGAAAAATGCTTTGTAAAATTTAAAGCAGTACATAAATGTCCTCCTATTGCACCAGCTCAGGATTCACCTCCTTTTTAAAGTTTTTCCTGACTTTAATCTATAATTATTTTCTTTTTTGAGTTTCCTATGAGGTACTGTCTGCATTTCTCACTTTCCCACTTGTTTACATATTATGTTTAGAATGGTCCTTTAATTGGTTTATGTATTTATGTTTTGATAACAATTTTCTCATTAACTCTTCAAGATTAGGAATTGAATCTTCTATCTTTATATTCACCATGATGTTATTAATTTTTGGATATGTCAGTTATTCAATATCTGTTTGCTGAATTAGTTTAAACCATGAAACCATCAGTTTAAGTTTCAAATACTGCCTTGTGTAAATAGAACACTACTACAGGAAGAATAGTTACAGTCAGCAGTGTGGTCATGAGAAATATGTTTCCTAATTGAAAAGTTGTATCTATTGTGAATTATTCTTTGAGTTCAAGAGAATTTCAGTTTAACTTAGTTTAGTGAAACAATGATGCGTGCATTTAAATATGTATTTACTCTATCTTGACTACTTTTACATTTCTTAGACCTGAGAATTAAGATGCTTTAGGAATGAGATTTCAGAAATGCACCATTGGGTACATCCTTTCAGAAATAGCCATGTAAAGGGAAACATGACATATTCATTGGCAGGGATGAGCCGATAAACACAATTTGATGTAGAATGCCGGCAAACATTTCAATAACTTTTTGACATTTTCCTGTAGTCCTTATTTACCTTATCAATAGTTGTAGTGACATGTGATTGTCAACTTTTTATATTAAAACCAAACTAATAAATTAAACATGTTGTGTTTACACCTGATGAAAGCTGACGTTTCCGAAGGGTGTTAAAATATACTGACAGGTCCTGTTCATAAGCTCCTTTGGTATAAATATGTAGATGACATCTTTAGATATTGTTTGTATGTAGGCTGATAGGCAGGAAGCGTTGACAATGTAACAAATGCAAATGTCAACCCCACAATTTAACCTTTCTGTGTAGGAAAAGATGTTAGTTTTAAGTTACATGTATCTTTTAACTTTATTTCAAAGTTTTTTTTTTTCCCTGAGCCTGTTATCATTGCTGTTTCATGTGCCACTGAAAGAAACTGCAGCAATAAGAAAGATTTGCACTTAAGAGCCTTTCTCTGTAGTGATCCGACTTAAATGATACAGCTGCATGTAGATTGTTTCCTAATTCTTTTTATTTTCCATTTTCTTTTTGTATCTCTTGAATTACTCTGTAGCATTCCCCTTCTGTCTAACTACACAAACTATATGGGGCTTGTAAGGGCACCCAAGGGCACAATTACAAGATTTCCCCTATGTTTTGTGTCAGAGCCATTTCTATAATAACGTGCTGCAGTTACATTTGTGCCAGGATGGAGCTGTACAGAGTGCCAGGCAGTGTGTTTTTATGGGTGAATGTATGACTCCAAGGATGGGGCCCATAATCTTAAGTTTGCTCAGTGTATTCTCTTCCACTTGTTTTTGCTTGAGGATAGACAGGTACCTGTCCCCCAAAACTTTGTCATTTGCTTATATAATATTTAGAAACCAAAGAGACACCTCTAGCCTATCCAATATTTCCCAAGATCCTAAGTCTTCAGAAGGCCACCTAATAAAAGGAAGAATTTAGCATTCCAAATTTTTTCTTAAAAAAAAAAAAGCTAAAAATAAATAGATAATAAATTGGGGAAAATGTTGGAGAAGAAAAATTTTTATTGTTTCTGCATGGACCCAGCTGAAGCTGTGAGTTGGAAACTACTTTCTTCCTCTAGATTGTTTCCCCATTCACCACTTTAAGGTAGGCCACATCTCATGCTAGCACCCTGGAAGCAACAGACAGCTTCTTTTCCTTCCTTTCTTTCTCTTTATTCTTCAATTCAATGTTAACAGTTGCTAACGCAAGTTTCCTCAAATATTTTCATGCTCACTGTTAAAGAACCTGTAATAGTTTCCCATCGTCTAAGTCAGGATGACCTGCATTCAGATCCAGCCTCAAGCACTTGCTTAGTTGTGTGACTCTGGGAAAGTCACTTAAAAATCTCTGTTTGCCTCAGTTTCCTTAATTGTAAAATGGTCACAATAACAGTCTGTCCAGGCTTGTGGTGAGGATCAAATGAGATAATATATGCGAAGTGCTTAGCACAATGCCTGACATGCAGTAGGTGCTATATAAATGCTAGCCATCTCCTCCTCCTTCTTCCCCAGATTCCTTCCCATCTCACCAGCCTAATTTCTTATCACTTGCTTTAACAGATACTTTGCACCAATCATTCTGTCCAGTCATGAAACTTCGCCGTTGTTCTTGTTCTTTTTATATAGCATGTCTTTCTCCTTCTTCTCCATTTTTGAGTCTTCAATTTGTGACTCCCAAGAGCAACTTTCCAAATCAGTCATTCAGAACTGACCACATTAAGCATTCATTCCTCTGTTTACTATCCTTTTAGTATGTTATTTACCTGAAAGAAAAAAAAATGACTTTCCCCCCCCCCCAAATTTTTTTCTTTTTTATTCCCCCAAATTTTAAAAACAATTTACAAGTTTATATAGAAATCTCTATAGGAATTAACAATTTTAACTTTCACATTAAGGACTGTGGGATGGGTGGTACAGAAAGGGCAAAAGTAGCCAGCCTCTTTCTTGGCCTCCTTTTTTGGACTCTGTAGTATCAAGGGGATATTCTATTTCTGTGTTCTTCCTTAAGCCTTCATGACCATGTTTGCCCAAAATGATTTCTTCCTCCTTCAAAATCATGTAGCACTCATCATTACAATTCACTTGACACACAGAATTTTAAAATGTGAGAACCAGAAGGACCTTAGAGATAATCCATCCAACACTATTTTGTAGATAAGAAGACAGGCCCACAGAAGGGAAATAACTTGCAGAATGGGATCTTCAAATTTGTTACCTTCTCTTTAAATTTTGTTGTGCCTTAGTTTTTGTCACACAACTAGATGGTAAATGTCTATGCTACTTTAGCGCACTTCTATATACATAGTTAAGTACTCAATAAATATTTGTTGGATACATGAAAACTATATTTAAGTATGATTTTTTTTCAGTTTCTTTTCTTTTCTTTTTTTATAGTGAGGCAGTTGGGGTTAAGTGACTTGCCCAGGGTCACGCAGCTAGTAAGTATTAAGTGTCTGAGGCCGGATTTAAACTCAGGTACTCCTGACTCCAGGGCCAGTGCTCTATCCACTGCGCCACCTAGCTGCCCCCCAGTTTCTTTAGAAGAGCCATTCACTTCTATTCCACAGTCATTAAGTTGAAGGCACTGTGCTGGGCAGTGGAAATACAAAAACAAAAATAAAAGAACCCTTTCAAAGGAAGGATATAATTTTGAGAGGTGGAGATGACAAAGGAATTCATTCCGGGTATGGGAGACAGTTCTTGCAAATGCTCAGAGATGGAAGAGGTTGTGTTGAGTTTGGGGAACAGTGAGGCATCCACTTTTATTAAACGGTGGAGCTACATGAAAGGGAGTAACAGGAAATAAAGTTAGAAAGGTAGATTACAGACACATTATGCAGAAATGCAATGGTAGCCTAAGGAATTTATATTTTACCATAGAGATAATAGTTAACCATTATATTTTTGGTTGAATACTAACTAGTACTGCCACGCAACCTCTGCGCCCCCCCCCCACTAGATTATAACCCTCCCCCTTTTTTTCAGACTTAGAGGAATTCATGAATTACTTGGACCCTCCAAAAGTCATAACCAATATCCATCCTTTTGGTTATGAGCATCCATGAACTTAGCTAGGCTGTATCTTGGAAGATTGTATATCATTGAGACCCTACCAGGAACGTGTATATCTTGGTAGGCTCTATAGAGCTTGCACTCTCATGGAAGAATCACAAAAATCACAGTTTTCAAAAGTTGGAAGTGGTATTAATGGTCATTTAATTCAACCAGTAGTCTGCCAATAAGCATTTTTAAAGTTCCTACTATGTCCCAGGCACTATGCTAAGCACCGATGAAAGGAATCCTCAATGTAACATATATGACAAGTAGTCATTCAACCCCATATGACATAGGCTCAGGATTTCAGAATTCTCCCTGCTTAGCCTTTTCTGGACATTCTCAGGTTTATCAATATCTTTTAACTGTTGTGTCTAGAATTGAAAACAGTATTTCAGTTGAGGTCTGACAGTGGCCAAATAAATTGAAACTATTACCTCCAAATTCCTAGAGGGTATACCTCTCACTATAGTTCAAGATTGCATTAGCTTGCAATCCGCTAAAAACCCCAAACCTTTTTCTTTTTTGGGAGGGAGAGGCAGGGCAATGAGCGTTAAGTGACTTGCCCAGGGTCACACAGCTAGTAAGTGTCAAGTGTTTGAGGCCTAATTTGAACTCAGATCCTCCTGAGTCCAGGGCCATTGCTTTATCCACTGTACCACCTAGTTGCCCCCTTACCCCAGATCTTTTTCAAAACACCTGCTGTCTAATCATGCCCCATCTTATATTTGTGAAATTGATTTTTTTTGTCCTCAAGTATAAGACTTATATTAATCCCTATTCATTTCCATCTTATATTCATCCCAGTTCTCCAGTTTCTCCAGGTCTTTTTGGATCTTGACTCTCTCATCACCATCATATTTATATATGTATGTATGTATGTATGTATGTGTATAATTGACAAGACGAACCAAATTTGCTATCTATAGAGCATGTGTCCTGAGTACCTTACTGTATGGCAGTGAAACATGGACTACGTATACTAGACAAGAGAAGAAGCTTAACAGCTTCCACATGCGCTGCCTTCGGCGCATCCTTGGCATATCTTGGTCAGATAGGATCACCAACACAGAAGTGCTCCAACGTGCGCAATTTCCAAGCATCTACACGCTACTGAAACAAAGACGGCTGCGTTGGCTCGGTCATGAGCACCGCATGCAAGACGGGAGCATTCCTAAAGACCTACTCTATGGCGAGTTAGCCTCAGGCCAAAGACCTGCTGGATGCCCCCAGCTTCTCTACAGAGATGTGTGCAAGGGAGACTTGAGGGCTCTGGGAACAGACATCAGCAGCTGGGAGGAGGTGGCCAAGGACCATGCCCGATGGAGTTCAGTACTAAGGAGCAGCTTGCGCGCAGCTGAGATGGGCCTTCAAGCTCTGGAGGAAGAAAAACAAATGAGATGCAGGAACCAGTGGGCAACAGAGAGCGCAGTTTTCCAATGTCCTCATTGTGGCAGGAGCTGCAGCTCCCGTATCGGACTGCACAGCCACACTGTGACCTGTGGCTCTTCAAGGCACTGATGGTCGTCCGTGACTGGTGGAAGCCTACTATGTATGTGTATATAGATATATAAATATATGTATAGATAGGTATTTGTGCTTATATCTCTATAGCTATCTGTACCAGAATTTGCGTCATTGAAAAATTTAATTAGCTTGTCATTTTTACCTTTATCAAAGTTGTTTATTAAAAAGATGAGTAACACATAACCTGGGGCGGCTAGGTGGCTCAGTGGATAAAGCACCGGCCCTGGATTCAGGAGTACCTGAGTTCAAATCCGGCCTCAGACACTTGACACTTACTAGCTGTGTGACCCTGGGCAAATCACTTAACCCCCATTGCCCTGCAAAACAAAACAAAACAAAGAAAAAAAAATAACACATAACCAAGCACAGATCCCTGATACACTCCATCAGAGATCTCCTGCCACACTGACATCGAACTGTTAAAAAGTACTCTTTGAGTCTGAGTGTGCAACTACTTCTGAATTCATTTAATCCTTATATTTTCATCTTTTCCATGAGAAGAGTATGAGATACTCTACAAAAATCTTTACAAACTATAGCTAAGCATTTTGCTTATGTAACACTTAAATAATCTTGTCTATGAGATCAGTGTGGTATGATCTATCCTTTATGAAGCCTTGCTGATTCTTTATAATCACTGCTTCCTTTTCTGTTTGAAAATATTTGTTTGTATGTTATCTCCCTCATTAGACTGTGAACTTGAAAGTAGGGATTCGAGGGCAGCTAGGTAGTACAGTGGATAAAGCACTGGCCCTAGATTCAGGAGGACCTGAGTTCAAATCCAATCTTAGACACTTGACACTTACTAGCTGGGTGACCCTGGGCAAGTCACTTAACTCTCCTTGCCCTGCCCTCCAAAAGAAAGAAAGAAAGAAAGAAATTAAAGAAAGTAGGGATTCTATTTTTCTTTATCCTTTTTAGCATAGTGCCTTGGCACTTAGATCAACCAATCAAGATACATTTATTAAGCATCTACTATATGCCAGGCACTGTGTTAAGTACTAGAAATACAGGAAGGAAAGGCAAAGGACACTCCTTGCTTTTAGGGAGTTTACAATCTAGAAAGGAATACAACATGAAAGCAAACACATTGATAAGCCGTATACAGGACAAATAGAAAATAATTAACAAAAGGAAGGCACTAGAATTAAGAGGGGCTGAGAAGGGCTTCTGTAAAAGATATTATTGTAGCTGGGACTTAAAGGAAGCCAGGGAACTCTGTAGGCAGAGTTGAGGAGGGATAACCAAAGAAAGTGCCAGGGCCTGAGAGATCAGTTGTCTTGTTTTTGTTTGTTTGTTTGTTTTTTGTTTGTTTTGGTTTTTTAGTGAGGCAATTGGGGTTAAATGACTTGCCCAGGGTCACACAGCCAGTAAGTGTTAAGTGTCTGAGGCCGAATTTGAACTTAGGTAGTCCTGACTCCAGGACAGGTACTCTATCCACTGCGCCACCTAGCTGCCCCAGTTGTCTTGTTCATGGAACAGCCATTAGGCCAGGGTCACTGGATGGAAGAGTATGGGGCAGGGAATACGTTGTTAGAAGACTGTAAAAGTAGGAGGGGGCTAGGTTATGAAGGGCTTTGAATGCCAGAGACTTTTATATTTGATCCTGGAGGTGATTCGGAACCACTTGAGAGCCACTGGAATTTATTGAGTAGAGGAGTGACATGATCAGACCTAAGCTTTAGGAAAATCACATAGAGAGTACTTAATAAATGATTATTAAGTCCATGACTGCCTAGATGTTTGCCAGCCATCTCTAATGATCTTTTCTAGAATTTCCCCCAGGAATCCAAATCAAATCCCAGGGCCTATCCACTAATCCCTTCTACATCACAACTTTCCTCATAGCAGTTTATTTTATTTTATTTTTTAGTGAGGCAATTGGGGTTAAGTGACTTGCCCAGGGTCACACAGCTAGTAAGTGTTAAGTGTCTGAGGCCAGATTTGAACTCAGGTCCTCCTGACTCCAGGGCTGGTGCTCTATCCACTGCGCCACCTAGCTGCCCCATAGCAGTTTTGATATATTGTGGGTTGGCTTAAGAAATTAAATGGGAATTTTGGGGGAGTTTTGCAGAAGTTGCAGGTGACACACGAAGGCCAGAGACAACATAGAAAACGTTTAGAAACTCAAAGATGCATAAAATAGATGTATAGGATTGTATAATATCAACATATTTTATCTTTAAATACCATAAATATACATAACTTTCTTTTCTCTGGTACAAAAGGAGAGCCAACAATTTTTACTCAGATTTTCCAGGTTGCAGGGGTGCCATACCCTTAACCCCTGAGATGTGGCATAGATAACTGTAGTTTATATATTCTATCTCTTCCCATTTTTGAAAATAGGAGCATTGACCTTTCTTCTAAGTTATAGCACATCTCCCAATATCTATTATCCTTCGGTATAATTGATTGTGGCTTTAACAATCATATCTGCTATTTCTTTCACTGCCTGAAGATATAACCCATCTGGGCCACCTGACTTAATTTGATCATGGAAAGTAGGTCTTCTCTCTTACAATTTTTAAAAACAATTTACCTTGGACGTCAACTTCCTCTTACTCATTTTCGTTCTATCATCTCCCCTACAATGGGCATTTTTGCCAGCTGATGAAAAAGAAGCAAAATAAAAAACAAGCTTTTTTTTTTTTTTTTGCAGGGCAATGAGGGTTAAGTGACTTGCCCAGGGTCACACAGCTAGTTAAGTGTCTGAGGCTGGATTTGAACTCAGGTCCTTCTGAATCCAAGGCCAGTGCTTTATCCACTGCGCCACCTAGCTACCCCCAAGCATTTCTTTTGACCCTCTGTTTTCTGTATTGCCAATTCTCCTTCTCACGCAAAGGTCCAGCCCCTTCAGTCATGTTCCTTGTTCTCCCAACATAACAACTTTTTCCAAATCAAGATCATTTTTAAGCTAGTAGGACATATCAGACCTATCATAGCATTTTAGTGGAGACTGAATCTCACAGTAGAAAAGTTAGGCAAGCATTATTTTCCTAGACTGCAGTAGTTTTGACATATGCCATATTTTTAGTTTAAGTTTCAAGGAATGTCCCCAATATTAAAAAAAATTAAAAAAGAAAAGATTCAAGGAATGTGCCTTATCAGCTAACATTAGGCTTCAAAGTCTTAGGCAACAGGATTATAATTATGCTGATTATTTTCTAAAATGGATGAAACTTAAAATATGTTTTTAAGTGACAACTCATTGTATACCTGATTGATTATAGGTTTAAGAGAAGTAGGCAGGTAGCAAATACAGTACTCTTCAAAAAGGAAAGGAAATGATAGCTCAGCCATTAATTTTTTGACTCAACCACTGAAATACTTTTGAGCACCATGATTGTCCAGAATTATGTTGGTGTTTTTTTTCTTGTCTTCTTAAACTCAAGAAGCTTTTAATACCAATCAGGTATTGTTTTCTGGTAGCATTGAACCATCTATGGAGATTCATGGAATCATAGGTTTGATTCTACAAGCTTAAAGATGATTTTACAGATGAGGATATAGATTCAGTGAGGCCCAGAAAGACTCCACAATTTCACTTTTTTTTTTTAGTGAGGCAATTGGGGTTAAGTGACTTGCCCAGGGTCACACAGCTAGTTAAGTATTATGTGTCTGAGGCCGGATTTGAACTCAGGTACTCCTGACTCCAGGGCCGGTGCTCTATCCACTGCGCCATCTAGCTGCCCCTCACAATTTCACTTTTTTAAAGTTATTATGCATTTGTTTCACCTAACACTTTTCCTTGGCTTGCTTACTACATTTAAGAGCTTGAACATCACATAAAGCCCTACCTTAGAGTCAGGGAAACTGCTTTCTCTTGTACCTTGTCCCATTTTCTCTGCTACCTACTTGGCTTTATCTATAAATGGCCTCCAATGTGGCCTTCAACTTTGACTTTGTGGGCTACAGTGGTACAGCTATGGGCCACAATGTTACACCTATGGCATTTTCTCTTTCCCCTGTCAAAATGTAGTTCTAGTTATTCCCAAAGGGTGAGGGAAATGGGGAGAGAGAAAGCTTGGTGGGAGGGGAGTGTCAAAGGTTGTGGGAAGGGAATGTGTAGTAAAGGATTGATGATAGTACATTTTGCACTGCTTGCTGAAAGGAATGTGGCCGGTGTCCCTCTGGGTATAATCAAACAATAAAGTATCTTATTCTGCTGTGTATTTTTAAGATTATGTGGGATACATATTTGTTTGTTTGTTTGTTTTTTTAGCAACAAACATCTATTTTATTTTCCATTTACATGTAAGGGTAGTTTTCAACACTCATTTTCATAAGATTTAGAGTTCCAAATTTTTCTCCCTCCCTCCCTCCCCTTCCTCCCCCCTCCACAAGATTGCAATCAGGTTATATATGTACAATCCAAGTGTTCTTTTTATCACTTCTTTCTATAGGGGTGCATAGTAAGCTTCCTCATTAGTTCCTTGCAATTGTCTTGGATCATTGCACTGCTGAGAGTAGTTAAGTCATTCACAATTGCTCATTGAACAATACTGTTGTCACTACACACAATTTCCTCTCAGCTCTGCTCACTTCACTATATATCGATGTTCATTAGTCTTTCAAGGTTTTTCAGGGATCATCCTGTTTGTCATTTCCTGTAGCACAAGACCATTCCACTAGAATCATATAACACAGCTTTTTCCATCATTCCTCAATTGATGGACATTCCCTTGATTCTCAATTCTTAGCCTCCACCAAAAGTTGCTATAAATATTTTTTGTACAATTTTTCCCCCTTTTCTCTTTTTCATGATTACTATTGTTAACTGTTTCCCTTCCATCCTATTCCCTTCCCCATGATATTTATTCTATTATCCATCTTCTTTCATCCTATCACTCTTCAAAAGGGATTTGCTTCTGTCTGTCTCCTCCCCCACTCTGCCCTTCCTTCTTTTGTCCCTCTCTCTTTATCCCCTTCCCCTCCTATTTTCCTGCAGGGTTAGAGAGATTACTCCACCCAATTGAATGTGTAGATTATTCTCTCCTTGAGCCAATTCTAATGAGATTGAGGTCTTTGAGCCAATTTTGACGAGTGTTAGGCTCATTTACTGCCCAGATGAAATAGATTACTCCACCCAGTTGGGTGTGTCTTTTAGTCCCTCCTTGAGGTAGCTCTGATGAGTTTAAGGTCTTTGAGCCTTTTCTGATGAGTGTAAAATTCATTTACTGCCCTGCTCTTCTTCCACCTCTTCCCCCACTTCATAAGCCTTTTCCTGTTACTTTCATGTAGGATTTCACTTCTGCCCTTCCCCCTCCCCCAGTGAATTCCCTTCACCCCTCAATTTAACCCTAAAGATGTTATGATCTAGCTAAGTGACACAGTGGATAAATCATCACCCCTGGACCCAGGGGGATCCCAGACAAAACCCGGCCTCAGACACAAGACAGTCGCCCACTGTATGACCCCAGGTATGTCCCCCAGCTCCAATTTTTTTTTTTATGGTTCTCTGGGGTCTTGTATTTGAAAGTCAAATTTGCCATTCAGTTCAGGTCTTTTCATCACAAATATCTGAAAGCCTTCTTTTTCATTAAAGTCCCATTTTTTCCACTGAAAAATAATGCTGAGTTTTGCTGGGTAGGTGATTCTTGGTTGTAATCCCATTTCCTTTGCCCTGTGGAATATCATATTCCATGCCCTGTGGTCCTTTAATGTAGAAGCTGCTAGATCTTGTGCTATCCTGACTGGGGATCCACAGTACTTGAATTCTTTCTTTTTGGCAGCTTGCAATATTTTTTCCTTGACCTGAGAGCTCTGGAATTTGGCTATAATATTCCTAGGAGTTTTCTTTTTGGGATCTCTTTCTGGAGATGATCGGTAGATTCTTTCAATTTCTATTTTAGCTTCTTCTTCTAGAATTTCAGGGCAATTTTCCCTGAGAATATCTTGGAAGATGGTGTCTAAGCTCTTTCCATGATCATGGTTTTCAGGCAGACCAATAATTTTCAAATTATCTCTCCTGGACCTATTTTCCAGGTTGGCAGTTTTTCCCAGAAAGTATTTCACATTGCCCTCTATTTTTTTATTCATTTGGATTTGCTTTATTGTGTCTTGATTTCTCATAAAGTCCCTGGCTTCCATTTGTTCAATCCTAATTCTTAGGCAATTATTTTCATCAGAGAGCTTTTGTACCTCCTTTTCCATTTGACTTTTCAAGGTGTTGACTTTTTTCTCATGTCTTTCCTGCATCACCCTCATTTCTCTTTTAATTTTTTTCCTCTACCTCTCTAACTTTATCTTCAAAGTCCTTTTTGAGCATCATTATGGCCTGAGACCAATTCGTATTTTTCTTGGAAGCTTTAGATATAGGGTCCCTGATGTTGACATCTTCCTCTGAGGGTGCCCCTTGATCTTCCTTGTTACTGAAGAAACTTTCTATGGTCCTCACCTTTCTCTGTCAGCTCATCTTGTCTTTCTTTTACTAGACTTTTAGCTCCTTAAAGTGGGGCACTGTTTCCAGGCTGCAGTATCTCAAGCTTAAGAAGTCCCAGGTGGTATGATTTAAGGAGAATCAGGTTCTTCCCTCGCCCGCCCAGCCTGTTTCCTGGTCCTAGATGACCCCAGACCAACTTGCTAATCAACCAGCTTTTTGTGGTTGTTAGCTACAATGAGCCTGTGCTCCTCCCCCACCTGGGCCCCTGCTACTGGAGCCTACCTCCTGGTTCTCAGCAGGGGTGTAAACTCCAAGTTCTGCCTTAGCACCAGCATAGACCCCTGTAGTCTCTCCCCTTCCCAGGGCTCAGCCCACTCACCAGACTGTGAGCTTAGTTCCAGACAACACTGGTGCTTCAGCTGATTCAGAGGCTCTGGGGGGTCTCCTTCTCTGGTGAGGACTTCCTGAGACTGGATCTGTGTCAGGGTGACTGTGGGGTTGGGCCCGACTCCTGTATCAGCACAGCAGCTCCTTCCTTCTGACCTTCCAAGCCGTTCTTGGTTAGAAGATGATTTCAGCACATTCTTCTGTGAGTTTTGCTGCTCCGGGCATTTTCCTATGGTGTTATTTGGATGTTTTTTGTAGCGATCATGTCATGAGTTTGGGAGCTCCAATACATATGTTTTTGACAAACCAGTGTTTTGTAGAATTTTGTGTATTGGAGAAGTTCTAGAATTCCTCCACCAAGAATGAAAATGGTGATCTATATATAATACTCTTTTTACTTCCTAACAGCTCTCAAAGAACTATTACCATATTATAAAAGGAAAGAGTTGCTGAAAACCTAAGGAACAGTAAGCCCAGAAATGATCTGCTTTGACCACCTAGAAAGTAAAAAATGTATTATTGTATTTACTTAACAAATGACATGACTTTTTGAAAGAAAAAGAAATAGCTATAGTAGCATCTCTCAGTGTTCTCTGGATCCCTGTGGTTCTGTGGAGAATAAAGATGTGATAGCAGATAGGTACACATAACAAAAGTATCTGCTTGGCTTTTGTCATTCTCCACAGATGAAGAGCTACAGGGGTGATCAGGCCCTGACTAAGAACTTTCCATTTGCCTATGAATCCAATGTCTACTTGAGTCAAAGATACTTCCAGATAGATACAGAGAGCCATTTAGAAATAAAGGGGGTACACATAATCAAGCTGCTATTAATCAATGCTATTTAACATTTTTATCCATTCAGCTAACCAACAAGTATTTATTAATCCCTTGATAAATGTTTCAGGTACTGTGCTAAAACCTTAGGATACAAAGAGCACCCCTCCCCCCCAAAAAACCCCATCATTGCCCTCAAGGCACTCATAGTCTAATAGATGAGATAACATGTACATAACTGGATACAGACTGAGTAAATGAAAGGTAATTTTAGAGGTGAAGACTCTATCAGCAGAAGAAATTAGAAAAGGCCTCTTATAGAGGGCAGTTTTTGAACTCTTGGAGAAAGGAATAGATGGCATGTGGATCAAATTGGCAGATGACTCAAAACTGGGAAAGATAACTAACACATGGGATGACAGAGTCAGAATTCAAAAAAGATTTTGACATGGTTGATCATTGACCCTAAACTAATAAAATGAAGCTTAATAGGGAAAAATGTAAAGTCTTAAACTTGGATTCAAAGAGTTGACTTAGGTTTAAAATAGGAAAGATATGGCTAAATAACAGTTTGTCTGAAAATGATCTAATGCTTTTAGTGGACTACAAACTCAATGTAAGCCAAAACCTTAGTCTAAGTCCTTATCACGGCTTACCTGGATTATTGCAATAGCCTCCTCATTAGTCCCCCTCAAGAGACTACCTCAAGTAATTCTACCCAATTCAGTTCATTCTCTACACATTTACAAAAAGAATTTTTCTTAAGAACAGGTCTGTGTCCCTTCCCTACTGAATAATGACCCCCCTATAGCTTATAATCTAGGATAAAATATCAACTCTGACTTTTAAAAATATTCACAGCTTGGCCTCAGCCTATTTTTTCAACTTAATTATATTTATTCAGTATAATTATTTCCCCTTCTACACTTTATGATCTAGCCATAGAATGATTTTATACTCTCTATCCCTTCTGTTTGGAGTATACTCCATCTTGGAATCACTGCAAATCCTTTCCTTCAAGGCCCTGCTCAAGCTGTACCTCTTCTGAACTTCCTAAGTGCTAGCAATTTTATTATTATGCTAGCACTCGAATGACCTTTATAATTTTTTTTCAGTATATACTTAAATGTATGCATGTTATCTCCCTGATAGACTCTTTGGGAGTAAAGATTACTTATTTTTGTCTTTGCATTCCAAGTGAGTAGCATAGTACCTAGTACATAGTAGGCACTTAATAAATGCTTGTTAATTGATTTGGAGTCAACAGTATGATGTAGCACACCCTCCCTCCTCCCCAAAGCTAATGAAATCTTAGGCTATATTGAGAGGCATGGCATCTGGGTCACATGATTCCTAGAATGATATGTTCAGTTCTGGAGTCTCTTTAGAAAGGGCATTAATAAGCACACGTGTCTAAAGGAAGACAGCCAAGATGTTGAGGGGTCTTGAAATTGTGCAATATGAGAATGGCTTGAAGGGGAAGAAAATTCTTAAGGGGGACAAGATCAACTATCTTTAAGTGCTGGAATAATTGTTTTATGCAAGAGAGAATAGAAACAATAAATGGAAGTTGCTGTGAGGTAAATATTGAATGAATACATAATCAAGAACTTCCTAAAAATGAGAGCCATCCAAAAATGGAATGGGGTGCCATGGGAGTTAGTGGGTTTGTCCCTCCCTGGAAGGCTTCAAGCAAAAGCTATATGACTATTTTTCAGGCATTTTGGAAAGGGAAGTCTTGGTCACATGTGGGTTGGACTAGCCAATCTCCACCATCACTTTAAACTTAGATTCTGGGATTCGTGGGATTTCTAACATTGAGGTCAACAAAAAGAACAACATGCCAGCCCTCTACACCTGAATCAATTCAGTCTAAACAAATATTTATTAAGCACTAAACATTGGGGATACAGTATAATAGTATAGAATCAGCTCTCTGGCCCAAAACTTTTGCTGGTACAGGTCCTGAGTTTAAAGTAAGAAGCTTTGTTAGAAGAGGAATTACTGTCACATCTTCCTCTTAGGGCTATTTACAGTCTCATTCCCCGGGGACCATAATTATGATCAATACTTGGAGACACAAAACTCTTGTTTTCTCCTCTGTTTCCTCAGATGCCTTCTTGATGTTATCTTTTGCTCTGGATGTTACTTGTTTTATGTGGAATAGAATCCCCATCTTCTTGCCCTTTTCTCTCTTCCCCTACCTTCCTTCACTATTTCTGTTTACTTGTAACATCTTCTCTTCACCCTAATTGTTCATTTCTCTCACATATGGCAACCATGCATCTCCTTATCAGATCATATTGTACTGATTTTTTGTTTTGAAAGTATGACCACGAAAAAAAAATTCACAGGAAGGTGGGTTAGCGGTACCAAACCTGGAGCTTTACTATAAAGCGGCAGTCATCAAAACTATCTGGTACTGGCTAAAAAATAGAGTGGTAGATCAATGGAATAGGCTAGGCTCAGGAAATGCAGTAGTAAATGACACTAGTAATGTAGTGTTTGATAAACCCAAAGACTCCAGCTTCTGGGATAGGAACTCAGTATTTGACAAAAACTGCTGGGAAAACTGGAAGATGGTATGGCAGAAATTAGGCATAGACCAACATCTTACACCTTATACTAAAATAAGGTCAAAATGGATACATGATTTAGACATAAGAGGTGATACCATAGGTAAATTAGGAGAGAAAGGAATAGTGTACCTATCAGATCTTTGGAAAGGAAAACAGTTTTTGACCAAACAAGAGATAGAGTATATTATAAAATGCAAAATGGATGATTTTGATTATATTAAATTAAAAAATTTTTGTACAAACAGAAGCAATGCATCCAAAATTGGAAGGGAGGCAGAAAGCTGGGAAACAATTTTTGAGGCCAGTGCTTCTGATAAAGGCCTCATCTCTAAAATATATAGGGAATTAAATCAAATTTATAAGAATCCAAGTCATTCCCCAATTGAGAAATGGTGAAAGGATATGAACAGGCAGTTTTCTGATGAAGAAACCAAAGCTATCTATTCCCATATGAAAAAATGCTCTAAATCTCTAATGATTAGAGAGATGCAAATAAAAACAACTCTGAGGTACCACCTGACACCTATCAGATTGGCTAAAATGACAAAAAAGGAAGATAATAAATGTTGGAGAGGCTGTGGGAAAATTGGAACACTAATGCATTGTTGGTGGAGCTGTGAGCTGATCCAACCATTCTGGAGAGCAATTTGGAATTATGCCCAATGGGCGATAAAGCTGTGCATACCCTTTGACCCAGCAATCCCACTTTTAGGTCTTTTGCCCAAAGAAATCATGGAAGGGGGAAAGGGACCCGCATGTACAAAAATATTTATAGCTGCTCTTTACGTGGTAGCAAGGAATTGGAAGTTGAGGGGGTGCCCATCAATTGGGGAATGGCTGGACAAGTTGTGGTATATGAATACAATGGAATACTATTGTGCTGTAAGAAATGATTAGCAGGAAGAGTTCAGAGAAACCTGGAGGGTCTTACTTGAGCTGATGATGAGTGAGATGAGCAGAACCAGAAGAACATTGTACACAGTATCATCAACATTGAGTGTTGACCTACTGTGATGGACTATATTCTTCTCACCAATGCAATGGTACAGAAGAGTTCCAGGGAACTCATGATAGAAGAGGATCTCCAAATCCAAGAAAAAAAAAGAAAGAAAGAACTGTGGAATATAGATGCTGATTGAACCATATTATTTCTTTTGTTTTGGGTGCTGTTGTGTTTTTTTTTATTTTCTATTTTGAGGTTTTGCATCACTGCTCTGATTTTTTCTCTTGTAACAGGATTAATGAAGAAATAGGATTAATGTTATTATGTGTATATATATATATATGTGTGTGTATATATATATATCTATATGTATATGCATAGAGATATATAGATATAACCTATATCAGATTACCTGCTGTCTAGGGGAGGGGGGGAGGGAGGGGAGGGAGGGAGAAAAATCTGAAATTGTAAAGCATGTATAAACAAAAGTTGAGAACTATCTTTACATGTAACGGAAAAAATAAAATACCTTATACATTAAAAAAAAAAGTAAAAAAAAAAAAAAAAGAAAGTATGACCACCATGTCAATGTGTCCCCTTTAAAAAGTATAGTCTAAATATTAAGTCATATCATGGAAGATTAGAAAGTCTTATCTTTTACAACTATGGACTAGGAAGAAATTTTCTTTACCAGATGCAAGAGATAAAGGTAGAGACTGGGACCTTTGGTTATACAACCCAAAAAGACAATTTTGATTATAACAAAATTAGGAGTCTTTACATGAACAACATCAAATAGTTAGAATAAGAAAGTAAGGAATTGGGAAAAATATTTGCTTAATATATGTCTAATAAAAGTCCAACACACCAAATCCATAAGGAATTGAAACAAATATTTAATATTTACAACTGTTCGAAGTGTATGAACAATTGAAAAAATACAAACTCTAAACAATCATGAAAGATGTTCCAAATCACAAAAGAAAAGCAAATTGAAACAAAAGTGCAACAATTGTCATATCCATTAAGTTGGCCAAAATGGTAAAAATGGAAGTAGCAATGTTGTAGCAACTGTAGTACACCAATATACTTTTGGTGGCACAATCCCACCAGACCATCCTAGAAGAAAAATTAGAATTATGTGAGGAAAGTTATTAAATTGTTCATATCCTTTGATCCAATGATACCATAGTTGGTTTTATACCTCAGATAAGTCAATTAAGATTCCATATGTATCAAAATATTCACAGCCGCACTATTGTAGCAAAAAGCTGGAAGTAGATTATGTGCCCCATCTTTGGGGATTGGCTAAACAAACTGTGGTACATGAATGTGCTGGAAAATTACTTCACTATAAGCAATAATGTATGTGAAGAATTCTGAGAAACATGGAAGGATTTGTATGAACTTATCAGTGAAGAAAGCAGAACCAAAACAAATATATATATATACACATACATACATATACATATACATATATATACATATACATATACATATACATATACACAATAACTAATAATGTAAATGAAGGCAACCATAAGAGATAACAGAATTTAGGGCAGAGAAAATGGTCAATATCCCTCCTCATGGCTGGTTAAAACAAATTGTCTTTTTTAAATGGTAAAAATTAAAAGTAGAAAGTTACTTGTGCTGTCAGTTATAATTGCTATACCAGACATTTCTTGATCAGTTGTATTTTTGGAATGTCTTATGAAGGAGAAAAATGAGGGTTATTGGGATGTAATTGATGTGTCAAAATAAAATATATCAACATAAATTAATATCTGGGGTTTTGACACAAAAGTTTAAGAACCAATGGAGCAGTTATAGGCTATTCTTTATAGTACATGGAGGCATAATTTCCCTTTCTCACATTGTGATGTCGTGAGCTGAACTAGAAAAGGAAACCTGAATTTAAGCACCAACTTTTTACTCATTAGCTGTGTGACCTTGGACAGGTCATTCATTCCCTGTCTGTCTAGGTCTCAGTTTTCTTTGCTTTACTATGAAGGAAGTGGACAAGACCAGAGGTCCTTTCTAGTGGTTTTATGATTTGATTCTGTGTATTTCCTGGATTTAGTGGAAGATATCAGTTATACTTTGAAAATGTTTTTAAATCTCTGCTTCATTCAATTTCATTGAATACCCTTTTTAATTGTAATGTTAGTACCTTTTCCCTAGAAATTTTAATCTTTTTTTCTTTCACTTTGTATGTATTACCTAACAGAACATTTGCTTAAGTAATGTTATTACAATTAATACAACTAGTCATTGGGGAAATTCAAATAAAAGTTTAAAATATCATTAAGAATGCAAACAATAAGTTCTTTGATTAGCTGTAGGCATCTTTACATTAGGAAGACTAGAAAAGGTTCTGGTTAATTAGAAGTAATTTGTTAGAAACCTGAATCCTCTTTTTTTTTTTTTCCTAGATTAAAACTCAGTTCCCAGCTGGATGCTTATAAGTGCAGGAAATGTAATTGTGAGATGATTAATTGCAAAAGATAGATAATTGGAGTTCATATGATGTGTCAAATATGGGCAACCAAGAGGTTGTCTACATGTTGAAAGAGAGCAGCGGAAACATGGGTTGCAGTGCAGGGGTCTGGACAAGTGATTTCTGTTAAATGATCGTAGGTTGCTAACAGACAGTTGGATAGGAAGGACTCTTGCTTGAATTCTTCGGGTCCCCACTTTTGGCCAGGATCATATCCTAGATGTTGTTCTTGAGCTTGAAAAATTATGGCTTCTATTACATTGTTCAGTGTTACCTTCTGTAATAAAAAAGGCACTCTCTATGGAAGGAAGGGCAGAAGACCTGCCTTGTTTTGGTAGATTCACCTTCTTCCTCACTGCTGTGTCCTTCTCTTCATCCCACATTAAAGATTTCTTTCCTCAGCCCACGTCACAGTGTATATTTGCTTTTGTTTTTAATTTTTTACTTAGTGACCACATTTATTTTCTTTGAGATTGGGGTTTTTCATGCCTGGCAGATAATCCTTTAAAAATTTTTTTTTAAATCATTACCTATTGTGCTCAAAGATGGAAGTGTTTTGTCATTTTAAAATATGCTTGTGGCACTTTAAAAAAATTATCCTTTGGAAGAATCAGTGGCATATGAACTAAAAAGAGCTTATGCTGCTCCTAATAAATCTGTATCCCCATATTTGGCTAACCTGTTGGTTGATTTGAAAGCATCATTTAATTAATAAAATTGTTTTTTTCTTCATTTCACCTGAAGAATGCTTTCCCCTTTTATAAACTTCCTCTTTTTGTGAAGAGTTTTCTAACCCTTGGAAATACTGTTTTACAAATTCAGCTAATGACCCAAATCCAGCTTGTTTGTTGTGTAGGAGTTGTGTTAAAATAACTCGCTGTATGTGTATTGTCATTAATGAGATGCTCATTTTGATAATGGGGCTGCAGTTTCTTAGTATATAGTCCTTGGGGAGATGCTGCATTTTTTTTTAACTAAGTATTGTTCTGGCTCCTTTCCTTGATTGGCCCAGAAATAGCAATCAGCTGGGGAGCAGGATGACATGCCTCTTAGCGATCCCTTTGATCTTTGAGATGAGTATCAACATTGTATGCTTCCTAATGGAAGTGTAATTTAATGAAATCTATTGGGTAAACATACTTCAGATGTTCAAAGGAGGTGACAAAATTTTTGCTGGCAGCCAGGACCTGGCGGCTTTCCAGCTTGCCTCTAGCTGCTATGCATATAGCATTGAGAGAGGCACTTAAAATAGGAACACAAAGTATTATTTTCATTGTGTTTCTCCCACCCCCCCTTTCTTTTCCTTAAGTTTATTTTTATGGAATTTCTGCTAGTGCCCTTTGCCATATAACCTTCTGTGTTGTTGTTGTTTTAAAGGTAGAATGTGAGATCTAATCATCTTTGTTTTTCCTGTTTATTTGACTGGAGGTAGATCTTTGGGAGTATCCACCATCCTCCAGGGAGTGGGTGTGTAGGCATGGTATGGCCTATAGATCCTAGAGAAAACTCACACACTCATTCATTCTCATTCTTTCTCTCTCTCTCTCTCTCTCTCTCTCTCTCTTTCCAAGCCACCCACTGATCCATCCATCCAGCTATTTCAACATTGGCTGCTGTCATCCACTATATAAAAGGAAAGCAAAGCAAATTTCTCTCTAGGTCAGACTAGATTAAACAATATGCTTCTTTAAAGATGATGGTACACTGTAACTTGAATAGTCATTGAGGCAGTGCTAAATATAGCACATCTGATGCTTGGAAGTACCAGCACTTGAACTTGTCATTCCCTTCCAAATCCATTGCTTTGTCCATGACACAGTATAGCCTGACCATCTTGTCACTCCACCTGACCACATCCTAGTTTCCTCATCTGTAAAGTAGATGTAACAAACTCTGTGCTACCTACTTCACAAAATTATGATAAAGTTTCAATTGTATAATGTACAAAAATAACTTGTAAACTGTAAAGGCTCATACAGATTAAGGTGGTATTGTTCTTTTATCTTTTTTGGGGGGGTTGAGGCAATTGGGGTTAAATGACTTGCCCAGAGTTACACAGCTAGTAAGTGTCAATTGTCTGAGGCCAAATTTGAACTCAGATCCCCCTGAATCCAGGGCCGGTGCTCTATCCACTGCACCACCTAGCTGCCCCAGGTGGTATTATTCTTTTTTTTTTTTTTTTTTGCGGGGCAATAGGGGTTAAGTGACTTGCCCAGGGTCACACAGCTAGTAAGTGTCAAGTGTCTGAGGACAGATTTGAACTCAGGTACTCCTGAATCCAGGGCAGGTGCTTTATCCACTGCGCCACCTAGCTGCCCCAGGTGGTATTATTCTTAACATCATCATGAGTATTATTATTATTGTTATTGTGGCCATGGAGTGCAGCTGAAAGAGCTCTTGGTCCTGGCTGTAGAAACCCTGGGTTCTAGTCCTGACTCTTCCTGCCCAGCTCTGTGCCCTTGGCTACATCAGGTCATCCCTCAGAGACTCTGTTCCTTCAAAGCATTGTACTATGTCTGTCCAGATGTAAGGTTCTAGGATTCTTCCTCTGATTGATTTGAATTGCTGCTGTGGAACCATTCCTTGTGGCATTCTTCACAGATTGCTGGGCATGCAAGTAGAGGTACTTAACACCTCCACCTCTTTACCTAGAAGCAAGATCCACAATGCGAGGCAGTAGTTTCCTGTGCTGTGGGCCCCTCTTCTCAAAGGAGGCTCATGACTCCACTCTTTCTTTCCCTTGGTAATAGTGTAGGATCTGAAGCTAAGAGTCAACATGGTGTCACTTCAGTGCATGTTAAACTAAGTGGATGAGAGATTTGATTTCTATTATAAACAGAGAAGGGATACTTAAAGGAGCAGGTGCACTTTGATGTATTTTCTGTATAAAAAGTGTGATATAGGGTATAAGGGGAGCCTTTGACATTAGCCTGAAAAAAAATCTTTTACTAATCTTAGAAATCCTGTGCACTATATCAAGGCAATTTCCATAGCCAATCAATACTTCTTTTTGATGTTATTTCAGATTTTTCTTGGACAAAAGTTGATTTCCTTATAGTTCAGCTTCTTTCTTTTTAAACCTGTGACTATATGCTGCCTTGTTTTCCAGAACAAGAAAGTTAGTATGTAACAAAGTCAGAATAGGCCTATGAAGCTTTACTCACTGATTTGATTTCCCTCTGAGGTCCCAGTCATTTTTTAAAAGATGTATAAAACACAAGCGGTTCATTTTTTTCCCCTTTTCTGTGCAGAAGAGTCTTTGTAGCCCTGTGCTCTTTAGAAATAACTCACTAATCCATATGACAGGGCTTTGTAACTACCACTATTCCCATTTCACTGATGGGTCTCATTGAATCTCAAGGTCTTATACTTGGATATCACCTAGTTCTACTATCTCATTTTATAAAGAGGGGAAACTGAGGCCCACAGAAGTGAAATGCTTTCTACAGTTCTGTTTAGTACTTCCTTGGAGTTAGGGAGAATCTTTGGTATGAATATTGCTTCTGTTGAAAATAAATATTGACAGTTCTCAATATACATAAATTTACTTTAGTTAAAGAATTCTGAAAGAAATCCACATTCCAAAAAAGTACCTATATTAATTTTACTGTACAGTACTATATGCTGTCTTTCCACTCCACCCCTCAGCCTGGCACTCTGTGGCCTCCCCCTCCCCACCCCCCACCAAAAACCAAAACAACAACAAAAAAAACCTTCAAGTGAAAGCAGAAGAACAGATGTGGAGAGAATGTCATTCATCAATGGGCGATCTAGGGCTTGGCTTGAGACTTCCCTGCCCAGAGAGGAGACCTTTGCCCTGGTCAGCCTATCCATCTTTTCTCCATCTCCACTCCAGCCTCTGCCTGTTGTCTGTCCTCTTATGTCTGTGTCCACGTTTAGCCCCCACATCTTCTTTCTCTCTCTTCTCTGTCTCTGTTCCTCCCCATGTCCTTGAACCATGTCACCTGTCCCTCCTCAGGGCTCCCTTGCTGCCACCTCCCTCCCTCCCTCCCTCCCTCTCCCTGTCTTGGGCAAATTCCTTTACATAAAAATCACTTTAAGTAGAAGGCTGCTTAACCTTCTTCTTAAGTAAAGTGAAAACTATCTGTACAATATTAGATTTTTCTTAGATTGTATGTTGGCTAGACCTCATTAGAGATCATTCTAGTAAAAAGCATTTGTTGTTCTATGTTGCTTTGCCAAAGTTGTTTTTCTGAATAAAAGAATTCTAACCTGGGTAAGAGAAGGCCTAAATAGGTGGTGCTTATCACTTATTATATATCACATATATAACCTGTCCCATTTCAAGATCAAGAACTATCTCTGAAATTTTTTTCATATTAGTCTTCACATTATCGTTTCCAAATCATATATACCAGTAAAAGTATTCATAAAGCAATTTTCTGTCTACAAGTGGGAAAAGATGGAAGCAATTTGGTGAACCTTTAAGGTCTAGAATGTAAGAATGACTAATTGGACTATTCTTTGGAGTAAGATCTTAATTCATTATCTGTACTAATGTCAGGAATTAGTGGTTTGCGTTATCTGGCTGCCTTTAGACCATCTATGGTCTGCTATATTGGAAAGAGCATTGGAATGGTGACCAGGAGACCTTGGTCTAGTCCTAGTTCTGCCACAAATCACTAGTTGGTCTTGAGTAAGTCACTTCAGCCCTGTTGACCTAACTTTCTCCCTCTATAAAAAAGAGGTATTTAGACTATGGCATACTGTTAAGGTTTTTGGACTAAAATAAAATGAAGGCTTTTTCTTCCTTTGTGTATTTTGTAGAAAAAAACCCCAAATGATGGCTAATTTTTAATCAATGGCTGATTTGGAATTATTCATATGATTTTTAATTTGAGTTCAAAGGAAAGACAAGGGTCCCTTCCAACTCTGTGACCAATTCCACCCCATGCCCCTTCTTAATTATTATTACTTCTAGGTTCATATTAAAATTAATTTGCCTTAATGGAACACACCCCATCTAACAATGGTAAGAAACATTTCAGGTACATTTCAAGGGGTAGGTGACAATTAGTTTGAGATGCCGTGCTTAGTCCACAAAGCGGGCATTGACTAAAGTATAATTTAGTTTGCAGGGTAGTATTTGGGGGGAAAAAAGATATTGTATGGGAGTCTGGAGACCGGGGTTCTAGTCTTTAGCCTAATTAGCTGGGTGACCTGGGACAAATCACTTCTCTCTGTCTCAGTTTTCTCAGCAGTAAAGTAAGGGGATTAGACTAGAAAATCTCTAAAGTCTCTTCCAGGTCTAAAATGAAATGATTCTAAAATTCATAAAGGGTCATCTTAATAGTCTTATTTTAACTCTTATGTTATGGTTATTTTTTTAAATTACAGATGATATTGTAGAATTGAAGGGATAAATCATTTGGAATTCATGTGGTATTATAAAGGTAGTTTCAGTCTGGAAACCCTCAGCTTCTCCCTTGTTGGGGCCATGGGGTGGATTGTACTGGCCTGTGATTTCATCAAGTAGGGAATTCCTGAGTGACAAAATTCACTCTACCAGTGCATGTCATCACCTTCTCTGAAACTCACAGTCTTGGTTGCCTAGAACAGGGCTTCTTAAACTTTTCCCACTTGTGACCCCTTTTCACCCACGAAATTTTTATGCAAACCCAGGGTATATATGTATATAAAATAGGTCTACAAATCAAATATTTTTTTTTGCAACCTCCACATTCAGTTATGCAACCTCATGACCCACAGTTTAAGAAGCTTTGGCCCAGGGCACTGGGGGCTTGACTGAATCGCCTAGAGTCACAGTCAATATGTATCAGAGGCAGGACATGAACCCACATCTTCTTGGCTTCTAGGCTGGCTTTCTATCCACTACACTACACACCCTCTCCAAAGCTTTAAAAGAAATAATACTTTCACTCTAAAGGTAATTAATCATAATTTCTTGAAACAGTCCTTGTATATCTTTGATAGAATATTGTTAGAAAAGTTATTTTCAGTTGTAAACCCATTTGGGGCTTTCTTGGCAAAGATACTGAAGCAATTTCCATTTCCTTCTCCAGTTCATTATACAGATGAGGAACTGAGGTAAATAGGACTATGTGACTTGCCCAGGGTCACACGGCTAGTAAGCGTGACCTTATATCTATTGTGCCACCTAGCTGCTCTTAAGTTTAAAAAGTACTTACTTTAAATGATGCTCTGGCCATCTCAAAAAGCTTATTTTATTTCATTTTTACAAGTATTTAAAATCTGGATTAAGATGAATAAGTGGTGATTGTGGGATATATTCATAACTTCAAGAACTGTAAATGTGGGGCCCCAAATCAAATAAAGATTGAATTTGAACTCTTCTCATTTTGGTATTTTGAACTTAATTTTGCTTCTCTTGTGACCTTCTATATCTTATTGTATTCAGAAGAACAATCTTTCTAGAAACAGTATTGCTTTACATGTTAGGCTCCTCATTCAGGTGCCTTGTCAGTTTTACAAATGTCTCCCAAAGCTTCTCTACCTAAATTCTTCTATTTTCACCTCAGGGGCTAAAATGTTTCCCTGTAGAGTTTGCCCAGAAAGGGAATGGGAGGGGGAGTGCAATTAATCATTCATCTGCTAGGTGTCAGCAAAGGTTCTCTTTAAAATAAATAAATAAAATAGTCAGCCTGTGGTAATTCAGGTATATGCAGTCTCTTCACTGCGGAAATGCTAAGGGAAGGGAAGAAACTTCTTACAATTAGGATATTGGTAAGGAAAAAATTTATAAGTTTAGCTCATGCTGCTTTTGTTTATAAAACATACCTTTCTATCTCTAGTTATGGCCAGAAAGGTTTAGAAGTTCTTTTGTCTGAGCAATTAGATTTGCCCTAGGTATTGTTGGTTGGTTCTGCCACAGTAGCCAACCTTGCTTCATAGCATTGCTGTTTTTAAAAATACAACTAAAGTGAAGAACGCAGATCCAAAAGACTAATAATACAGACATTCACTAAAACTATGTAGATGGAGCTACTTTCATGTGGCAACAAAGCTCAGGTTAAAGCCAATGGCTGCAGCTGGCAATGACTTGTTTAAGTTAAAGCATGCAACCTTCTGAAATTGGAATTTGCAATGACTACAGTGTACTTTTGCCTAGACTGTATCTTGTAAACTCTTGAGTTGTTTTACTTAATGATTTTAAGGGAGTGGACTTTGTGGTTTGAGTGTGTGCTTATGCTTCTTAACTGTTAAAACATCAATTCAAATTATATATTTATTTAAGTTTTTCTGACTTTTAGTGGTTACCTGATTTCACTTGTCATATCAGATAAGATAATTAGATAAGAGGCAGCTAAATGGCATAGTGGAGATGCCTAGACTTGGAGTCAGGAAGACCTAAATTCAGATCTTGTCTCAAGATAGTTACTGGCTGTATTACCTTGGGCAAGCCCTTTAAAATCTCTCTGCCTCAATTTTCTCATCAGTGAAAGCAGAATAATAGCATCTATCTCACATGCCTCACATAACATATCTCTTTTATAAGGATCAGATGAGATAATACATTTAAACTCTTTTCAAATCCTAAAGAATGACAGTCATCCCATGGGTTTCACATTCCTAGTTTTGGTTATTCATGGGTTGGCCATCGATAATTAAAGGGGGAGTTTTGGAGATTTGCAGCATACTACAGAAAATTGCAGATGATATCATATATGTAAAGAAAAACACAATTTTTATTAGGTCTTAAATGCATAAATACTACATTTTATTCATCTATTTCATCGTTTATGACCATAAATATGCATAAATACATTTATTTTAAACAGTTAACTTTTGTTGTTAAAAGTTTCAGTGCAGGGGCAGCTAGGTGGCGCGCTGGCTCTGGATTCAGGAGGATCTGAGTTCAAATCCAGCCTCAGATACTTGACACTTACTAGCTGTGTGACCCCAATTGTCTCACCCCCCAAAAAAGTTTCAGTGCGTTGGCAGCTAGGTGGCACAGTGGATAAAGCACTGGCCCTGGATTCAGAAGGACCTGAGTTCAAATCTGGCCTCACACACTTGACACTAGCTGTGTGACCCTGACCAAGTCACTTAACCCTCATTGCCCCATCCCCCTCTCCCCCCCACCCCCCAAAGAAAAGAGTTCTTAAAATGTGTCATAGTTTTTAGGGGCAGCTAGGTGGCACAGTAGATAGAGCACTGGTCCTGGATTCAGGAGGATCTGAGTTCAAATCCAATCTCAGACACTTGACACTTACTAGCTGTGTGACCCTGGACAAGTCACTTAACCTCCATTGCCTGGCCAAAAAGTTAATTAATTAATTAATTAAAACAACCGTTTAAAAAAAGTTTCAGTGCTAAATAACTAAGGGCTATGCACTCTCTTTGGGAGCACCTCCTCTTGTCTCTCTATGGGCCAGACTCAGTCAAGTGATTTTCAGTTATCCTGGTATCTTGAGTTTTTCATAGGAGAAGGGAAGAGGTGAAGTAGTTGCTACAACTACACCAGTGGCAGGGAAGACTCTGCATAGTGTGCAATATACTAATCTCTCTCATAGAAACTGCAACTTTTTTATGGGTGCAGTATACTGTTTTACCTGTTTTTTTGTGTTAACTAAATATGATCAGAATTATTAAAAATAAAGGTTTGGGGCGGGGCCTAGAGTTGTTTCTGTTTTTTCCAACTTTGAATGTCAAGGGATGACTTTAGATGATTGTTCATCATCAAAAGGTCTCACCTTATTTTGAGCCACTTTTTCATTTGGCAACCTAAAATGTAACTAACCATTAAAGGAGCGAGATGACAGATGTGAATTCCTTTGAGTTTCTACTTAGTGCTTTGGGATTTGGGACAAAAGTATTAATGTTCCCACTGTTGTTTTTTTTCCCCATCAGTACAGTATATGTGATAGACACCATGGATAAAGCACGAGAACAGGTTTTAGGCATTGATTATTTGAGGTTATAGTGTTCTGATTTTTTCTCAAAAATTTAAAACTTGTGAAATTTCTTGTCGTAGCTGATGATGTTAGCTAATAGTTCGACTGCCAAGATTCTTTCTGTCTAGAAATTGTAAGCTCTTGGTGTTGTTGTTTTTTAAAAGAAGATTCACCCTCATGATATATTTGAGCACATAATTATATACACAGCATAATGAAGGAGTTTGGGGAGTTGCTAAGCATAGTTACTAAAAACTAAACCTGTTGCTTTTTGTATGTGAGGATTTAAAGTTGTCTTTTCTAACTAACCTTTATACTTCATTTTCCATAATTCCATAACTTCTTAGTTCCCTGGAGATGTTTGGTAAACATCTGTGATGTAACCTGTACATTACACAAACTTAGTGTTAAAACCAAATGTTGACTAGACCACATACTCATTTAGTATACTATTTTTATGAAGGCTATTAGCTATTTGCTAATGTAAAATGTTATTTAATATGTATATTACCGTATAAAAAATCCTTAAATTCTAATGGAAATAAATAGGTCATCCAATATGATTACTTACAGTCTTGTATCGATAACAATAATATTAGCATATCTGATTAAATTTGTGCTGACCCAACTAACCCACTATCAATAGTGTCATTAGATTTTAACTGTTTTTCTAATAATGGAGATAGATTTATATTAACTCATCCATAATTTCATCCCTATTCTACTTTTGAAGAAAGAGCATAATACTGGCCTGATTAGCATCCGATTGTAACCACTTAAGGGAGTTTTCCCATAAATTAGTGTAGTAATTAGATGATATCCCCTACAAATAAAATGTAAACTCTGAAAAAACTAAGACTTGATTTTTGCAGATAATAATAATGAAATTTAGAGTTAAACCTGCTTCTTTTACCATTGTTAATTTGCATACTTTGTACTTACTCTATTTGCATATATTTAGTATACTTCAGGCCACTATATGTTACCTTATTACTCAATCCCCTAGAAACAAAATAGGTAATTTTTCATGCTTATTTGGATTATTCATTTTATTTAAATTAATCTTGTTTTTTCCTTTATTAAATAAAATATCCAATTTTCTACTTCTTCATTGGTACTAGTAAAGAAGTAGTGGTTTCATATATACTGTGTTTCTGATTCTGAAATTAATGAAATCTCAAAATGAAAATTAAAGTATTGAATAAATGCTTTTTAAACTACCCTTTCACAGTTCGTGCTCTTTAATAGCTTCTGGAATCCAGAGAGGTAGAAAAAATGGAAAGCCATGATATTTATGATTTTATTTCTCATGAAAGTTATCTGACAGAATTTATCTTATCACTTAATTGGTTTTTTTTGTTATGTTTGTTTGTTTGTTTTTTACTGTGCATTGTGATTTGAGCTTAATGGGATACTAATGTTATCATCCCTTGGGGATTTAGTCACAATGAAAACAATTTCTGATCTCAACCAGGCCTATAAATCTGATATCATAGATTTGTAGAAATTAGGAATGGAAAATTCATTAGATCATCTATTGCCTCTTAAAGGGGCCAAAGTATGATTGTTCCCCTTAAGCATATTCTTCAATGCAATCTGTTCAGTCCACTTTATGTGATGGGTCAAATATGGGGATTCTTCTGTTTCCCTTGGGAAACTGCTTCAGTCTGAAAAAAATCTCATGATTAAAGAATTCTTCTTAATCTTGTGCATTGTTTTCCCATTGTTTAAACTGTCTTGTAAGGTATCAGCATAAGTCCTAAAGTGCCTTCTAAAAATAAGTCTTCAAGATTCATGCTGCCTTTTGGGAAATCTTTTTTTCCCCTAATATTGTACTCTTCAGCCCAGTAATGGAGTTTAGTAGAGATGCCTTCTCATCAGACTTGGATCCTGAGAAAGAGTATGTTTTAGCATATGTTAAACTTTGGAGAGGCCCTGTGATCAGATGCTTGGTCCAGTACAGGGCTCCTTGCCCAAAGAGGATGTGGAAGATATTCAGGAGAGAGTAAAACAGATGATTAAAGGCTTGGAAAATCAATCTGATGCAGAATGGTCTTGGGATTGTTTTCCCTGTTGAGCAGAAAGCTGAGGGGGGTACTTACTGTCTTCAAGTCTATGAAGGGCTTTTATACAAAGAATGGCCACCAGCTGTTTTTAGTCTCTACTGTGAATTTAACTATAGCATCAAGGATTTTGGTAAATTATAAAGACAAAATCTATGACAGTGAGTGGTGTTAAACATTGCTGATAGAAGTTATGGGACTGCCATCATGAGGCCTTTAAAACTGGAAAGATTCTCATCAGTGAGAAATAATGTTCAAGGCCAAAGGCAGGGAGGTGGACTCAATGACCTCTCAAGGTCTCTTCTAGCCCTAAGGTTTTATTTTTAATGCATATTGATTGAGCACCCAATTGCATGAGGTTCTTTTCAGAGGACAGAATTATTGCCAGTTCCTGTCCAGTGCTATCAAAGTCAAAATTAGACAGACCTCCAACACCTTGGTTGCCAAATCAAGTCAAAGTTTAGTTGGCACATGCCTGACTATTTTGAGTATGTGTATTCTATTCAAGAACATTCAAGAAAAAACCAAGGGCATATTGGAAAATTCTTTGGATTAAAATACTACCAGGACTTTTTTTCTGTTGTATTCCTTTATTTTCCTATATAAAAATCAGATGATTGCTACATTTTAAGTAAAGTGCTGATTTAGGATTTTTGTCCCATGACTTTGAATCTGACATAAAATGAAAGAGAAAAAAGGATAAAAAGTAGGAATTATTTACAACAAATGCCCTAGAATTTAGTGAGGCTTAGCCTCAAGAAATTATGAATATAATTTTTAGGTAAAGATTTTTCAGTGTTTCTCCTATTAGATTTGTTAACATTTGAAGAAGCAATTGAATCTGATCTCAGAATCACAGGATAGTAATGGTTGAGTTCATCCTTCTCTAGGACTGACATTTCCTGAGAGGCCGGAGTCATGCTCATTTTACTCTAGGTCATCTCATCCTTGGGGCTTCTCCGCCTTTTCAGTAGCAATCTTTGCCCTGTTGGGTTACCCTCCTCCCTGCTTCCACCCATCCTTTTTTTCCCCTCAGTTCCCCTTTTTGTTTTATCTTCTCCCACCCTAATGTAAACTTTTGGGGAGTAAGAACCATCTTTCTTTTTAAAAATATCTCTAGTGCCTAGTATAGTGCCTAGGTGTAATAAGTACAATGAATGTTCTATCTATAATCTATTACATATGTGTATATATGTATTCATATGTACACATGTCTGTATGTTCAAAAGCTCTGCCTTTCAGCCCACTAGAAAAAAATTAAAAACATGAAGTAAAGTCACATGACTAAAGTCATACGAGTTAGTTACTGGCATAAACAGTACCAGAACTAAGGTATCTTGTCTTCCACTCCAATGTTCTTTCTCCTGCCGCCATAACTTTTCCTCTCTTCTTTGATTTTTGAGAATGCTTGAGTGTAATAAAGTTGTGAGATACAGAAAACCAAGTAGTGTACTAGTCAAAATATATTCTAAGCATGCCTGCTGGGTTGCCTAAAACAAATCTGATAATTATCGTTGCTATATACTATAACTGTCATGATCTTCATCTCTAAAATAAGGGTGTTGGCTGACATGATCATTGACTACAAACTCAGATCACGCACATTTCTGTGTAGATAAATGAGAAGCTTATATTTGATATCAGTCTATGACTGAACTTTAGCTGGATTGTTGGCTAATGCTCAGAGTCAAATTTATAGTGCTAATGACTACAAAGCTCCCATTATTTTTTCTAATGAAGTATATATTCAACAAATATTTTTTGAATGACTAAAATGTCTATGTTCCTGTGATGTGGACATACATTGTTGTCTCCCCAGAGAAGATGATGAACTATGTTGATTTGAGAACGTAACTCAGAAATTCTGTGGATTTGACTGGTTAGAGAGATCAAACACATTCATTATGCACCTGCTATGTGCCAGGCACTGGAGTTAAAAAAGGCAAAAATTTAAGTAATCCCTACTCTCCAGGAGCTTACAATCTATTGGGAGAAATAACATGTACATATATATATATAAGTATTTGCAAAATAGGTATATATACATATAGGATCTGCAGGTCAGCATCTTCTCTATTTCTTATAGTATTAGAGAGAGAAGTGAGAGATTAGGTGACTTGCCTAGAGTCACACAGCCAGAATGTGTATGATAAGAGGTAGGACTTTTTAGTTTTTTTAGTTCTAAGACCAGTTATCTCCACTGTACCATGCATACATATTTAGACATACAAATATATGCCCAGTAGTTAAATACAAGGTAGTAGTTTGGTTGGGAAACCACTTTTGGTTGGGATATCAGGAAAGATTTCACATATAAGATGGTGCTTGGGCTTTATCTTGAAGTGAGAATGAGGAAGAAGTGCTACAGCTTGAATAAAGGGAGAGTTTCTATAAAGTAGCAGTGATGGAATAAGTACATTTAAGGACTGGAGTTGGCCAGTAAAAAGGCACTGAGTTGAGGGAAGCTCCACATGTAGGAGGGAGATAAAGGTAGTTGAGCTGAACTGTAAAGCTTGGGAAGGGGAATATGTAGAATTAATCTGGAAAGATAGGTTGAGGCCATGTTGTAAAGGTCTTTAAAAGCTAGAGGAGTTTATAATTTATTCTGAAGGCAATAGAAAACCAATGGAGTTTGTTCAATAAAGAGGTCAGATCCATGCATAAGGAAAATCACTTTGGCACTTTCTGAGTGGGAGATGGATTTGAGTGGGGAGAGACCTGAGACAAGATGACCAATTAGGGCATGACACTCACTTTCTGTCTCTCTCCTCTCTCTGTCTCTGTCTCTTCTTTTTCTGTCTCTTTTTTGGAGAAGGGGTTTGAAAGGAAAAGAAATTTATTATCATGTTAAGGAAGACTGCTTGGGCTGATAGCAGTTTCTTATCTATCTTTTCCTTCTATCTACTTTTTCCCCTAAATGCTACTTTGCTTGGTGATCTTATCAGTTCTCTTGGATTCAATTATCATCTTTATTCAGGTGATCATAAAATCTATTTATCCAGTCCTACCCTCTCTCATGATCTCCAGTAAGTCTCACATCTCCAACTGCTTACTGTCCTGTGGTCATCTTAAACTAAATATGTCCCAAACAGAACTCAAAATTTTTTCCTTAAAACCCTCCTCTCTTTCTGTCTTCCTTATTACCATTGTTTTCCTAGTCACCCAGGTTCACAACCTAGGTTCACAACCTAGGTGTCATGCTTGACTCCTCACTCTCACCTCCAGTATCCAGTTGCCAAGTCTTGTCAATTTTACATCCATGACATTTCTTGTATATGTTCCTTTTCTCTCCTCTGTCACTGCCATGGTTCCAGTGCAGGCCTTCATCTCCTCATGCCTGGACTGTTATAATAGGCTACTGGTTAGTCTGCCTTCCACAAGTCTCTCCACCCTGGTCTATCCTGCATTCAGCTGCCAAAATGAGCTACCCACAGCACAGGTCTGACATGTCACCCCTCTGCTTAATAAATTCCAATGGCTCCCTTTACCTTGAAGATCAAATATAGCTCCCTTTGGCTTTTAAAGGCTTTCATAAACTGGCCTCCTTCTACCATTCCAATCTTCTTATACTTTACTCTCCTCTAAGTACCCTGTGATTCAATGACACTGGCCTCCTTGCTGCTCTTCACACATGGCAGTCCATTTCCAGACTGTATTTTGACTAGATGTCCCACATGCCTGAAATTCTTTCTTCACCTTTGCCTCCTGGCTTCCTTTAGGTCTCACCTCAAATCCCATCTTCTGCAAGAAATCATTCCTTAGCCTCCTTCATGCTAGTGCCTTTCCTCATTTTATTACTTCCAATTTATTCTATTTGGAGCTTGTTATATAGCAAACAGCATAGTTGTTTACGTGTTGTCTCCTGCATTAGACTCTGAGCTCCTTAAGAACTGGGACCGTTTCTCTGTATCCCCAACACTTTGCACAGTACCTGGCATCTAACAGATGCTTAATAAATGCTTGCTGACTTGATTTTAAATGACTTGTTTGCAGCCCGGTAGCAGGGAAATAGTAGATTTGGGATTCAAATCTAAGGTTTTTTGTTGTTGGGTTTTTGTTTTTTTACTTCAAATCCAGTGTTCTTTCCACTACATTATAATCATCCTCCTAAAATTTCCCTATGACTTTGTGTCACAAATACTTTGCAAACTATTTAATTCAAATTGTATAACTATGCTGCTATTTAATTCACATTATACAACTATGCTGCAGATAACTCGTACTCAAAACTTAAATCTTTGCATGTGAATTACTGATTCTGTTCCTAATTAGTGAAATTACTTGGGCTCTATCGAGGTTTTTGTCCTTCATGCCTAATTATTTTCCTCTTTATCCTATAGTGAAGCAATAATGCTGAATTTGTACATCCAGTTACTTCTTGGACTTTTGTTTGTGCTTTCTGAAATCCAGGATCTTATTTCGGCAAAGGAATAATAACTAAATAGCTTTCAGAATGGAAATTTCTCTTATGTAGCTTTTGAAGGGAATGAAATTTCATTCATGCCAAAATAGCATGAAAAAAATTAAAAATATTTTAGACAATGACAGGTTAAAAGATTCCCTACCTTTCCAAAGTGTGATTACCTTATTCCATTTGAATTTCCAAAACATAGAAGAAGAAAAAAAATTACCTTTGAGATACTGATATCTAGTACTGTCACCAAATGAAAACAGATCAATTCTTCTAAAAGATTTTCTGAAGGGGATGTGCTGTAGAATGAAATGAGTAGAATTGCACTGTCCTCGTTGCAGTGAAATCTATTTGCTTTTAAAGGTGGGTCTTCTGGATAGAAGCAGAAGATCTCAAATGAGCTCATTGGTCCAAGTCCTGGGGCTTCTTTCTACACCTCAGAAGCAGGAATTGTGGATAGTAGTTTGACCTCTGTTCCCCAAAGGGACAGCAACATCTGTCTCTCCAGAACCTTCAAAGGGTTGGTGGCTCACTCTTCAAGTTAGGAATGTAGCTGGCAATGACCTGCTTTGGCCAGCCATAGAATTTTGAAGCAGAACTTAATCAGGCCCCTCTGTTATCATGTCCTGCTAATAGCCATCATTAATATTTCATCTGTTTTCATTGTATTTTGCATCTTCTTTGTATATTTATTTGTCATAAGTATTCCATTTGCTTTCTTTAGATTATCCCATAAATGTAGTGGATATATAGAACTACTTCAGAGAGTGATTTTCCCCTACTTTTTGGTGGAGTGTTCATATGCAGAATCTGTGATCTACAGTAATTCTTATTCATTTGGAATGTAGTAATTTGTTCCTGTCAGCACAGGCATTGTTTTGTTGTTTTAAATTGCTGAGTTTTGTTTTTGTTGGCATGCTCCCCAATACAAATTGAGTGGCTGACAAAAATCTATTTGTATGACAGTTCAATCTAGATAGGTGCTCTCTGTTGCCTAACGGTACAATTTGGGGTCCCCAAGATCAAAGCTGACTGAATGCCAGGACTGGAGCAGAGCTTGTTCGTGCAGATAACAGAGGTAATCCATATTCCTCAGGTCCACAAATCAAACAAACAAAGGAGAAATATGTATGCACACCAGCTTGTTTGAGATGATTGTCTAGTAGCTTCTTTCTAATAACAAATGGGAATATCTAACCTATGAGAACAATAAGATTGCTGATATGAGGGATGCTTCTATTTGAAATTAAAAGGAAATGCCATATTGACTTATAAAGACAGACAGCGGTTTGTTGCTTAAAAATTTTCTCAGGGTATATTGGCTTTTCTTAAGGAAATTCTCCTTCCATTCTAACTTACAGTTATTCTGTAAGTTATTCTGAAAAAGGTTGTAGCTTGAGCCAATGCCTCTTCTGTGGCTTTTAGAGTTGCCTGGGATGGAGTTGAGGGGGTCACTTTTCTTCTCTAAGATGCAGTCAGGACTTTGCCCCCTGCAAACTCTTCTATATATCTTTCAAGGTGTCGATGAAACTTTTCTGTGAAAGTTATCCCACAAATATAATTTGTGTATAATAACCTGGTTGAAATGCCCAATAGAAAAAGATCATAAGGAAAGAAATTGAGAATACTCTTTGTTGTAATATCTAGGAAATATAAGGGCTGTAGGTAACTTGCATGGCATAAGGCTTTAATACCTCTGTTTTTCTCATCTACAAATTGTAGCCTATTCTTTCATTCATTTGTGAATATAGAGCTAAATCTTGAACATTTTATAAACCAATTGGCAAGGGTATATATCATTTCACTGGATGTTTTTTTTGGGGGGGGGTTGGTGAGGCAATTGGGTTAAGTGACTTGCCCAGGGTCACACAGCTAGGAAGGGTCAATTGTCTGAGGCCAGATTTGAACTCAGGTCCTCCTGAGTCCAAGGCCGGTGCTTTATCACTGTGCCACCTGCCTGCCCCGGTATATATCATTTCAAAATTTAAAAAACTACAGATGACATCTATAATAACATAACTTAAATGTAACTTCATCTTTTTAAGGTACAACTGAAGCCACCAAAGATATGGGATTTGAAGAGGGATCAGAATGATTTTTGGGGAAAAGTTCTCTTCAGGTTTTTAGTTGTATTTTCAAAGGGGTCAGAAGAACAGATTGAGTAGGATGAAAGGAGATCATTTCATTATAATTATGAAATTGTGGTTTTAAAGTGTTAAATTATAAGTAATATCTTTTCAGAAGAAGTTTTAGTTTTGTGTAGAGAGCTAAAATAATGTAATGTCTGACAATAGAAACAAAGAAGATAGATTTTAAGCACTAACATTTAAAACATCTCATTTCTTCCAAGTATGTTATATTTACTATGTGATAATAATTTGCTCACTAGCTATAAGGTTATAATTCCATTTAAGTACTCTTCTGTGCCCTTAGATACTGGAAAATACACTAAGATTGGTTTATAAAGAGAACTCTAATTGAAAAATTAAATTATTCTATTTAAGAAACATCAGGATAAAAGATTGTGAATTATTTATAAATTAATTTCTCCCCACTGGACATAAAAGGATAACATAGAATCTAGTTTTTGAAATATAACATATTATGAATCTTATTTTATAACAATGTGCTATCTTATTGTAAAAACTAATTTTTATTCTGCAGGTCTAAAATGACTCATTGCAATATAGAAATGATTTTGCTTCCTACCACAACCAATCTGTTCCTCACTGAAATTTACTAGATTTTGTTTTGTTTTTAAATATTGTATAGATATTTTAAAGATGGTATAATAATTCATTTTGGATGAAAAAAAAGTCATTGCTTAGTTGAAGTATTTTGGAATGAAACGGAAAAAAATTCTTCAAAACTTTGTGTTTAATTTAAAAGCATAGTTGATGTGACTGTCATTTTAAGCACCAATACAGAGCCCCATATTATATAAAATTATGTAACATATGCATTTTTTAAACTCCTGGTTTAAGCTCCACTGCTTATTTTTGAATGACAAAATTTAGGGTCATGCATCTCAGGGTAATAAGAGTCTCAAGATTCCATCATCTGTCATCCATCCTTTACATGAAACACGACTCTCTCTTTTATGATATCTACTTTCTTGGCTTTGTTCAAGATTTCTAGAAACTCTATTAAATTAGTATTGATAAAATCAAATAACAAAATACAAATGGAAAAACTTGTTGGATTTCTCCAAATACCAAGGCAGGAGAGCTGTGTAATATATTTACAAGCCCTAGATCAACAAGCTTTAATTTGGTCAGCTAAAAACTAAGAGCCTTTTTTGAAGAACATTATTCCTAGAAATCATGTATGGCACACTAATTTGAATTCACTTTATTAAGTTGTATAGATGGTGGTCAGACATATGTAGATATAATCTTCAAATATCAAATGTATTCCCTCCCAAATTCACCAATATGCAGTATGTATAATTTCAAGGGAATAAGCTTAACCTTTGACTCTAAGCTCTCCCTTGAGCAAAAGTAAGCCATGTTTAGAGGTATGATTGCTTAGGAGAAACAGTAAATTAGTTTGTTATATTGCAGTTTTATCACTTTTGACTAAACCATTAAAAGGTATAAAACATGTGACAGTGGTATATCTACAGTTTACCATATTGCATGGAATTTGGCAGAATCTAGGGTTGAGAATTGAATACTCCAACCACATTGTTAAAACGTTGTTTCACCAATAATGTGACTCTGCTGAACAGACTTCAAGGACAGTTTTAATACTATTTCTAGGATATTTTCCAGTATATCAGATCTTATAGGTGCTATGCTACATACATCCTGATACTTCTCAGTAATAGCTGCTACAACCCTTTTAGGGTGGCTAGGTAGCTAGATTGTTCTAGATAGTCTGAAAGGGTTAGTTTCCAGAAGTAATTAGTTAAACCCACAAGTGTAGTTACAACCTACCCTGTAAGATTAGGCCTTTTATGAAATAAAAACTCTGACCCCCAACAAGTATTTATGGCATTTATATACGTAAATATTGCATTTTAGGTTTAATTCACCAGTAACATAATCATTTTAATGAACACCTTTCTTATGTGAAGTTACTATGGTATAACTTATTAAATGTTGTATTATAGAGTGAACCATGTCACAAAAACATGAAGTATTGTAGATAGAGGAAAGGAAGGAGAAAAAGTCATCTGGGCCTCTGTGTGATCTAGTTGCTGTTTTAGCTCTACCTCATTACCAGCTTCACCTCATTACCAGCTCTATGTCCTTGGGCAAGTTCACTTCATCTGTCTGGACCTCAGTCTTCCCTTCTGTAAAATGAAGGTTTTGGACTAGACTCTCTCTCTAATAGTCTTTGATTCAAGGAAGCTAGGAGATTCTTGGAGTAAGTCATCTCTAACTTTTAGAAGCAAGATTGTGCCCAGATTAGAGAATGTTATTTAAGAATCAAATTGATGCTTAATAAATGCTTGTTGATTGAATTGAATTGAAGGAATGCCTTTCATTGTAACCTCCAGCCCTGCAAATAAAGCCTTTTTATTTCTAACTAATAGGTTATATGAGTCATTCTATAATTATATTCATTTACATTTTATTCATGCTGTCCCTTTCAGTTATGAATAAAATATCTCCTGAGTAGCATGCACACATAGAAGAATTTTGCTTTCAGTGTATAGCTTTTAAATATTTTTACTAAAGCACAAAGGATAAAATTATTTATTATTTCACAATTAAGAAACATTTGGCAGGTTTAATTCATTTCTATTGTATGCTATGTTATCAAAAATGTTGGAAACTGTACAGTTTCCTCATAGACAAATATAGTAATTTGCTGGCAAGCTAACAAGAATATAGCCATGGCCACATGTTCTGCTTAAAAGAGAATCAAATATATATCTTAGTCAAAAGTACAATAGTACTCATTTCTTATGTTGCTTGAAATATGAAAGTATGATTTCACTTTTAAACTTCGAAACACTAAGGGGAGAAATGAAGGCACTCAGTGTCATGATTGACATAGCAATGAGACAGTCTAGGTTCTTGAAATAAATAAAATTGAGTGAAATATTTTTATAATTATTAGCCCATATGTATTGCATTTATGTATAATGTACACATGACCATTTGTAAAATAATTATAAAATATGCTAGTTTCTATTAAGTAGTAAAAAAGAATAAAGATGGAATAATGTATTTATGTTTCTATATGTTGATAATTCAAAACACAAACATTTATGCCATTACAAAGTTAGAAAACCATATAATAATAATAATATCTCAGACTGAAATAAAAAAGAATATGTAGAAAAAAGGAAAAAATTCCTAAACTTGACTTCTTTTTTTTTTCTTTTTCTTTTCCTCAAATAAATTCAGGTCCATGGCCTTTCAAATCAGATAGCTCTTTCTGTTAATGCATGCCAAGATGCAATGAGTTACAATTTTCTTACAGGTGACCTGTCTTCCCTACCATACTAGAAGGCAGGCTAGCATTAGCTATCTAGGTGACATGAACATGGTCCATTGGCCATGCATAGAACTTGGTTGTTGTTTTTCTTTATTAAGCTGTAGTGTTCACCAACATGTGGTATGTACAATTTCAAGGGAATGAGCTTGACCTTTAACTCTAAGCTCTCCCCTGAGCAAAAGTAAGCCATGTTTAGAGGGATGATTGCTTAGGAGAAACAGATTGGCACTTACTCAACAGGATGACTTCCTTCTGCTTATTTTGTATTATCATTTACCATTAAAAGTTTGATTTGGTCATACTATTGTTGTACAAGACCAGAGTTTCTAGCATTATGGCACAAAGGATATATATATATATATATATATATATATATATATATATATATATATATATATATATATATGGCCTTTTGGTATATTATATAGCAATATTTATTTCTATATTCGAAGACACACTTGATTAGAATGATATAGACATTGACTTTAACCAAATGACTACATTGGAAATTTCCAGGTATTTCACTGTAGATTGGTTTAATTATCTAATGCTTATTTAAAGACAGAACAAGAATTCCTAGTATTTACTGTGTGGTTGTATTTTCCTAAAGTCTTTTTTCCCCCTGTGTTTGGTTCTTGACAATATATTGCTGCTTTTCATATTTGGATAGATATATACATATGTATGCATGTCTATATGTACATATATACACATATAAAATATCTGTTAATCTAATTTATACACACACAAACACAGTTATTTCCTGATGTGTTTATGTTAAAAAGAACTAAAAGTTAATACACAAAGAGCTACAGAATATCTAGAAAATGAAATTGCTTCTGTTGACATTCTCTTTCTTTTGATGATGTTGAAGTTGGGACATATGAAATCCAATTTCAAATTATATCATCTTAATACATTATTTGTCATCCTGGATGGAATAAATTGAAGATAAGTGTTTATATGTTAACAATAAAATACCATTTCCCCAGTAATTTACCTAGTTTTTACTTCATGTATGTGTTAATATATTTTTAAACTTAAATTGGTTTGATTAGAATTGACTAGAATGATTGATTATTCAATGTCTGTTGTGTTGCAACAGAATAAAAACTAATAAAAATGCCATCATATTACTTGGTACCAACATGTAAAGGTTACATTTCATGCCTTTAATAATCCTCTTAAGATCCTGTAGGTGGAGGAGAAGGGTGTTGAGGCTGGTACAATAGAAATGAAGTTAGGAATGGGTGCTTGTGCACTAAAGTCAGAATTTAATCTGGAATTAAGTGTATTTAAGAAAATGCCATCTTAGCAGTATGATAGTATTTTGGTAAAACTGGATAATATCTGGTAGAAAGATGAATGATAAATACCCAAATAAATTAGCGATAAATATTATTGTTGATGTATAGGACTTGACAGAAATATCTAGAAGTATTAATTATTTTTTTATTTATTTGTATGACAAATAAAAAAGAAATAAAAGGTATCATTGTTTATAAATGTGGCAATATACTAATGAGTAATTAAAGTAGAGAACAAGGAAAATTAGATCAATTGGAATGAGAATGGAGTCAAAATTCTGTGACCCAAATGTTTAGAAATAGATTACCTTGGGCACCTTTTTTTACAGTTATAGCTTATTTGTTTTACCACATAAAGCTATAGTTGTATGCTATGAAGATGGTTTCTCCTCCCTTCCCTTCTGATGTAGCTGTATAGGTATTAATTTAGCAAAATATCCTGTCTGCCAGGTGTGGGAACTAGCTGATTTTATTGTAATACCAGATCATTACTTAATTCATATGCAACATAGCACAGCACATGGAAAGCATTATAAATCTATTTACAATGTGGCTGGTCTGATGATAACATTGTATTAAATTCCCAGGTGAGGCAATTTAAGCAATTGCTTTGCCATGTGCACGCCATGGAAATTAACTTCTCGTATGCTTTAGTAATAAACCAACTTCATTGTTATGCTTCTATTAGTGGTAGATTGTCGAATCCTCAGTCTGGTTACATGTACCCTACTTCACATGTAGAATCATACAGGAGGTGGTACAGCAGATCACAGTTCTTAATTAGTTTAAGCTAAGTTAATTCATTTTGTTTCTAATTTAGCAGTGCCTGTCCATGAACATATTCAGTTCAGTTGGGAAATGTTAAGGCTCGGGTCAAGTAGACAGATTGTTTCAAGCCAAATTGCCAGACAGAACTGAGCAAGTGTATCTGTTTGAACTTGGCTTTAAGAAAATCAACCAATCAGTATGCAAAAATCTCGTTTATATACCAAGTGAGAACTGCCTGGAATCTGAAATTTCCCCCTTGCAACCACTGGCTCTTTTTTTTGGTCTCCAGAGAAACTTTGTGCCTCCAACTTCTTCCAAAAAATAACCAGTACTTTTTTTTAATTGTCCTCTATCTTTCCAGGCCTGCATGTAACCTCGAGATTATCAGTGAGTGCCAATGTAGGTTTCCTGATGGAAGGATAACCCAATTTCACACATACACACAACCAAATGTGAGAAGAAGCTATGGTATTTAGCAAATCTTTGTGGAAAAATATTGTCAGTTGGAGCTTTTCAACCCATGTGGCACAGTCCAGAAATTTCCCTGGATTACAAACTGCACAGAGCTTCTCTCTTCTCCAGAAGCTCACATATGAAGCGCCAGCAGACAGTGGTAACTGACAACTAAGACTAAAAATGTTGACAATTTCTTGATTTGCCTGGTTAGCTTATGTATAGAAGTCATTAACTATTTATAAAATGCATTATGAATTGGGTTCCTTCAAACTGGAGCTGAGTGTGTGACATTTCCAGCTCAAATTCTCATGCTTGCATTTGGCTAAAGTACAAATTTATATACAGTTGATAGAAAAGTAAAAAATATTTTAGTTAGGATTATCTAATTATAGTAGATAATTCATTTTCAATAATGTTGAATCACAAATACTGACATTCTTTATAGTATATGGCAAAGTTATATTGTGTTGTTGTTTGTTTTTTTTTAATAAGATCAAACCAGTTGCTGGGTGGGGGGGGGTGATCCTAGTCAAGCAATTTATCATTCAAAAGTATTTGTTCTTTTATATTCGATTAATTTTGCAATCCTATAGTCTAAAACCTTATCTTCTTTCTCCCCTAATCAAACATTACAAATACTATATTTTAATTTTCAAATTTTTGGAAATAATTATGAGAGGGGAAATGGAGGCACCCAAAGTCAGTATTTATAAATAATTATATAAGGGCATTTCAATTTTCTTTAAAAAAAAAACTCCTAAGCATAAATATTTAACTTTTCTGTGTCTTCTATTACATTATGTCCATCAAGAGCTCCTTTTGATATTTGAAATGATCTGTGCTTTACACTGTTAAAATAAAATTTAAAATAAAGTGATATGATAGGCCAGTTTGCAAGTTCTGCATCTTTAAAAAAAACAAAAACAATTATACTATCTAGAGCCATCAAATGCTTCTTTTTGCCTTCCAAATTGTAAAAGAATGAGATTTTTGCATAAACATACCCTAAATTTGAGGAAACCTGACCCCAAACCAGTTTACTAAACTGCTATTGAGCATAACTACCTTAAGTCCTGGTCTTCAGATGAAGAAATGGATGGTAACCAAAATAAGATTGAATAGTTACTGCTATACACTTGTAATTTCCTCTCCTTTTTGAAGTATATCAAATAAAAATACCACAATAATATAATTGAACAATCTATGCCAATTTGTTGGCTTTTGGGTGAAAAAAGAGAAAAACAAAAACAATCTCCAGATGATATTCTTGCATACTGTGGAATGTTTTAGTCCCCTATAGTGATGAAATGAATAATTAAAACGGCAGCTCTGATACCACAGCCTGTTTAAAGGTTCTCATTTCCTTTAATGCTGTAGAATACTTTTTGCTTAGCTAGTTTGAAACTGCTGTGGCTGAGATCTCCAAATGGGTAAAAGAAAGATTTGGCATGATTTAAATATTGTAGTAGGTCCCTGATGTGCTCTGTCCTTCTACATCAGCTTTAATTTCAACATGATTCAGTATTAAATCAATAGACATGGCTAGATAAGAAATAATTCAGTGAATGGGAACAAGAGAAGAGTGCTATTTGATAATGGCAATCAGGTGTGATTGGTACATTAATTGATTGAATTTGTTTCCTCATTAGCCCAAAGCTTAACTTCCTAGCCTCAGTTTCTCCTTTTATAAAGATTTAATCATGCTGTCTAAAACTTATCATTTGTCAATGTACAGTATCTATTTTACTTGATTTATTGATTGATCCTAGGTTAAAAATATGTCTTTAAAGCCACCACCACTTTCTGCATTATGAAAAATCTGCAGAATCTATATATCCTTTAAGTTTATGGCCATGTGATGTGATAGAAAGAGCACTGGATTTGAAGTCAAGAGACCTGGGTGTTTATTCTTGGTTCTACCCCTGACTCTCAGAACTTAGACAAGTTTTTTCATCTCTGTGGGGCCACTAGTTTCCTCTTATGTAAAGTGAGAGGAATTGGAGTATTTCCTCTCTTAGATCCCATCCAACTCTAATGTGCTATGATTCTTTCTTTAAAGAATCTTGATAATCCATTCTGCTGAAAAATTGAAGTGTTATTATTTAACTAATTTCAGTTACCATTTTGTATGTTTTGTTTGTTTCAATTTACCTATTAGGGTAAGCAGACTAGCCGACCTATACTTAGTCATAAATGCTGATTTTTCCAGCACATTCTTCATCAGGTAGGGAATTAGGAGTTATAATTCCAAAGAGAGGAATATATTGGGGGAAGGAAGTAGCTTTTGGTGAAGTCAGGTGATCTACTGTTTCCTAGCCTTTTCTTTACTCATGCCTTTGCTCAGTCATTTCAGAAGCAAAAAGGGTAATGAGGTAACTGTGGTAGAAATAATGATGTTGAGAATAATAATGAATAGGTCATTCCAGTTTAACCACTTGTCTTCATGATTTCCCAGCATTTTCAGAACTGTTTTTATTTGAAGAAAACAGAAAATGCTTATTTAAAAGTACTTTCATGGCCTGAAAAGTCTACTGAGTACAGTCACAAGTGACTTGTCTTAACTTAGTAGGATTATTAAATTTAACCTCTTTTATGTTTTACATGAATAACAATCTGATACATGAAAGGCATCTCCCCTTAACCCCATTGTCTTTTTTATTCTTTCTTCATAGACCATCACAAGCAGAAGACCTAGAAATACACATACACACTTCAATTTTAAACTATGCTATGAAACATTGGTTTCAGATGGGAAGTGTTTGAAAATTCCTTCTTCTGTTTAATAACATCACAGTCCTGATTGATTTTACAAATTGCAGAGAATAGAATATGATATTATAATAGTAGTCAGTCATAGAAAGACAAAAATCATATAATTCATCTCATGCTAGACTGTTGAAAACTTCCACATATTTTTTGCCTTGATCACAACCAGGAGACTTTTTCCCTCCTCAGATAATTGTTTACTTCAACTTAATGGCCTTATTTTAATGATATACAATAGATAGTATACAACTTCTTTTAATTCCATTAATGATAGTGAAGTGTATTACATTATACTTTGGAGTATATTGGAGGACTGTTGGCAAGTTGTTTGTTTGTTTGGTTATTTTTACAGATGATTTTCATTGAAACTCTCAAGTTCAAGAACTTTCAATAACTTTGACTTGCAGATTTTAGCAAATAGGTATCCATTAGGGGGCTCCCGAGGTTTAAGATGATCAGCCTTGATACCAAATAATGCTTCAGCGCCTTTACTTCCTAACGCTTCTCTCTGTCTTTTTGTTTTGTTTTGTTTTACAGAAAAGGTCACGGATCGCCTACAGTGACGAAGTACGGAATGAGCTCCTAGGGGATGATGGGAATTCCTCCGAGAACCAGGTAGAATGCTAATCAGGAAACCCCGGTGGGTGGCTGGAGGGTGAAGGAGGTCAGTGGCACACTGGGCTTCTCAAGCTGCTCCTTAACAGCATTAGCAACAACTCATGTGGAAGTGATACTGTTTAATGCAAAGCTGGAGTCTTAATCAACTTCAAAATGTTTCTTGGAGATCTTACATTTAACCCTTTACCTTGTGATCACTGTCTGCTATCTTTAAAAAAATCTTTTCTTCTCTTTTCTTTATTATTTAGTACTTAAAGAATAACTTGAAACACACTGTTTGCAGACAAAGACAAGGTCTTCACCTCAAACACAAGTAAAAGGAATAAAAAAGTACATAATACAGCTTTGATAATAAAGCATTATAATTAAATCAACACTTACAGGCCAAAGAAATGAGAGTAAGCTTTCAGAATTCAACAGAGGAGAGTGGCCTCCTCATTATTTGACAGCTTAAAAAATAATAATAAATTTATCAAAATTTAGATTTTAAGTGTAACACTATGAGAGAAACTAGGACATTGTTATAGAGAGTATATTTGTATAGAAATCATTTTTATGACAAATGCCTCTTTGAAAATTTATTATGTCACTGTAAATGATCCGCATAATCCAAAAGAAAGCACAGTTTCTTCTAACTGGGTCATATAGTTTGACTATCAGTTCCAATTGGGGCCTAAATTTAGTCCTGTATTTACCGATCTAATCAAATTCTTGCTTTCTGTTTTCTGAATTAAAACTGTAGCCATCTTTAGACTAAGTATACTTATTTAGTAAGTGTAGGTTAAATGTATGGCTTAAAAAAAAATAAGGAGCCTAAATGCAAAGGTTACCTGCAAAAAATTTTTCAAGTAGTTCTGCTCTCTTTACCAGTCTAAAAGAAATAAACAGTATATAACCTGAGCATATTTATTAACATTACTTTATCAAATGGCATTCAGGTCTTTACTTGGACCAAATTAAAATGTACATGACATCTCTTGAGTAAACTAAACTTGCATATTGACGCATAATAATTTATTCTATAAAAATTTCATATTTCTATTCCATTCTGAGTAGATGTATTAGAGAGTGGTACACACCTGCACAATGTTAGCATCTATTTATCTATTCCAATGTTGATATTAGAAGTCATTAAGTATAGAGACTTTGCATGTGAGAATATTTTTTTTTTCCAAAGGGAAGAATCACCTAGCTAGATATATTTGTTTTGTATATAGATTCTTCCTTCTCCATTCCCCAACCCCCCCCCCCCCAATATTTAGATGTTATCAGTATGGGTTCAGACATGTAAACATGTTAAGATATGACTTGGGATTTCAGGCCCTTGACTGAAATGTGAGAATACCTAAGGAAAAAAAAAAGTGGTGAGTACATCAGAGATAAAAGGGGACTTGTGATAAAGGGGGTTTACTCATAATAGATTAAATAATGTGTAAGGATGAGAAGAGAATATTCTCTTTTTGTGTTGTTAAAGAAGGTTTAGTTTGTTCATAAGTATTTAATTTATCATGATTTTATTTCTATTTTTGCTACAACAAAAGCATTATCTTGCCTTTAAACCTCCCAAATGATAGAATGCATATTTCCCATGTCAACTCCTTTAAAAGCTATAGATCATCCCCTCATTTGAAACTACTGCTTAATGTAGAAGAAATAGAGTAGGGGGAGTTTCTGCCTGGTTCAGAATCCGTCTTTGTAAGAGATGTTGTAGTACTGTGACAGTGATCCCATCTTTAACATGTTCTCTTCTCTCCATGGACATTTTATGTGCCTCAAACATTTGCCTCATATACCTGTAAGCCTGATTTTTTTTAATGCCTAGAGAAAAATATTCCACAAAAATAGGGCGCATTCATATTTTCAGAATTGTTCAAATTATAATCCTGTCACCTTAAAGTGATTATGCAGAGTTTTCTCCTGGACTCAGATAAAGCAGGCTTACAAATTCTGAGAGTGCTTGGAAAACCTGAAGTTCAGTTGTAAGGAACTGTCACTTCAATAAATACAGTGTGATAAATTATAGTCATAAGTACATGTAGCTGTTAGATTGTGACTTTTGTGAACTTTTCAGTATGGAATTGGAATTAGGTGTGATAGACTCCCCCCCACCCCCACCCCAACACTCAACTTTTGGGGGTATTTTGCTGCCAAATCAAACTTTTCCCCAGGTAATGGGGGAAATCATTGAACCTGGCATTTATGAAATAATGATTCCAGGGGGAGATATTCATACCCCAGTCTCCTCCACAACCAGGTGTGACCACTTTCTTGTGCATCATTCTGTATTCAGACTCTAGAATAAAAAGTGGAGCTATTCTTTTAAAGCAATGGCTTTAACCTGGCACTGAATATAAATTCTCATATATCAATCAATGACTATGAAAATAGATATATGTTAGAACTAAATATACATGTTTTCCTATCTATGATAAGTTTATCTTCAGAGATTTGTTTAGGAAACATAATCTGATTTTTGGCATTTTCAGTGTTTAGATTGAACCTCTTGTTAATTTAGATAAACACTTAGAGGTAAGCAGAGTGAAATAGTTAACCTAGCAACTTGCTATTGACTTAAGGTTTGCACCTTAACAATAAGATTTTTTTAAAAATAATTCAGACAAGAAAAAATAATAAAATTGAGTATTAAGATGGACAAAATGGTAAATAAAATAAGCTAAGTGGAGACCAAGTGCTTAATTATTGTCCTTCTCTTCCTATGAGTGACTCCTTTGAGAATTTAGAAAACTGCAAATACAGTGACCATTCCTTCTTATTCCTTCAATACTTTACAATGAAATGACTTGGTACCTAAAACTTTTATAATAACATGTAGGGTTATAATAAGCTAATTAACTGTAAATATATTGATTTACTTTTAGGTATATAAAAATTACAGTTACTTCCCTTACTAAAGTATGCCAAAATTTCATAAATTAAGAATTTTTAAAAATTCTATCTTTGATGTCCTTCATACTATTACACTACTTCATTTGACTCCATGCTGTTTTAATAAAGTAATTACTTTGCTTTGTACAAATTAATTCGTTCCTGATTCAAATCCAGTGAGTACAATCAGATGGGGCTCATTTCTGATTTACAAAGGAGAAACAAAACTATCTACTCTGCATGTTAGAATTGCGTTTGGGTTATCAGCTTTCCCAGGAATGTTGTCTTAAGCATTAATAGTCTATTATTTTCAAATCATATTTGCCATCCTGACTGGCAGCATTTATTAGTGCCTTACAAGAGTTGAGTTCTTGGATATAGAGATACTGCACTTAGAATGCTATCTTCATTTTAACATGCACTAAATTATTTCAGTTTAGTAAGGACCATTCCTTCACCAAAAAAAGAAATTACAAGGTTCAATTGATGTCTTTTGGTATTAAAGTATCATGATGGGACAGTTGTGAGTCCAACTTTTTTCCATTTGAACAAGATTATTCTTTTATTTTCCATGTGCAAAATACATTGATTAATAATGAATCCAAGACCATCCTAAATGTGTTAAAAATCAAATATAGAGTAGCATATTTACAAATTCTTGCTGAAATATTTGTGGTAAACCAGTATTTTGCTGAGATATGATTACTTAATTTCTTAACTACAAGGTTCTCTTAAGTTCTGATTTGGACTTGCTGTGCATAAAGTGTGTTAAACTTCAGCTCCAGACCAGGGGGTGAAGTCGGTCAATTTAATTCCCCAAGATCTAAAGAAGGTCGGTATCATTTCATATAGCCCTGGCAGAGCAGATCATTACCAGACACAAATCTGTTCGTTACGTGCTGAGGGTTTATAGCAAAATAAATAGACTGTCATCATAAGTTCAGAAAATTGTGTGTTCGACCCACGATAATGTGTAAAGGGCGTTTAATAGAGTTCAGCATTTATTCGTTATCTGTATGCGGACAGAGACGGCAGTCGCGTTATCAGCTTTAAAAAAATTCGGTAGTTTCCTCTGTCACGTGATGCACCTTACACGTACACACACACATACACACACACAGAGGCGTGTGCGCGCACACACTCTCTCACATGCTCTGAGGCGCAGTTTTGATTTTAGTCACAGCAGAAGGGCTTAACCACAAGAGATTCCACTGGTTCAAACCAGCGTAAACCAGATTTTTTCGGCCTACAAAGGAGCAGATTACCTCTTGTATCAAATTCTGCATTGAAAAAAAAAAATCTTTGTTTCAAACAGAAATGTCAATTATCATAACCCAAAATGGTGACTGTACATACTTTAAATACATTCATAATTGAGCAAATGATAAACTCAGTCAAAAATAAATTTATTAGGTTTGGAGCTAGTCTAATTGTTAATTATAAAAAATTTAACCATCTTTTGTTAATTTGAATGAATAGCTCTCAGCCTAAACTTAAAAAAAAAAAAAAGACAAAAAAATCCCTTCCATTACCTAGCTTAGCAGCAAATCCTGTGCAAAGCTTAAAGCCAGCCATGCAGCACAAACAAGATAGAACATTTTTTGTTTGGAAACTATTGAAAAAACAAATGGGAAGCATTTTTAAACACTCATTGAATATGGCAGGGTGGTATGCTCCAAATGGTCTCTATTGCAGAAGAGTAGTTTTAAACTTTGGCCCTTTAAGTATCATAGTCAACTGAAGAATGGTGACCCCAGAAAGAAAAGATAGCTGTGGGATCTGCTCCCAAATCAGCTCTTTCTGAGGCGAATTAATGTTTGCCTTTTTTTAAGGGTGAGGAAAAAAGGAAAAAGAAAAGGCCAGGTACTTGAGTTTAAAATTTAACTTCTTGGGTAAAAAGTAGTTTATTTTCTTATGACATGATTAGAAGCTTTCATCTTACATGCTGGATGGTTACTGAGCCAGCGAGCTTGCTAGTTGACTGTAATTACAACCACTTGTCCATTGTGAAGAAAGAAGAGTGAATTTTCTTTAAAAATAAATTTGTTAGGCATTTTTGGTATAATATATTCTTGTGAAAGGATTCCATATGGTTTTATATATTACTTCCTTGTTTATTTGGAAATGAATTCTTATAAAATAAGTGAAGAATCAGAATAATCTTGTGGGTTCATTGAGTTGGTGTCAAAAATCAGCTGTTGTTTTGAGAAAACCATGTTATAGTAGTGCACATTCTTTTTGAGAGAATTTTGGCAAACTCATTCCACTTTTGCTCCTGAAACAATGATCTAATTTGATGGATTGTACAAGATTAGTATTTTAATAAATAGATGAAATAATTATATAGATTTAATAACTAGTCTGTTAAATTTGTATATAGTTTGAAATAATAGGTCTTAAATTAAATGGAGAAAGAAGTGAGAATGCAAATTCAGGCTTGTAGCAGTTGTGTCCTTTATAGTTTGTTGTGTTGTGTTTATTTCATGGTAGGAAAAAAATGGCAATCAGCTCAACAGTTCACTAATATTTGCAGTGATTTAGGACTCTGTCAAGGAAGCATATCAAAATGTATTAGCCAGATGCATGGGCATTCATTTTTTTACTTTATAAATAATTTAAAACTTTACATGTGATGTTTAATTTTTAAAAAATTAAATGACCATAGTATCATAGAATTTACTAACATCACAGTTATGGCAAGAACTTGATTTTAGTTTGACTTAACAGAAACGATTCTGAAATATAAATAAGTTCAAAACACTTATTGTGTGGAGTAACTAGATTGAAATTTGAAGATGTTTTAAAATAAAAAAATATTGAGTTCATTTGCAGCAGTCTCATACAAAAAGAAAACAAAAATATCAATGCTAATAATTAAATTTATTTTTAATGTCAAATATCTTGTATTAAATGCCTTGTGGACTAAATAAGCATTCTCTTTCCTGACATAGTTCATTTATTTCTTAAAGAGAACATTATTACCACTTAATTCCATCCTAATAGAAGAATAGGGACACATGTTTTGTAGCTAATATGTAGATCTTTGATGTATCAGTTATTAACTGTGAAATAGTATAAACTAATAATCCGTTTGACTTGTTGTTAAAAATAGAAATCATTTGTCAAGACCTCAAATAGAAAAACATCCTAAAAACTTGTATATAACAAAACCTCTTCAGTGGTACATTCTTAGAAGAGAGGAACAGTAAACTTGTTTTTTTTTCTTTATAATATAGACTTCTATGAAGTCATTCCCCTTTATTTCATGATGGTGTCTTAGATGTACTTTAAAAGAGAATTTCACACTATTCTCTTTGTTTAATGTGACAGTGTGAGAAAGTGATCTTTATTCGTTCAAAAAACTCTGCGTGTAGTCTATGTTTAGGTTCTTTTAATGTGTTTGTCTGTGATTTTTAAATGCTAAACATGTAAACAGATAAATTGTCAATGTTAATTCTGTATCCTGTCATACAACTGATCTTTCTTTCCTGCCATTTCTTTCCTTTTTATCTTTTTTTTTTTTTTGTGCGTTCATGTTGCAGTTGATAAAATTACGTGAAGAGGTGAGTACTTTCTAGCTTTTGTTGTTGTTGTCTGGCTTTCTCATAAAGCTGAGTTTCTAAATCTCAAGTAGATCTCTTGGTTCAGTATTACAGGGAAATTGACAAAGCACAAGTATTGATTATATTGCTTAAAACCATCCTCTACTTTATGCATTTCCTCAGTGACTATCTATTTAAGAATACCTACCACAGTTATTAATATTGTTTGCTGGCACAGTGGAAACATAGACATATTCAAAGAAGGAAAAGGGATGAACAACAAAAGTATATCTTAAAGCTGGATCTTCATCATCTTTGAAATATAAAATTGGATAAGTTGTGAAAACTGTAACTTCATCTATTGTTTTTCTGAAAGTGGTTGATTTGGCAAATATCTTCATAATATTCTAATTAGCCACCTACTACATAAAAAAAAATTCTTTCCTTTACCTAGATATTGTTAAATGTAATATGAGATCCAACTAATTTATAATTCTCTTTGGGGAAATGTCTATTATAAATGCACTACTGGTCAATGTACCCAGATTCCTAGTTTTATCAGTGGCTTTAGTCATTGTTAAACAATATCTGTTTTATAGGAAAAGAGCATCAGAAGTGCCCTTATTTCTTGGAGCATGATGGTCTGCTTTAGAGTGCTGTTGGCCACTACTCCTAATGTATTTGAGATCCTGAAAATATTTATAGCACTGTTTCTTATGTTTTCTCCATATCTGTGAGGGATATTGTATCCTCTCAGGGGTATGTGATATATGATTACAGTTACTATGATTTTGATGAAGCATGATCGATCTTTGTTGCCATCAACTTTGGGTCGAAACAATAGCTTATATTATTGTTTTAAAACTAATTTTTAAATTATATGTTGTAACAAGAGCAGCCAGAGCTATCCTTGTGTGCAGCTTAACATTAGTGATGAGGAAGTTCTTGCTATAATGGTTTTGTGTTGTTTTAAGAATACTTCAGCATTTTCTAGGCTATTTTAATGCTGATTTGGGGACTTATGGATATAGTGGTTTTTACCAGCTATTCCTAACCAAGGTTCATTATTGATGCATTTTCATTAATAAACAGTAACTGGAAGGAAAAGTGAAGAAGAAATGTAGGCAGATTTTTGTATCCTATTTCTTTGTCCTTTTTCTACTCCCTACACATAAGCAGTTGACAATGTTAAGTGCATTTGTGTAAACCAAGTCCTGACATATAATAAGATTATGTGGCACAGTGGATGATTCATTCAAACCTACTTTTCCCATAGGACAATATTCTTCTATCAGTATATTTATTCCCATGGGACATTGTACGCCCAGATTTACATGAAGGTTACATTAAAAATTATTTTAGAGCTTGAATTTTCAAATGCTAATGGAATTAATTTTAGATCTCAAAGCCTTGATCAATATAAAGAAATTAGGTGAAGCTATTTCCCCCAAATTTAAGTCAGAAGTATGTTGACCAAAATGTGTTATGTTGCAAAAAACTAGCCTTTCAAGGGTCAGTATTTTCTCCAAAGGCCCTATATATTTGAGGATGAATTATGTGGCATTATATGTATCAGATGGAGAAGTTGGATATGTCGCATTTGCATTTTTAAAAATATATATATTTTTATATTTCATTAACTTACAGTTCTTCTTTTGTTTATGTTGGCAGCAAGTTTCCCAGGTTATTGATTCTTCTTCTTTGTTATGTTTTTGGAAACTGGAAACTGTAATGGAATTGTTATTGGAAATAGAATTAGATCATTCAACTAATGGAGTTGTATCCTGTGAAATATACCTTTAACTTACTTTGCTCTGAATGTAGTAGGCTATTTCTAGGCTAGATTACTCTGTTGCCTCCGCCTTAGTTTATGGTGTATTCAGAGTACACATGGTCCAGATAAGGTATTGATATTT